>NC_090267.1:5470000-6070000 GCF_040414725.1 Anabrus simplex
GGAGGTAGGATCCCTCGCTGAGTCCGAGGGAAAAACCGACCCTGGAGGGTAAGCAGATTAAGACGAAGAAGAAGATGGGCAATTAAAGAAAACGATGCCGAAAACCGAAAAAGTAGCTAGTGGGTCGTAAAGCCAATAACGAACAATGGGGTTCTTTACTTCTATGGTTATGGCCCCAAACAGGAAATAAATACCCCTTACATCCTCGCTTTAAAGCGCTGGGGAAATCGGGCTAGAAAAAGATAAGGGCCAAGAAAGAATAATAATTTTATTGGCTTTACGTCCCACTAACAACTTTTACCGTTTTCGGACACGCCAAGGTACCGGAAGTTATTTCCGCAGGAGTTCTTTGCGTGCCATTAAATCTACCGACAAGAGGTTGACGTATTTGAGCTCGAACCTCGGCGCGTATCGGGTCGGCTCGATCCCGCTCGAACACGGGTATCGTTTGCCCATCACTAGTTGTAGCCCGAGTTAGACTCCGCCTTCGGTCACGTGACTGCTCGAACTTGCTTCGAACAGGCTTGAACCTCGCCGCGTATCGGGTCGGCTCGATCCTGCTCGAACACGGGTATCGTTCGCCCATCACTAGCTGTAGCCCGAGTCAACTGCGCCTTCGGTCACGTGATGACTGCTCGAGCTTACGTCGAACAGACTCGAACCTCGGCCCGTATCGGGTCGGCTCGATCCCCCTAGAACACAGGTATCGTTTGCCTATCACTAGCTGTAGCCCGAGTCAGACTCACCCTTCGGTCATGTGACAGCTCGAGCTTGCTTCGAACAGGCTCGAACCTCGGCTCGTATCGGGTCGGCTCGATCCCGCTACAACACGGGCATCGTTCGCCCATCACTAGCTGTAGCCCGAGTCAACTGCTCCTTCGGTCACGTGATGACTGCTCGAGCTTACTTCGAACAGACTCGAACCTCGGCCCGTATCGGGTCGGCTCGATCCCCCTAGAACGTAGGTATCGTTTGCCTATCACTAGCTGTAGCCCGAGTCAGACTCACCCTTCGGTCATGTGACAGCTCGAGCTTGCTTCGAACAGGCTCGAACCTCGGCTCGTATCGGGTCGGCTCGATCCCGCTACAACACGGGTATCGTTTGCCTATCACTAGCTGTAGCCCGAGTCAGACTCACCCTTCGGTCATGTGACAGCTCGAGCTTGCTTCGAACAGGCTCGAACCTCGGCTCGTATCGGGTCGGCTCGATCCCGCTTTTACACAGGTATCGTTTGTCCATCACTAGCTGTACCCCGAGTCAGAATCCGCCTTCGGTCATGTGACGGCTCGAGCTTGCTTCCAACAGGCTCGAACCTCGGCCCGTATCGGGTCGGCTCGATCCCCCTAGAACACAGGTATCGTTTGCCTATCACTAGCTGTAGCCCGAGTCAGAATCCGCCTTCGGTCTTGTGACAGCTCGAGCTTGTTTCGAACAGGCTCGAACCTCGGCGCGTATCGGGTCGGTTCGATCCCGCTAGAACACAGGTATCGTTTGTCCATCACTAGTTGTAGCCCGAGTCAGAATCCGCCTTCGGTCTTGTGACAGCTCGAGGTTGCTTCGAACAGGCTCGAACCTCGGCTCGTATCGGGTCGGCTCGATCCCGCTTTTACACAGGTATCGTTTGTCCATCACTAGTTGTAGCCCGAGTCAGAATCCGCCTTCGGTCATGTGACTGCTCGAACTTGCTTCGAACAGGCTCGAACCTCGGCGCGTATCCGGTCGGCTCGATCCCGCTAGAACACAGGTATCGTTTGTCCATCACTAGCTGTACCCCGAGTCAGAATCCGCCTTCGGTCATGTGACTGCTCGAGCTTGCTTCGAACAGGCTCGAACCTCGGCGCGTATCGGGTCGGCTCGATCCCGCTAGAACACAGGTATCGTTTGTCCATCACTAGCTGTACCCCGAGTCAGAATCCGCCTTCGGTCATGTGACTGCTCTAGCTTGCTTCGAACAGGCTCGAACCTCGGCGCGTATCGGGTCGGCTAGATCCCGCTAGAACACAGGTATTGTTTGTCCATCACTAGCTGTAGCCCGAGTCAGAACCCGCCTTCGGTCACGTGACTGCTCGAGATAGAACGTGCAGATTAGCAAACAGCATATGAAGTGAAGCACCTTTCACACATGTGTGTGTATAATATTTATAACGAAGGTGCGTGCTTTCACATATTACTACATTCAGTCATTGACGTATATCTTATGAGGAATAAAGGTTGGCCATAAAATTAGAAGGCTTAGATTATGATAATATGCAATGAAAATGACGAAGGATGTACCCGTAATATTCCCCGCGTATTAACAGAAGTATTTTCTCCCAAGGCAGTACTTGTGTGCCGTGTAACAACTGCACGTTGGACGCAACATTATGAATAAGAAAACAAACCAGACCTCATGGCGCAACAGCCCCGACGGGCCATGGCCTACCAAGCAACCGCTGCTCAGCCCGAAGGTCTGCAGATTACGAGGTGTCGTGTGGTCAGCACGACAGGTCCTCTCGTCTGTTAATCTTGGCTTTCTAGACCGTGCAAAATTATGAATACGGTAATATTATTCTTACAATGCGATGCTTTGGGCGGCTAAGACAGCTGGCAGCGCCTCAGGCGAGGTTCTCCTTCTGTCCTCAATGTTGGGGGGTTTGAATCCACTCCTTGGGAGAGTATTACCCTTGTTGCTCGTATAGAAGACTTTGAGTAAGAAAGGATTGACATCTCATCAATCGTATACACAAATACATGTATAAATATTATGATGCAGCAATGTTACTGCCTGATTGCGTGAAATATAGGCTATATGAAACTCAAACGTGACTCGCGATTTCAAGCTGTATCATTTACAATAATTCAGGTCAATCGGTTCAGTAGTTTTCAAGCCCATCTGGAACAAATAAAACAAGACATCATCTTATGGTTTTAAAAATCCTAATCCTACCGGGTATCGAACCCGGGACCCCTGTAACCAAAGGCCAACACGCTTACCATTGAGTCATGCACCCGAGCGAGAAACGTGTCAACAACAACTGCAGGTAAAATATATTTTTAGTCTTGTAACCATTTAAATATGTAACTATTACGACACGTAAATGGTTTCCTTTTTCTGTCTTTATACGGCCCAAACAACACATTTTAGTAGAGAATTGGTTTATTCGGATGGAGGCATGTGTAACGAATCATCGCACAAACACAAATTTTGACTGTCTCCAATATATAGGTATGGGTCGAAATTATATTATGTACAAAATACACGGAAGTAACAGTAGAGAGGACGAACCGGTACTGTCCAGCATAAATACTCTTACATATCCTTCTCAAGTTTGCTGGGTGTTAGTAACAGCAAGGTGATAGGTTGCGGCGCGCGCAAAAGCTCGAGCAAAGCTCGAACAGGCTCGAGCTCTGACGTCATCTGTTCGAGCAGCTCGAGCCGAGCTCAAGCACATCACTAATATTAAACATTCTTCTTCCACTTTTACCGGTATCCTGCTTCTTCCCCTTCGTTTTTATTTGGACTTGGCTTTGCCAGCACTAGAGCTAAGATAATAGTATTCCAGCCTGGTTACATGTCACTCAACTAACCCTGTTATATTTGTAAGAGATAGCTGTTCATTCTCAACCCTTCATTATCTCATTAGTCATTCCGTCATTCTACATTACTTGATAATACCTTTGCACGCGCAGCGAGAATTTGGTATTCTGACTTATAGTCTGCTGTTCGTGCAGTCGTGAATTCCAGTTTCGTGCAGTCTGAGAACAGTTAGCAGAATTTGTGGCTTGTTTTCGGATTTCTTTTTGCTAGTAGCTTTACGTCGCACCGACTCAGATAGGTCTTATGGCGACGGTGGGACAGGGAAGGGCTAGGAGTGGGAAGGAAGCGGCCGTGGCCTTAATTAAGGTACAGCCCCAGCATTTGCCTCGTGTGAAAATGGGAAACCACGGAAAACCATTTTCAGGGCTGCCGACAGTGGGGTTCGAACCTACTATCTCCCGAATACTGGATACTGGCCGCACTTAAGCGACTGCAGCTATCGAGCTCGGGGTTTTTTTCGGATTTCTATATGAGGCATGCACATTAGCCCTTGTCACACATGGTTCACAAAGCACATATCCTTATAAATATATTTTATCCGTGTCTTTCTTGAAAATGACATTCCTTGACGGCGGTAGTTTGAAATAAATTCTTAATTAAATGTAGCAGTTGCATATTCCGTTTAATGGGCGTACATGAGCGGTTACTTTTCATCCAGTAGATATCGTTAATTAAAACCAATATCACGATAAAATACATGTGAACTGTCAATGTAAGTAAGTCTAGTTATACTGTGGATAAACTAGTGCATTTTAATAATCTGTTAGTCTATGCTTACTTGTAGGTAGCGACTGATCGCGAATATCACAGACTGTTGACGATATAAAATCTTGTATATTTTCAGATCTCAGACATTAGTTTTACGAGTGACTCCAGTGAATCTTCAACTGATGATGACAATCTAGGTTTATTTGATGATATTGCCGGTAATCTGAATAGAGCACGGCCGAAGAATGAAAATTATTTTGAGGTTATTGTGCCAAGATACGATGATCAAGAGTTCATGGAACATTTTAGAGTCAGTCGATACGTGGCAGAAAGTTTGGCTGAACTTTTTTCCAACAGCCAGTATTTTAATTATCAAGCACGGGGAAATGGGAAATTAAGGAGCTTCTGATGAACGCTCATATTTTTGTGGTTTGCTGGTCATCAGACAGCTTCATATTGTGATGTAAGTGATAGATTCAATATCACCTTAAGTACACTGCACAAAGTCATACAACGTATGGTGTACTTTTATCTGATCAAATAATAAAGTGGCCTACAGGAGATGAAATCACTACTATTGGAAGACACTTAGGGCATAATCATTTTCCCGGAGTAATAGCAGAGATAGATGGTACACATATTCGCATTGATAAGCCAAAAAATGATCCTGATTCCTACTTTAACAGTAAATCTGTTTACTCCATCTAGGTAAAATACAAAGATTACTTTGCCCTTCATTTTATGCTTTACAAATCGGTAAAACGGTTTCATTTTATCAAAGGAATACGATAACCCTAATCACGAAGCCGAAATTTTGTCTCAGTTATAGGTTGTGTGCGATAACACAAGGAGAATAAGGGACGTGTTTCTTGGATTCCTTGGTTCAGTCCACGACAGCAGGGCATTTCACAGATCACCATTACAGCAGAGCTTGCCAGAGAAATGCGCTGAATTTTATATCCTGGGTGATAGCGGCTACCCTTGTCTGCGCAACTTGACACCTTTTAGGGACCGTGGTCAACTGAGGCATGCAGAGAAAGAGTACAACGTGAAACTAGCCAGAAACCGATATGTGATAGAACATTGTTTCGGCTTATTAAAACAAAAGTTTCGTCCATTATAGCACATAAAATTGAAGAGATCCCCGATATTGTGCACTTCATTCGTACTTGTTGTGTTTTACATAACCTTGCTCTTGACGACAAATTTGAATATCATGAAAATGAAGAAGCAGGTTATGAGGTGCCGATTGTACAAGAGGAGATAGAGGTCGTGGGAGTAGAGGATAAAGATGACAGAGATGGGATAGCCAGGAGAAATTATGTTGCATTTAACATACTCTGAACAGTTGTCACAATAGATGTTACATTTAATGGGTACGGTAACAGAGATATAAATCTTAAATTGTACATACACACATCACTTGTAGAAGCTACATTTATATTCTTCTCTATCAACTGTTTCATGATATTATTCCTCTGTTCAATCAGATCATTCCTTCTTTTCGTTTCTTGCAATTTCTTTTCGTCCAATTCCATTTTTCTTTGTAATTTTGCTTTCTCAAGATCTAACCTATCCTTCTGATACTTTAAATACTCGTGCCTAAAATTCCCTAGCACATCAACTCTATATTTCTTTCTGACTGACCTTACTAAGCTCCTGTTTTCGGGCGATAATTTGTTATTAGGAATTTGATTTCCTACGGTCGGGTTAGGATCATCAATTGCTACGGAGGCTGCCTCACTGCAAGAAGCAAGATTTCCTTCGGCTGTTTCACACTGTGTGGTTACCGGGTGATGGGTAGTTGTGGTGGTGGATAAGAGAAGAAATATTCCGTTTCTTCTGAAAACTCTCGTCGATCTCGTTGGGATACTCAAAGGTCTTCCGACCCCTCCCTGTTTTGTTCATATTGTCTATGTACTTCTTATAATTTCTCTCTATTACACGCCATCTATTTTCACAGTTGGCTGGGGAAACTTTCACACTAAATTCTTCATTCAATTTCATTGCAATTAACTCCCACAATGGGATGCCAGGAAGGAAGGCTATTATATGGCCTTCGTTCCTGGCATCCAACGACAACGGAAAATATGAGGAAACTAGAGGGTATCCAACGACGAGCAGAACGTTTAATTAACAAACACATCCCCTTAAACACAGCCAGGTCATTGCCACCAGTGAACTCGTTATGTACGCAAATAGATGTAGCCTTCCTTAGGATATCCCTGACAGATAACACACACCTCTCCCCTTTCCAACGCCTGCAGCTCAATTACCGCTCTGTTAAAAGAGGCCAAGGAGTTACTCTTGTCCCTCCCTTCGATAGAACAACCTCATATTTAAATGGGTTTTACGCAAGGGCTGCTCGTACCTGGAACCTTCTACCATCTGAGGTAAAGCTGCTTCCTCTTCCTCACTTCCTCCGCGAAGTAAAGGAAATGTATATGTAAATAGAAACCCATATGCGATGTATATAACTTGTATAAAGTAGAATTGCAAGAAGGATGGGTGCAAGTATAGGTGTAGGTGGGCGAATGTGTATGCGTGCGCATGTGGAAGTGGTTGTGAATGAGTGTGTATACAGGGGTCTGAGTGAGAGTATAAACGGCCGGGTGTTCTTACTCTAATATTTCCAGGATAAATCAAGATAATTGTTATTCTAAGGGTACAGTGTTTGGAGTGTAAATATGTAATTTTAAAATTATCTACATAAGTTTATATGTAAATATTCAGTGGAGTTTATGTACACATGTGGAGATGGAGGCACTTCCGTGTATTCCATCTACCACCCCTAAATTGTACATGTACAATTTAAGGAAAATAATAATAATAATAATAATAATAATAATAATAATAATAATAATAATAATAATAATAATAATAATAATCCCTTCATATTCCTAATTTCCATCGACCCTACTTTGCTCCTGTATTTCTTGAATTGGTCTATTAAAAGTTTCGTGTTATTATGTGACCATGACCTATACTCAACATCACTATTTGCTGATATACCTTGACGAATCAAAAATTCTTGAAGTTCTTCTGTAAAAGAGAAATAATTGTATTATATTGCAATCTAATATACGTTCTTTATTTTCATTGTATTATTAATGGACACTATAACAATATCCTGTAAAATCCATAGAATTTACGTAATATAGACTTTAATAATACGTTGTTTTATTCTTACCTTGCATGTTGCGTTTAATTTTCCTCCTTTTATTCTAAATGAATAATGCATTTACGACAAAACAACTATCAGTAAAACACAATCAATGAATGAATCTATAAATCAATCAATCAAATCGAATAGAAATTAATTGGGAAATGTGCTGACATCTAGTGGTAATATTTATTACTATGTGAATCAAATAATATCAAATCAAACAATGCTGATCTGCATTTAGGGCAGTCGCCCAACTGGCAGATTCCATATCTGTTGCTTTCCTAGCCATTTCCTAAATGATTTCAGAGAAATTGGAAATTTGTTGAACGTCTCCCTTGGTAAGTTATTCCAATCCCTAAATCCCATTCCTATAAATGAATATTTGAGCCAGTTTATCCTCTTGAATTCCAACTTTATCTTCATATTGTGATCTTTCCTACGTTTATAAACGCCATTCAAACTTATTCGTCTACTAATGTCATTCCACGCCATCTCTCCGCTGACAGCTTGGAACATACCACTTAGTCTAGCAGCTCTTCTTCTTTCTCTCAATTCTTCCCAACCCCAAACTTTGCAACATTTTTGTAATACTACTCTTTTGTCGGAAATCACCCAGAACAAATCGAGCTGCTTTTCTTTGGATTTTTTGCAGTTATTGAATCAGGTAATCCGGGTGAGGGTCCCATACACTGGAACCATACTCCATTTGGGGTCTTGCCAGAGACTTACATGCTCTCTCCTTTACATCCTTACTACAACCCCTAAACACCCTCATAACCATGTGCAGAGATCTGTACCCTTTATTTACAATCCCATTTATGTGATTACCCCAATGAAGATCTTTCCTTATATTAACACCTGGATACTTACAATGATCCCCAAAAGGAACTTTCACCCCATCAACGCAGTAATTAAAACTGAGAGGACTTTTCCTATTTATGAATCACACCCTGACTTTTAACCCCGTTTATCAACATACCATTGCCTGCTGTCCATCTCACAACATTTTCGAGGTCACGTTGCAGTTGCTCACAATCTTGTAACTTATTTATCACTCTATAGAGAATAACATCATCCGCAAAAAGTGTTACCTCCGATTCCACTCATTTACTCATATCATTTATATATATAAGAAAACATAAACGTCCTATAATACTGCCTTGAGGAATTCCCCTCTTTATTATTACAGGGTCAGATAAAGCTTCACCTATTCCAACGTTCGCGCAGGAAAGAATCGGAAATTGCTTCCAACTGTTCCTAATTCGCGCATGCCTCTCGTACAAAACACAAACTATCACAGATTTACAGCACGAACAAAGCTAATTACTGAAGTTATTTTAGTTCATTACAACTTAGCATGGTTCTTGATTGAATCCCGTGAACTTGGAACACTGTTCCACAGTAACGAGTTTTCTGCTGAGGTAACAACCGAAGCGCGCGTCCTAATACGTTTCGTTGTTATTCTATGGAACATTTATTATCCGCACACTTTATCTTGGCGCATTTGTGTACGGGGTTTGAGGAGTAAGGAGGGAGCTGTCCCGGTATCGAGAGTGCTGCCTGGTGCTGCCAACAGAATGAAAATCAAATCTGAATTGAATCGAGAATATGATCGATCGATATGAAATTCCTAAACCGTTATCATCTTAAGCCACCAACTATGTCACATACACATTATATAACATTATAAAACATTTCTCGATGCGAATCTTGTTCCTAGCATCAATTCTATACTTTGGCTTTGTTGTGTAAACAACAACAGTACTAGTACGTAAAGTGTACGCCAGACGTCGCACAATGATGCTTAAGCGATTCATAGTTTGTGTTTCAAAGGTTGCCAGTACGAATCTCGAAGATCGCCGAGGTCGACCGATTCAGCACTAGGGTGTAAATGCACCAAGATAAAGTGTGCGGATAATATTTATTTACGCAGAAAGGCGCACAATGTGCAGGGGTATAAACTTAATCGCTACAAAGTTTTGTCAGAGAAAACGGGCTCTTGGGGCACTCCAGTGCGTGGTAACAATCTACGAAATAAAACTGCGCATGTTGTGCTACATGCATCACACAAATTAGAATAATATAAACATGAAATGACAAGTCAACCACTTCGAACGGGAACCTGAACATTGTTCCATCGAAACGAGAGTTCTGTGTATCAATCAATCAATACTGATCTGCATTTAGGGCAGTCGCCCAGGTGGCAGATTCCCTATATGTTGCTTTCCTAGCCTTATCCGAAATGATTTCAAAGAAATCGGAAATTTATTGAACATCTCCCTTGGTAAGTTATTCCAATCCCTAACTCCCCTTCCTATAAATGAATATTTGCCCCAGTTTGTCCTCTTGAATTCCAACTTTATCTTCATATTGTGATCTTTCCTACTTTTATAGACGCCATTCAAACCTATTCGTCTACTAATGTCATTCCACGCCATCTCTCCGCTGACAGCTCGGAACATACCACTTAGTCTAGCAGCTCTTCTTCTTTCTCTCAATTCTTCCCAACCCAAACATTGCAACATTTTTGTAACGCTACTCTTTTGTCGGAAATCACCCGGAACAAATCGAGCTGCTTTTCTTTGGATTTTTTCCAGTTCTTGAATCAGGTAATCCTGGTGAGGGTCCCATACACTGGAACCATACTCTAGTTGGGGTCTTACCAGAGACTTATATGCACTCTCCTTTACATCCTTACTACAACCCCTAAACACCCTCATGACCATGTGCAGAGATCGGTACCCCTTATTTACAATCCCATTTATGTGATTACCCCAATGAAGGTCTTTCCTTATATTAACACCTAGATACTTACAATGATCCCCAAAAGGAACTTTCACCCCATCAACGCAGTAATTAAAAGTGAGAGGACTTTTCCTATTTGTGAAACTCACAACCTGACTTTTAGCCCCGTTTATCAACATACCATTGCCTGCTGTCCATCTCACAATATTTTCGAGGACAAGTTGCAGTTGCTGACAATCTTGTAACTCATTTTTCACTCTATAGAGAATAACATCATCCGCAAAAAGCCTTATCTCCGATTCCACTCCTTTACTCATATCATTTATATACCGTATATAAGAAAACATAAAGGTCCGATAACACTGCCCTGAGGAACTCCCCTCTCAACTATTACAGGGTCAGACAAAGCTTCACCTACTCTAACTCTCTGAGATCTATTTTCTAGAAATATAGCAACCCATTCAGTCACTCTTTTGTCTAGTCCAATTGCACTCATTTTTGCCAGTAGTCTCCCATGATCCACCCTATCAAATGCTTTAGACATGTCAATCGCGATACAGTCCATTTGACCTCCAGAATCCAAGATATCTGCTATATCTTGCTGGAATCCTACAAGTTGAGCTTCAGTGGAATAACCTTTCCTAAAACCGAATTGCCTTCTATCGAACCAGTTATTAATTTCACAAACATGTCTAATATAATCAGAAAGAATGCCTTCCAAAAGCTTACATACAATGCATGTCAAACTTACTGGCCTGTAATTTTATGTCTATCACCCTTTCCTTTATACACAGGAGCTACTATAGCAACTCTCCATTCATCTGGTATAGCTCCTTCGGTCAAACAATAATCAAATAAGTACTTCAGATATGGTACTATATCCCAACCCATTGTCTTTAGTATATCCCCAGAAATCTGATCAATTCCAGCCGCTTTTCTAGTTTTCAACTTTTGTATCTTATTGTAAATGTCATTGTTATCATATGTAAATTTTATTACTTCTTTGGCCTTAGTCTCTTCCTCTATCTCGACATTATCCTTGTAACCAACAATCTTAACATACTGCTGACTGAATACTTCTGCCTTTTGAAGATCCTCACATACACACTCCCCTTGTTCATTAATTATTCCTGGAATGTCCTTCTTGGAACCTGTTTCTGCCTTAAAATACCTATACATACCCTTCCATTTTTCACTAAAATTTGTATGACTGCCAATTATGCTTGCCATCATGTTATCCTTAGCTGCCTTCTTTGCTAGATTCAATTTTCTAGTAAGTTCCTTCAATTTCTCCTTACTTCCACAGCCATTTCTAACTCTATTTCTTTCCAGTCTGCACCTCCTTCTTAGTCTCTTTATTTCTCTATTATAATAAGGTGGGTCTTTACCATTCCTTACCACCCTTAAAGGTACAAACCTGTTTTCGCATTCCTCAACAATTTATTTAAACCCATCCCAGAGTCTGTTTACATTTTTATTTACCATTTTCCACCGATCATAGTTACTTTTTAGAAACTGCCTCATACCTGCTTTATCAGCCATATGGTACTGCCTAACAGTCCTACTTTTAAGACCTTCCTTTCTATCACATTTATTTTTAACTACCACAAAAACAGCTTCATGATCACTAATACCATCTATTACTTCAGTTTCCCTATAGAGCTCATTTGGTTTTATCAGCACCACATCCAAAATATTTTTCCCTCTGGTTGGTTCCATCACTTTCTGAATCAGCTGTCCTTCCCATATTAACTTATTTGCCATTTGTTGGTCATGCTTCCTGTCGTTCGCATTTCCTTCCCAATTTACATCTGGCAAATTCAGATCTCCCGCTACAATCACATTTTTTTCCATGTCATTTCCCACATAGCTGACTATCCTATCAAATAATTCCGAATCCGCAGCAGTGCTACCCTTTCCCGATCTGTACACTCCAAATATATCAAGTTGCCTATTATCTTTAGAAATGAGCCTTACACCTAGAATTTCATGTGTCTCATCTTTAACTTTTTCGTAGCTTACAAATTCTTCTTTCACCAGAATGAAAACTCCCCCTCCCACCTTTCCTATCCTATCTCTACGATACACACTCCAGTGCCGTGAGAAAATTTCTGCATCCATTATATCATTTCTCAGCCATGATTCAACTCCTATTACAATATCTGGTAAATATATATCTATTAAATTACTTAATTCTATTCCTTTCTTTACAATACTTCTACAGTTCAACACTAACAATTTTATGTCATCCCTACTTGATTTCCAGTTCCCTGTTCCCTTATCACCGCTCCCTAGGCCTTCCCGTTTCCCTGAATGTACCTCCCTATTACCCTTCCAAACAAATTTCCTAACTTATACGTACCACTGCTGTTTAAATGAAGGCCATCCGAGCGCAGATCCCTATCTCCTACCCACCCATTAGGATCTAGAAATTTCACTCCCATTTTCCCACATACCCACTCCATAGTCTCATTTAAATCCCCAATCACCCTCCAGTCATTATCCCTCCTACACAGTATTCCACTAATAACAATCTCAGCTTTCTTAAACTTCACCCGTGCTGCATTTACCAGATCCCACACATCTCCAACTATGTTGGTACTTATATCAGCTTGCCTTACGTTGTTGGTACCAACGTGAAACACTACCACCTTCTCCTTCACCTCCTCCCTCTCTTCTACTTTCCTCAACATCTGCCTCAATCTAATTCCTGGATAACATTCTACCCTGGTTCCCTGGAGGTAACAGTCTGAGCTCTATGGAACACTGTTCCTTCGCAGTGAATATTCTGTCGAGGTAACAGCCCAAGGACTGTGGAACACTGTTCCATTGTAATGAATGTTCTCTCGAGGTAACAGCTTAAGCTCAATCAGTCAATACTGATCTGCATTTAGGGCAGTCGCCCAGGTGGCAGATTCTCTATGTGTTGTTTTCCTAGCCTTTTCCTAAATGATTTCAAATAAATTGGAAATTTATTGAACGTGTCCCTTGGTTATTCCAATCCCTAACTCCCCTTCCTATAAATGAATAGGAACTCTGTAGAACACTGTTCCATCCCAGTGAATATTCTGTCGAGGCAAGAGCCTAAGCTCAGTGGAACACTGTTCCATCCCAGTGAATATTCTGTCGAGGCAAGAGCCTAAGCTCTGTGGAACACTGTTCCATCCCAGTGAATATTCTGTCGAGGCAAGAGCCTAAGCTCTGTGGAACACTGTTCCATCCCAGTGAATATTCTGTCGAGGCAAGAGCCTAAGCTCTGTGGAACACTGTTCCATCCCAGTGAATATTCTGTCGAGGCAAGAGCCTAAGCTCTGTGGAACACTGTTCCATCCCAGTGAATATTCTGTCGAGGCAAGAGCCTAAGCTCTGTGGAACACTGTTCCATCCCAGTGAATATTCTGTCGGGGCAAGAGCCTAAGCTCTGTGGAACACTGTTCCATCCCAGTGAATATTCTGTCGAGGCAAGAGCCTAAGCTCTGTGGAACACTGTTCCATCCCAGTGAATATTCTGTCGAGGCAAGAGCCTAAGCTCTGTGGAACACTGTTCCATCCCAGTGAATATTCTGTCGAGGCAAGAGCCTAAGCTCTGTGGAACACTGTTCCATCCCAGTGAGTATTCTATCGAGGCAAGAGCCTAAGCTCTGTGGAACACTGTTCCATCCCAGTGAATATTCTGTCGAGGCAAGAGCCTAAGCTCCGTGAAACACTGTTCCATCCCAGTGAATATTCTGTCGAGGCAAGAGCCTAAGCTCTGTGGAACACTGTTCCATCCCAGTGAGTATTCTATCGAGGCAAGAGCCTAAGCTCTGTGGAACACTGTTCCATCCCAGTGAATATTCTGTCGAGGCAAGAGCCTAAGCTCTGTGGAACACTGTTCCATCCCAGTGAATATTCTGTCGAGGCAAGAGCCTAAGCTCTGTGGAACACTGTTCCATCCCAGTGAATATTCTGTCGAGGCAAGAGCCTAAGCTCTGTGGAACACTGTTCCATCCCAGTGAGTATTCTGTCGAGGCAAGAGCCTAAGCTCTGTGGAACACTGTTCCATCCCAGTGAATATTCTGTCGAGGCAAGAGCCTAAGCTCTGTGGAACACTGTTCCATCCCAGTGAATATTCTGTCGAGGCAAGAGCCTAAGCTCTGTTGAACACTGTTCCATCCCAGTGAATATTCTGTCGAGGCAAGAGCCTAAGCTCTGTTGAACACTGTTTCATCCCAGTGAATATTCTGTCGAGGCAAGAGCCTAAGCTCTGTGGAACACTGTTCCATCCCAGTGAACATTCTGTCGAGGCAACAGCCTAAGCTCTGTGGAACACTGTTCCATCCCAGTGAATATTCTGTCGAGGCAAGAGCCTAAGCTCTGTGGAACACTGTTCCATCCCAGTGAACATTCTGTCGAGGCAAGAGCCTAAGCTCTGTGGAACACTGTTCCATCCCAGTGAATATTCTGTCGAGGCAAGAGCCTAAGCTCTGTGAAACACTGTTCCATCCCAGTGAATATTCTGTCGAGGCAAGAGCCTAAGCTCTGTGGAACACTGTTCCATCCCAGTGAACATTCTGTCGAGGCAAGAGCCTAAGCTCTGTGGAACACTGTTCCATCCCAGTGAACATTCTGTCGAGGCAAGAGCCTAAGCTCTGTGGAACACTGTTCCATCCCAGTGAACATTCTGTCGAGGCAACAGCCTAAGCTCTGTGGAACACTGTTCCATCCCAGTGAACATTCTGTCGAGGCAAGAGCCTAAGCTCTGTGGAACACTGTTCCATCCCAGTGAATATTCTGTCGAGGCAAGAGCCTAAGCTCTGTGGAACACTGTTCCATCCCAGTGAACATTCTGTCGAGGCAACAGCCTAAGCTCTGTGAAATACTGTTCCACCACAACCGAGTATTACGTTCAGGTAACAGCAACAGTGTTATCATTTCTGAAGCGTATCGTTACTCTGTAAAGAACTGCGAAGCGGTTTATAATGAATAAAAAGCCGAACACAGGTTAGCCTACTTAAAGGCATATTTCTCAGTGAATGACAATGTCAACAAATGATATTCGTGAACAGTCTGTCGCGCTGAGTGGCTTAGACAATTGAGGCGTTACCCTTCTGACCCTAACTTGGCAGGTTCGATCCTGGCAGTCCGGTGGTATTTGAAGGTGCTCAAATACGTCAGCCTCGTGTCGACAGATTTACTAGCAAGTAACAGAACTCCTGCGGGGCTAAATGCCGGCACCTTGGCGTCTCCGAAAACCGTGAAATTAGTTATTGGGACGTAAAGCTAATAACATCATTGTATTCGTTTTCAGTCTACAGTTACTAATTTCAAAATTTCCAACTTAAATCTGGGAGCCCATTCAAACTCGGCCTCTTCAATTTCTACCGGTACTCACAATGTAACGAAGATGACTCTGCATCAATTAGGGCCTGCTTTGCCGTCAGTTTTTAATGAAAATGTTGGAACAGTCATTGGCATTATACCCACTGCATCCACAGGCGAAACCCCCAGTCATCTCAACAACCTGTCACAGGGAAACAGACATCCGTTGTTTTTAAAACACTCATCCTGATAAACTTGTTCCTAAAATGTGTGGTCTTGTTCCAGTGTGTGATATTTTGTATTGCCTTATCCTTCTTGATTTACTGATCACTGAATGTGATCTTATAATGCACGATTGTCAAGTGAAGAATTTGATTACGCATTTTGTGCGGTAAGTCTGTTAATTGTTTCAACTTTGTCTTGTGTACTATTTCGAGATCTGATTTTTTTTCTAGTTGCTTTACGTCGCACCGACACAGATAGGTCTTATGGCGACGATGGGACAGGGAAGGGCTAGGAGTGGGAAGGAACTGGCCGTGGTCTTAATTAAGGTACAGCTCAAGCATTTGCGTGGTGTGAAAGTGGGAAACCACGGAAACCATATTTAGGGCTGCCGAGAGTGGGACTCGAACCCACTATATCCCGGATGCAAACTCACAGCCGCGTGCGCCTAACCGCACGGCCAACTCGCCCGGTGGTCTACTGAAAAGGGCGAGCCCAGTGTAGGCTTACATATAAAATGCTTCTTGGATTCAGTTTTCTCCTATTTCTGTATCATATTTTTATCGGCTGTAATTAATCGAAATCGTCACTTCGCGGCTATCAGTGAAGGCGTTTCCGGTCATTTTCACACCCAGTTCAAACAGTGTCGGTGTAGTATACTAGATACGCTACACGTGGCTGTGTGGTCAGAGACCGCCCCTTCCACTGATAGCGCTGTATCACTCGCCCGCCAAGATATCTGGCGCCTTCTAATAACAACTTCGTTAAGTAACATTAAGTTTTGCAAGTTTTGGAACATGTTTCAACATAACATGTTTCTGGAACATGTTATGTCAGAGGAACTGGAATGTTGGAACATTTCATTGAAAAATAACAGTTTAGCTCACCTCTAGCCAGCACCTCCTAGAGAATTAAGGCCTGGCAATGCGATTCGTGACGTCACGCGCGTGGGCCCAGCGCGAGTGGATAGTAGATGAATCTAATACCTTACAATGATTGAAAAATACGCAGGTTAAACTACATTCTTTCTCGTAGGCGCGTATATCGAAAGTGAAATTAGTAATGTACCTACCGTAATAAATAGGAAGAACAATTAAAAATGTAAAAAAGAATAGAATTCAGAACGAAAAAGATATTGTTGTCGATGCAGCGGGGAGCAACCTGCGAGATGGAAACAAAGAGTTAACAGGAGTAACCCACAGTACAGAAATAACATCCGTCATAATAGAAATAGGAGCCAACCGTATCCTAGAAACAGTAGATGGTATAATGAAAAACGACGGCCTAACGAGTATAACAGAAACGAAGAAAATAGAAGATATATACAAGAGCTCAGGGAGCAGAGGCAAAATAAAACCCGGTGGGAGGAAGCCATTAGAGATAAAGATATCAATGGTGACCTCGAAGGAGCAGAGAGTCTCGAGGTCCAGAATTACAAGAGGAGAAGAGAAGAGGAGAGATGGAGAGAGAACAACACGCAGAGGGGTACGACCGACTCCGAGTCATCGGAAAGAAAAAAACGCCGATGGAACATTAGCTCAGCAAGAAAGTGTAAATAGTCAAGAAAGTAAAAACTTCATCAAAATTAGCAGTTGGATAATAACACAATTTGATCACTGGGACATCCGACCAGAAGACTTGGTTCGAGATGATACATGCGACACCAAGGAAAAAGTATTTAAACTGCCAGTATTACTAGTCAGATTGGCTTATATTAGGATATATTGTTTGGTTGATTCTGGGGCCAGCATCAGTGTCATGTCAAATACGTTGTTCCAAGAATTGTCAAAAAGAATAAAAATACCAGTAATACCCGTATCTGGTGTTAAGATCAGGGGTGTCATACCAGATAAATCGGTGGAGTGCAAGATCCAAGCATATCAAACCATAAGAATAGGCAGACACGAATTCGAACACCCATTTCTGGTAATGAAGAGGATAAAGTACAGTATAATATTCGAAATAGACTTCATGATGATTTCTCAAATGACTATAGATATGGAAAATTTGTGAAATTCGATTCCCTATCATAGAGAATGATGGGAATAAAATAGTAGAAACGATCCAACTTAAAGACACGTTGCAGGCTGAGGAATACTTGAAGATTGTGGGAAAGGAAGTTAACTTATTAAGTAGAGAGGACCTAGCTTCGGTAGAGAAAGATGTTGAGCAAGAAATAGACACCGAAATGACTAAAAGAATTGAGGAAATCATAACCATTGAGGAAGAAAGTGACGAAAAAACAGAGATCTGGGAGGCTCTTGCTCAAGCCGACGTACCTCCAGAAGGAAAGCGAGTACTGTACGGGATTTTCAATAAGTGTATCGACGTTTTTGATGACAAACCGGGGCAAATACCGAACTTCAAGTACAAGCTAATAGTAAATGACTGGACCCCATACAAGGGCAAAGTATATGACGTACCAGAGAAGTACTTCAGTGAAGTGAAGACGATTATCCAGCAAATGTTAGCCGATGGTATAATCATGAAGACCATCACACCCAACGTAAATCCGGTCGTGATAGTAAGGAAAAAAACGGGAAACTGAGATTGTGCCTTGACGCGCGCCGACTCAACGGAAAGCTAATTCCTGAGTATAATAGGGCTCCTAAGATCAAGGAGATAGTAAAGAAATTTCGAGGTCAAAGGTACTTTTCGAGCATGGACTGCACGGCCTCATTCCATCACATTGTCCTCGAGGAAAAGTCACGGTTATTAACCGGGTTTATGTTCAACAACCAGACTTATGCCTACCGTCGTCTCCCATTTGGATTGAAAAATAGTTCTGCTGTTTTGGTAAGAGCATTGGACAGAAGCCTTACCAGTGAAGTGAAGGAATTTGTTAACTGTTATGTCGACGACATAGTCTTCGGGAGTTCCACCTTTGAAGAACATTGCGTTAACCTAGAGAAATTGCTAAACAACCTCCAGAAAACTGGCTTCAAAATAAATATGTCAAAATCAAGATTTTGTCGGACACGTAATCGATGGCGAGGGATTAAGACCTAACCCTGTCAAAATTAAAGCTATTTGCGAGTTTCCACGGCCGACAAAGGTCAAGCACGTCAGACAATTCCTAGGAATGACGGGATTTTTCTCAGACCACTATGAAGGGTATACTGAGACAGCCGCACCACTACACGATTTATTAAGAGTCAATAACAAATGGGAGTGACGAGGCTGAACAGGCTTTCAACAAGATGAAGGAAATGATGAAACAGAGCATAAAACTGGGATATCCAGACTATGAAAAGAGATTTATATTTCAGGCAGATGCATCGGGTGTTGGTGTAGGGGTATGCTTGTATCAGGAAGACGAAGAAGACCAAAAAAGAACATATCTGGCATTTACCAGCAGGAAGTTAAGGAAACATGAGATGCACTACACTACCACCGAACTCGAACTTCTAGCAATAATCCACGCGCTACAACAGTGGAGACGGATCATTTATGGATACCCAGTTACCATCAGAACTGACCATAAAGCGTTGACTTTTGGGTTGAAGGCAGTTATGGTAAGCGAAAGGATAACACGCTGGATGCTATACACGCAGCAATTTGACTTGAAGATAGAGCATTGCAGTGGAAAACAAAACATCCTAGCTGACGCATTGAGTAGAAACCCTCCAGAACAAGAAGAACACATCTTAGAGATTGAGTTGGATATTCGAGACCAAAAACTAATGAGAAAACTTGAAAATCTAAAGGATTCCAAGAGTCTGACAAGGAATTAAAACTTATCATCGACAGGTTAACAGACAAGGAACCGGAATCTGAGTGGGAGAACAACTATGAGATTGTAGATGGAATACCGCTCAATGTAATGGACAGAACTGACCGAAAGAAAAGGATTATGATACCACAAGTATTGCAAAAGGAGTTGATCTGGCACACCCATAACATTACGGGACATGCAGGCATAGACAAGGTGATCAGTACGTTAAAAGAAAAATTCACTTGGAAGGGATAGCGAAAATCTGTCAGAAACCTAGTCAAAACTTGCGACATATGCCAGCGAGTCAAACACAACAACTATGTATGCGGGCATAAACCAGTACCAATCATTCCATCAAGAGCACACGAGGTATATGCAGTAGATATCTTTGGGAAATTACCGACCGCAAGGAGAGGAAAAAGATACATACTGGTGGTTGTTGACATATTCTCCAAGTACATTTCACTGCAAGCTATACAGAGAGCCAATGCCAAACAAGTCATACGGGCTCTAGTGGAAAAGTTTTCCCTGAGATGGGAAAACCAGAAAAAATACTCACAGATAGAGGGACAGAGTTTACATCTGAGATACTCCGCGAGCGTATGAAAAATGAAGGTATCAGACACACGTTGTGTTCCGTACGTCATCCAGAAGCGAACCCTGTAGAAAGATACCTGAGGGAAATCGCCAAGTTCGGCAGGATATATTGCAACCAACAGCATTGGAAATGGGTGGATATATTAAGTATTATTGAAAGGAGCTTGAATAATACCATCAATCAATCCATCGGACAGATTCCTAGCATAGCTCATAAGAATATACAGCCGGAAAGGAGTTGGGACAGAATATTCACTATGCCCTTGGAAAGGAAGCCAGATCCACAACAAATAGAATCAATGATAGGGAAAGACTACATGAACAGGCACGAAAACGATTAAAGAGAGTGCAAAACAAGAAATTCCATGCACCATACGAACGAGGTGATCTTGTATTAATTTAAACTGTACCGATGTCTAGTGCACCAAATAGAGTGTGTGCGAAGTTCCTACAATTGTACAATGGCCCATATAAAATCGAGCGTGTGCTAGGAAACAATGCATACGAATTAACAAGCATGAATGGAAAGTACCGTAATGTACACAATGCTTCTAACATCAAACTTTATTACCAAGAGAATTAGACTAAAGGAACGGAACGAGAAGAACAAAGGGGCCAAGAATGAATAAACCACATACCATTATGAAATTTGCATTTAGAAGTCATTTGAAACTTTCATTTAGTATGTATATACGAGAAAAGAATCAGCTGATTATGTGCACGGTCAAGCAAAGCAAAGGGCATCTATAAAATCAGGATCGATAACAACCAGTTGATATTTTGGAAATCGATTAGCCAGTCTATATAAGACAAAGAACCTGCAATACCTTTGGGCTAAATAGAGATTTTATCTATAACATCGCCATTACCACACTCAAGAAGTCCATCATGATCTTCAAGAACCATGCTTGCGGACCTCAAATAAATGTTTGACATGCCTCACTCGACTGCCTACATTTAACATCATACGAACACATTATCTATTGTATCCACATCCATTATTGTTGCGAAGGTACTCTTTGTCTTTGGGCAACCTGCAGCTGTTGCAGGAAGATTGTATAATAAATAATAATAGCAAAGGCACATTTATAATTCAAGTTTGAGAAAGGAAAATATATTGTGACCAATATATTTTGTCCGTGACGGGGAACAATAAATGTGCCCGTTCACACCTCCGCGACAGCTTTCAGAATGGCGCCGAGTGAAGGTATGGCCCATTTGATCTATAGGAAGCAAAGAATAGACACCAGTTGCGGTGACATAGAAGGCCATACACGTCATGGAACGGTCGAGTATTGAGAGTGAAACGGACAGTGGACTGACTACTGTATTGTTTTACGAAAAAGTAGAAAACTACGGATTGTTAAGAAAACTCCATCTTAATTTTTTCAATGGAGGGTGAAGACGGAACTGCCGACCGCGCTATAAATTTAAAGGAAGAAGAAGCGATCTGAGGCTATACTAAAGGAAAAAGCGTCGTTAAAGAGAAGAAAACAAGTTAATTCACCGGAAAATAAGCAGAGTTGATTAGAGGTATTAAAAAAGAAATCAGCTAGTACCACGAAATACGCGTGGGCGAATACAGAGCGCTCTTGATATATACCCTGCAAAGGAAGACCAAGTCAGCATCTAAAAGAAGAGGATCTCATACAAGAAGAGATACATCTCGATTTATTGAAACAGAATAAAAATAAGTTTCCAAGATCCACCAGAAGCAGCCGACAAAGATAGATTCACGAGACCGAAGATATACGTCGGAGACCAACAAAAGAAATAATAATTCAAGAATTACAAACTTCAAAAAGGATTATATAATGGCTGTTCACTGCGCTGTAATCCATATTTTAGTTGCTGACAAGAATACCAAGAAGATGATGTGCTAAATATACATGATGGACCAAGCTGGGGACCAGTACATCTTGCCATACGACCGAGCCATGATGAGGAAGGCGACGGGAAACCATTCGATCAACCCATGATGAGGAAGGCGACGGGAAACCATTCGACCAACTCATGATGAGGAAGGGAATGAGAAACCAGACAGCAATTCCGTGATGAGGATCCAGATGATGTACCAGATGTCCAACCCATGACCTGACCGCAGACCCAACTACATCCATTTGGGAAACAGAACAGCTGGACCAGGACCAACCATGAACGAGCTAAGTCATTTACAATACTTAATCGCATAATTTTTGGTTTGCCTACACGTGTGCCTTAGGCATGTGCCGATAGGTTGAATATAATACCGATATATGAGAAATGCAGGTGAGTGTTACCAGTGAAGTGTGAGATACTTAAGTCCGTAGTTACATGATCTAGCAATATAGCATAAGATTCTAATGTGTTGGATATATACGTCATCGTATATCGGTCAAAATACACGTATGTAGCGAAAGGTTTGAAAAAGAGTTTTGGAAACAGCTGATAGTAATGACATACTGGCAGATTACAGAGATTTCGTATTGGTAATGCTACAAGTCGACGTCACGTTTGGTTGCGCGCGGTGTAAAATAAACATATGGAATCACGCATTATTTTGTTTCGCAATAAGGGCATTGAACTCAACCATAGGTTATGATATATAGCAACTTTAAAATGTTGTTTTAAGAAACATAGTGTGGTAGTTTTGACATGGTCATGTACATGGAAACGCGACGAGTTAATATTGAGGCTACGATGTTAAGATATTATATGAATGTTGAAATAAGGTTACAATTGTGCTAACTTGAGGAAAAGTATGAGTTATATAGTGATATGAGGAGATTTATACGCACTGCGTAGGGGCCACTGAGTGCCCGCAGTTTAAGATATGCCACGCTACATTCTTTAGATTCGTATACGTGAGATTGCCCACACCGCAGGATTGACCTAAGCTAATGTATGAATAGAATTTACTATTGTAGAATTATGCTTGTGGTGGGATCGTATGTCAACTTTAGATGTGCTTTAATGAATATCGGAATACTACTATACGTTTTATAGCTGTGTTTTGACCAAATACATTCACGACACCGATAAAGATGATATTATGTTTCTGAATACAACGACATAGCACTTGCATTGTAACTGCACGTATGAATAAAATAGCTTGCATTGAAGTAGAATGTTATGGAATATAACGAAGGAAAGGGACATTGAGCATAAAAGACATGTGTATGACAGCCAAAGGTTATGTTGAAGTTAGCTAGATAGCTGAATAGACTAACATATACTCTGTTTGAACTTGCATTTCCTCAACGAACAATATCTAGGGAAATGTTAGAGTAGAGCAAAATTTAACTACGTTCAGAGTAGAGCAAAATTTAACAGGCACTAGGAACAAATGCCTTAGTCCGTAAGTAGTTGTCCATGCACAACGTGAAAGAAGTAATAAAGCATGAGTTCGGATTTACTCATAGGGATTTATGCATTCAAATTTACGCATCCATATTTACCTATTCGAATTTACTTATGTGGATTTACTTATTAGTGACTCGTCATTTACCGAGTATCAGCTACGATTTACTATTTAATATTCTCAACGCTCAATTCTAATATGATTGATGATTAACACGTTCAGTACCTGCTTCTGAGCGGGACACCTGAATGTCTGGACCGGCCATTTTCATGCCCGGCCCTCTTGACGTGCATCATTTATAAAATTTACAATTACTCCTAAACTATAAATGGTAGAAAAATGTTACTTTGTGCTTACCTCTAGTAAATATTTAGGGTGTGATATCTGGTGTCACAGGTTTCAAAATACGTCTAACTTTACACAGCCTATCTGTATTTTCGGCATAATGATTACTGTTACCGAAGTGAAGAAATGAAAGAATAAAGGAAGCGTATTCGGAACATTGTATTAGAAAATATCGGAGTATGAAAAACATGGTCTTCGGTCCAGTACATTTTTATATCAGGATTTTGGACTAATCGGTTTCCACGATTGCATGATCGAATTATTTGTGAAAGGCCGGGGCGCCGCACTTGACTCGCGTATAGATTGGTCAGCTCACACACATACCGGTACTGATAAAATTCGTCATTCATGAAAATACTCACGTAATTCAAAATATCCTGCTTATTTTCTATTTGAACGTTTATACCTGAATTCTCTATAAATGGTGGAACGGGTGGACAATAACTAGGATGATAGGTATCAGGCACTTCACTTTTCTCTATAGGCCTATCGGATTCGGTAATCGGAATTCCCTCGTCACTCTCACTTTCACTATCTGAGTCTATTTCAGGAATATTTCATCACCAGAATAATCATTGTGAAAAATATCTAATAATTAATCTTCCGTAAGATTATAAGCCAATATACTACACTCGGTAAGAACGACACGCACTGCATTGGAATCTCAAGTACCGACTTGACGCGCGAGGAAGTGCTGAGATATTCCCGCTAAAACAGGTAAGATAAACATGAGCCCACTCAACGCGAGGGTTATCTCAACAAGGTCAACCAACTTCCTGCTACAGCCAGTAACGCTGACTAAGGTGTAAGAATCCACAGATGACGAATATAAACAGCATAGCTTCGTGCGGAACATTAAACGTCTTACGCCGTCCGCGGTCCGCAATGAATTAAATATAACTGCGATATACAGTTCAGTCCTACAATTCAAAGTTATAATTTGGTTTAATTTCAAGTTTGAGCTTATTAGTGGACTTTATATACACTTCAGCTTAACCGTGTGTTTTATTCAGACTTGTTTAATTAGTCTTAAAGCAAATGAGCTCTCGTAACAACGTAGTTATGTTGGTGTTGTATCTGTGACTTAACTTCAGAATGGACCTTAGACGTCAAGTGATCGATTGTAAATATGTACATACTCAATTTTGATTTCATGATGGACCTGATCTACATAATTTAATACTAGATATTATTTCTCTTTCTACGAGCCAGCGCTGACTCACAATCCACACTTGTAAATACGCTATGACAAGTAACGCCTTGGATTAAATTCCAATTTAATAGTCCAGTATTTAGTCAATAAATATCTTGTTTATTTTTCTACAATTAAGTGTGTCATGAATTCTTTCATTATAGCCTAGTTGGTAAGATAGTTGCTTAGCTAAGTGAATTGTTGATTAATTAAGTATTCCATTTCGTCATGACCAGTTCTCACGTCGTCGAGTACTTTGATTTAAGAAATTGGTTGACGGTTATTACTATTATGTCATGAGATTCTATAGGGGTCTCCCGTGCGTTGTTAATCTTTTCATACTCACGTAAAGCGTAACTTGAAGTAAGATTTCATGTCTTACTTGGCATCTGAACACCCTGAGGTATCCGCTGAGCGAAAATCATTTCGTCTGATTAGGCAGCCCAATTACGAGTTTGAAATGGAGGTATCGGGTAAAGAATGTAAGGTTGGTTACAACCTTTTATTTACAATCCCATTTATGTGATAATCCCAATGAAGATCTTTCCTTATATCAACACCTATATTCTAACAGTGATCACCAAAAGGAGCATCCAACCCGTCAACGCAGTACCGGTACCGTAATTAAAACTGAGAGGACTTTTCCTATTTGTGAACCTCACAACCTGACTTTCAACCCTGTTTATCAACGTACCATTGCCTGCTGCCTATCTCACAACATTTTCGAGGTCACGATGCAGTTGCTCACAATCTCGTAACTTATTTATTACTCTATACAGAATAACATCATCTGCAAAAAGCCTTACCCCTGATTCCACTTTTTTACTCATGTCATTACTCAACTACGTTACTTGCAGTATATTAGTAGCAGTTGAGGAACATACAGGCTGTAATGAAAACAGGTAAACAACTTGTTTACAATAGAAGCCTAACATAAACTCAGGGGATGGAGAGCTCACAATATTTTGCTGTTATGCAAAGAGAATGATTACAGTACATGCCAACAAGTCATCTCGCATTCCCTAGTGCATATAAATGTACTCATATTATTTTGGATCCTGATTAAAATAAGCAGAACAGGGAAAATTGAAATTAAACTGGAAATAAAGCAACTTATTAAAATATATATATATAATTAAATTTTAAAAGCAGCATGCCAATTCTGATAACATTTGGACTGACCTTCACCCAGACACTTTCTGAAATTGTTTTTAATTTAACTTCACCAGGTTACTTAAAATTGAAATGGACATGAGGTGAACATGATATAAAAATATAAAAGGAAATCTCTATGAAGAGTAATTGTTAAAATCCTAACAAAACCATATTAAGAACTTGCATCCGTGCCATTACATTAACAAAAATGTAGCAGTGACACACATTGAACTACACATTTCATGCTTTATGAACCGGCTGTATTGTATAGACATGACACACATGAGATCAATTAAGTAATTAATCCCCAATTTTTTACAGATACGTGTTTCATTCATTTCATGCAATAGCAAAAGCTGGAAGGAGTACTTTCTCCAAGAGAATATTCATAACGTGGGTGTGAATAGATTATAATGCTGAAAGAGGAAATTCATAATTGAATTCACCTTTACTCAAACAAGAATGCTTACTACTGAAGGAACTTACAGTGATTAACCCTGAATTCAGAGTTTACACATTCCCGTTCAATGGAATTTATAGAGGTTCATCAACTCAGTAATTAATAAGAGTAATGTACTCAAAAAATGAGAAAGCCTCAGCCCCTCCGCTGACCTTAAGACAGCAATGAAGATGTGGGGTATGCTCTTCCTTGATTAAAATAAAGTAAATGCACTGACCTTTTCAATGCAGTTCCAGTCTTCTTTTACAGATATTGAACATAATTTTTCTTTAAATTCCTGGTAGTTCTTGACAGAAACGGTACTGACATGATCTTAATAGGTCTCTAAACTTTGAGCAAGAGCCTTGGCCAAACTTTCATTGTCTATTGTCTACTCGACAATGCCTATCATCTGGAGCTTCTCAGTGGGCACATGTGGTATCAGACAAGTACTCTGAGCAGTTTGGAAACTGAGACGGAACAGCTCCTAAAACGTTTAGACCAAATTAGAATGCATTCACCTAGATATAAATGCACTCATTTGTTAATTCATGGCACCACAGACTTCATAGAATTATGTCATGTCTTAGATAGACTAAATCTGGTTGATTTTAATATAAAATGAATAGCGCACAAGGTGCTAGAGAAAATCATTGAGTGAATGTTATTTACAGTACCTAATTATGTAGAACATAACATAATTGCAATAAACACACTAACATTGTTGTCTAGCCTGAACTAAAAATATTACCCACACTAAGAGGTATATTCCCTCATGTGATATAATAAATAGAACTGCCTCACTTGCAGTTAAGGGTCCAGCACAGTAAGAATACTTGAAAGCCAATACCTTACATGCCTTCATAATGTATAACTTTTGCCAGAATATAACTATACACACAACAATAGTCCTATAAAGTAATGTGAATACTCAGCACATCCCAACCTAAATGTAATACGGTAACTGGTAAATTCAATAGAGCAAGTGCTTAAATCAGTAAGATATAAATCACCCCCCAAAAAATTTCTACTACCGGTATTTCATTCATAAATAGCAAAGATATTACAGACCTATCTACAAACCTTTCACAAGACTTGAATTAGATAAATTAGATAAAGGTGCAGTCTCTCATCATACATGCTGGTCATCCATTCAAGCTCGTCAGTTTTCAAATGGAACTTGCATACCTACAACACTGGGCTCCAAGCGGCACCAAGCTAAACACTGTAAACTATTTTATTACATAAACATTATCAAACTTATGTGACACAGAGATGTGGTAGTGTAATATAGACCTAACTGAGGTACTGGCATAGGCCCACGCGCACATAACGTCATCAGCTACTCTCATTCGTGTAGACAGGCCTTGTTCTCTAGGAGGTGCTGGCTTTGTCTTGTCTTGTCCTGATAATTTAATGGGCTTCGCTTGAGAGCGGTATACCCAGCCAAGTAACCTATATAAAAACCAAAGTATGGAGGAGGCGGACAAATAAAGTCAAAAGTGTAAAAAAGGTGGGAAATTAAGCAATGAAACGACAAAACGACTACACAGGAAAAACACAAGGACACAAGGGGACTAATCTTCACGCCAAAGCGACCGATACTTGACGACTTTCTACCAATCACAAACAGACCGGGTCAACACCGAGGGTAGAAATAAAGGTATCTAAACTACTGGACTGGGTGGGTGACAGAAAAGAAATGAATAAGGTAACTACGGCTAGAAAGCGAGTATCTAACACGTCTATACATTGGGTACCGCGAAATTGTGAATGCATAAGATAGGAGGTAGATATAAAACAATTATCGGAGGGAGTTCAGTACTTCAGATATGGTACTATATCCCAACTCATTGTCTTTAGTATATCCCCAGAAATCTGATCAATTCCAGCCGCTTTTCTAGTTTCCAACTTTTGTATCTTATTGTAAATGTCATTGTTATCATATGTAAATTTGATTACTTCTTTGGCCTTAGTCTTCTCCGCTATCTTGACATTATCCTTGTAACCAACAATCTTTACATACTGCTGACTGAATACTTCTGCCTTTTGAAGATCCTCACATACACACTCCCCTTGTTCATTAATTATTCATGGAATGTCCTTCTTGGAACCTGTTTCTGCCTTAAAATACCTATACATACCCTTCCATTTTTCACTAAACTTCGTATGACTGCCAATTATGCTTGCCATCATGTTATCCTAAGCTGCCTTCTTTGCTAGATTCAATTTTCTAGTAAGTTCCTTCAATTTCTCCTTACTTCCACAGCCATTTCTAACTCTATTTCTTTCCAGTCTGCACCTCCTTCTTAGACTCTTTATTTCTCTATTATAATAAGGTGGGTCTTTACCATTCTTTACCACCCTTAATGGTACAAACCTGTTTTCGCATTCCTCAACAATTTCTTTAAACCCATCCCAGAGTCTGTTTACATGTTTATTTACCGTTTTCCACCGATCATATTAACTTTTTAGAAACTGCCTCATACCTGCTTTATCAGCCATATGGTACTGCCTAACAGTCCTACTTTTAAGACCTTCCTTTCTATCACATTTATTTTTAACTACCACAAAAACAGCTTCATGATCACTAATACCATCTATTACTTCAGTTTCCCTATAGAGCTCGTCTGGTTTTATCAGCACGACATCCAGGATATTTTTCCCTCTGGTTGGTTCCATCACTTTCTGAATCAGCTGTCCTTCCCATATTAACTTATTTGCCACTTGTTGGGCATGCTTCCTGTCGTTCGCATTTCCTTCCCAATTAACATCTGGCAAATTCAGATTTCCCGCTACAATCACATTTCTTTCCATGTCGTTTCCCACATAGCTCACTATCCTATCAAATAATTCCGAATCCGCGTCAGTGCTACCCTTTCACGATCTGTACACTCCAAATATATCAAGTTGCCTATTATCTTTAGAAATGAGCCTTACACCTAGAATTTCATGTGTCTCATCTTTAACTTTTTCGTAGCTTACAAATTCTTCTTTCACCAGAATGAACACTCCTCCTCTCACCCTTCCAATCCTATCTCTACGATACACACTCCAGTGCCGTGAGAAAATTTCTGCATCCATTATATCATTTCTTAGCCATGGTTCAACTCCTATTACAATATCTGGTAAATATATATCTATTAAATTACTTAATTCTATTCCTTTCCTTACAATACTTCTACAGTTCAACACTAACAATTTTATGTCATGCCTACTTGAATTCCAGTTCCCTGTTCCCTTATCACCGCTCCCTAGGCCATCCCGTTTCCCTGAATATACCTCCCTATTACCCTTCCAAACAAATTTCCTAACTTATACATACCACTGCGGGTTAAATGAAGGCCATCTGAGCGCAGATCCCTATCTCCTACCCACCCATTAGGAACTAGAAATTTCACTCCCAGTTTGCGATAACCCACTCCATAGTCTCATTTAAATCCCCAATCACCCTCCAGTCAGTATCCCTTCTACTCAGTATTCCACTAATAACAATCTCCGCTTTCTTAAACTCCACCCGTGCTGCATTTACCAGATCCCACACATCTCCAACTATGTTGGTACTTATATCAGCTTGCCTTACGTTGCTGGTACCAACGTGAAACACTACCACCTTCTCCTTCCCCTCCTCCCTCTCTTCTACTTTCCTCAACATCTGCCTCAATCTAATTCCTGGATAACACTCTACCCTGGTACCCTTTCCTCCACACACTTTCCCCACGTGTCTAACGATGGAATCCCCCATGACCAGAGCCTCAACCCTACCCTCCTCATTTGACCCCCTCCCCTCCTGGTCAGCCCTATCTTTCTTGATAGCTGCAGAAGCTACTTCCTCCTCCCTTTTCTCCTTCCCATGACCCTGTTCCAACTGTCGTTTCCTATCCTCTAAACTACATTTTCCTTTCCTACCTTTGCCCTTCCTCCTACTTCCACACATCTCAGCAACAGTTCCCTGTCCCTCATCTTCCCTCTGTTGTTCTACCTGGAATGACTCGTACCGATTTCGCACAGACACCTGTCCTGAATTTTGATCCTGAATGGAGCCCTTAGCCTGCAATCTCCTTCCCCTTAGAACATTAGACCACCTGTCTTCTACAACTCCTCCCTTTCCTTCCCCTTCCTCTTGTACACCTACTGTAACCTGTACATTGTTTGAGGGAGTTCTATCTTCCTTCCTGTCTTCTGTGAGAATCCTACTCGCACACCGCACTGAGTAATATGCCAGCACCGATAGTCACACGTCCACTCGCCAACACACAACTCCACCAACTCGATGATACGGTGTCTGCCAGGTGCTGTCATTGCGCACTATGCCCAGTCACTAGCTTCATTTAAGTATTACCAATCAAACTTACTGTAAACGGAAGTGTGAACTATTTTATTGGGAGGAGTTGTTTATGTGCTATATATAATCTTTAGGAATATTAAATTCTTCTACCGTACTCTTAGTAACTTGTCAGATTCCATTTATATATCACACGCCAGTGTGATCTATCACGACGTCTTCCTACCACACACGAACATGACCAGATCACAAATTAAGGATTCAGGATCTTCAATATTAAGTAACTCCGCTAGTTGAACTACCGAACGGCCAGGCGAGTTGGCCGTGCGGATAGGGGCGCACAGCTTTGAGCTTTGCATCCGGGAGGTAGTGGGTTCTAAGCCCACTGTCGGCAGCCCTGAAGATGGTTTTCCGTAGTTTCCCATTTTCACACGAGGCAAATACTGGGGCTGTAGCTTAATTAAGGCCACAGCCGCTTCCTTCCAACCCCTAGGCATAAGACCTGTAAGACCTATCTGTGTCAGTGTGGCGAAAATATATTGTAAATAAAAGAACTATCAGATGATAGAAACATTTAGAGGAAGTTGAAAGGCTATTGATATTAAGTTGTAAATGAAATGATGTTTATCATATTGAACAACATATGATTTATAGTGCCTATATAATTACCACAAGTACCGGTACACGAGTTGTCCTTAATCTTTAAATGATATAGATATTCCGGTGATTCAAACAAAGTTTTAATACGGTATTTACATGTCCGGCGGACCCGGGTTCGATTTCCGGCCGGGTCAGGGGTTTTTAACTGTAAATGATTAATATCCCTGACCTGGGGACTGGATGTTTGTGTCGTCCTAACTTTCCTTTCCTCCCATTCAATATTTTACACTTCCGCCATTACAACTACACATAGTTTCATAACATATGGTGCAAGTAGTGGCAAAAGATCTTCCGAGGTCGACGCCACGAGCAAATATTCTTTGAAAAAGTGGCAGTTACATGACGTCCTGTGTGCTGTCATTTTGCGAACCATGGTTTAGTAGCAATGTTATTTGAAGTGTAAGGGGAAAGTCAAGATTATCTTGAAGTCTAGTGTAAAGTTTGTCTGTTTCATGTCCAAAATGTCGGCCCGGTCTGTCTTACTGCCGCGCATGTAAAGGAAAGGTGAGCTGCTATATGAACTGGAAGTGCGCGGAGTGGCGTCGTCTGTGTCTATTTCAGGTGATGTTGCATTACTTTTGGATGCGCTTGATTGTCCGGAAAAGCCTGGAAATTTGAGCCGCGCATTGGGTGAGTCAGTGCAGCTTGTTAAAGATGCATTATCAGAAATTAGTACAGTTGTCAATGAATTAAGAGATATGGAACCTTCGGCGTATCAAATAAAAAGATTTAAGTCCAGAACTAGTCACTACATTAACAGGATTCAGGATTTAATCGCATTGTCACTCGAAACTGAATTGCTTGCACAGTGTACCTCCTTGTTAACATTGGGAATTAACTTTTCTGTTGATCGTGATGTATCACGAGTGTTAGAAATGTCAATGAACTTTCCTTAAGTGGTGGATCTACGAAAGGCGACGGTGACAGTCAGGAATTGGATAATGCTACCGTTTCCTCTGAAGCGTCACGTAATGAGACATCTCATTGCTGCGCTCTCGCTTCTGTCTTGAAGAAGCTTGTTAGCTAAACCTAATGCTACTCCTATTTCTATCAATGACATGTTCAAAAATGTAAGAATCTTTTCAGCAAATTTTATTGATAAAACTAATAGATTTATGCGCTTTTTGGTGGAATTGACGGAATCTGCCAACGTATTCTCTATGGACGCCCTAGGTATCTTTAGAGTTCTATTTCCTTACTCGAGGGGATGTTAAAGAAGGAAATTTCTAAGGCCATTAGTAGCAACCTAAGTATAACTGAATTTCATGAACTAATTTTATCTAAGTTAATTCCTTCTCTTGCCTTACAGAGTTTAATTCCTAAGCATTGTTTTGGGACTCAATATCTTCATGAGAGTTTGTTGGCGTAGGTTCTTGACCTCAAGTTTTACTGTGAAGTTTTCAAAATTGTTGTCCCTAAACATGAAATGGTGGCTAGAATTCTTAAGGGAATTGTTCCACAGTACAGATCTTTTTTGTCGTTAACTAGAACTCTCACTAATTTTGCTGAGTTGGAGAAGGCGTTTACCTTCGTCGAAGACGTTAAGTATGCTGACTTATCGCGTCTTGTTAACTATCCACTTCCCCAAACCTCCTAGTTATTCCATAAATTATTCCACTCATCCTTCCACTGAAGCTCAAAGTAAGAAATGTTATGCGTGCTGATTGAGAGACCATCTCAGAAACAATTGTCTTTCCGCTAGACAAAGAAGTGGTATGGTTCAAAATCAGAACATCTGTTGTTTTATTTGTCGCTCTAGACAACATGTGAAAAGGCAGTGCCCTAGTTTCGACAAAAGTAATTCACGGTAGCTAGTAAATGAATGTAAAGACTTTAATGAAAGCTTGCCAAAGGATAACGAGGTAAGTGATGAGTTTCGTGTTCCTCAATATTGGAGAGTTTGAGGTAGGGTTATTCCATAAACTTCTATGGTTGAGGTTAATAACGAACCTGTATTGGGTCCGATTGATTCTGGGAGCATTATTCTTCTTGTGAATGATAGCTGGTATCGCAAAATGAAATGTTGCTGTAAATTGTCCGAAATTTGAATCTCAAAACTTAATTGTGTAACTGTCAATGGGAGTAAGTTGGAAATTGTTGGCTCTACTATGGTCAAAATTAGAATTGGTGAATTCATGTGCAAGATATTAAGATGTCTTGTGACTTCTAAGTTATCGTGTCAATCCATATTAGGTGCCGATTTTATAGCTAAATTTGGAATGGTTCTGAATTTGCAAGATTGAATATTTTCTTTTAAATTCTGCTCTAATAGAAAATTTTATTTCAATGATTTTAGGAAGTTTCTGGATGAGAATAGTGAGGAGGGTGAGAATAGCAATTTGGACCTTGATCATCTCTCGGACGAGCAAGCTTCCAAAATTCGTGAACTTTGTGCTCATTATCCCGAACATTTTACCGATAGCCTTGGGTTGATTAATGTGCTCAAGTATCATATCGATATAAATGATAACATTCCGGTAAGATCTCCCACTTATAGACTGGCTCCCTCTAGAGTGATGGAACTGAAATAAATAATTGATCAGTTGCTCAAAGATGGAGTAATACGATCTTCTACTTCGACATACTCTGCCCCAGTGTTCTTAGTCCCTAAGCCCTCGGATGGTTTCAGGCCTGTCGTAGATTATAGAGGACCGAACCGTAAAATTGTCCTACAGTCAGTTCCCTTACCAGATTTACATACCTGTTTTTCTTGGTTCTATGGTGCTAATTTGTTCGACCTTTTACTTGAATCAAGCGTACAATCAAGTACTTCTTGATGAAGATTCTATCCCTCTTACTGCATTTGCTAACGATTGGAACCTGTATGAAGACACAAGAAATGGCGATGCAGTGCTCACTCGCTTGCTTGATTCTGTGTTTGCTGATGTAAAATTGAAATTCGTAATCAACTATTTAGATGACCTTGTGGTAGGCCTATATTCAGCTAATTTTGAGAATCATATCAAGCATATCAAAGAGGTTACTGAATGATTAAAGAAAGCTAGGCTGACTGTGAAACTCTTAAATTTTGTCGAGCTGTAAGTTTCCTCTCTTGGTCAAATTTTATTGGTGTAGGGTGTTTCCATAGATCATGCCAATACCCAGGCTATCCATGAGTTCAAACCCCCTAAAGATGTGAAGGGCATTGCTCGGTTCATCGGCATGACCAATCTTTTTCGAAACATTGTGTCGAATTATGCTAAAATCGCTGTTCAATTAAACTCTTTACAGTGCAAGGTTGTTAAGTTTTTGTGGGATCGACCCCAACATATAGCCTTTGAGTCCTTGAACGCTCCTGTACTTGCCATTCCTCATTTTAATAAGAGATTTATCGTTCAAACTGATGCCTCTGGCAAGGCCGCCGCTAGTGTCCTGTTACTAAATTCGGAAGTAGGAAGAAAACCTATCGCCAATGCATCCAGGGCACTTTCTTCCCTGGAAAGGAAGTATTCCATTTATGAAATTGAAGGCTTGGCTGTACCATTCTCGTTAGAAAAATTTCGTATATATGTAGAACATGTAAATTTTGATTTGGAAACTGATAATGCGGCTCATTCTTGGGTGCTTAAAAGACCTACGCGAACTGGAAGGTTGACTATATGGGCATTAAGAATTTCTGCTTTCAATTTCAATGTTCGGCACATTCGTGGTACTGATAATGTAATTGCAGATGGTCTCAGTCGTATGCTTGATGGTGAAAAAGACCTCCCTGAAAATTCTGAAGAAGTTGTTCCTCATGGTAATTTGGTAAAGGTAAATCCTATCGAATCTAATCTTTCCATGTTGTAACAAGACATTGATCAGTATCAAAAAGATGATCCTGAACTGAAGGTGATTTTTGAGAGAATTAATTCCCATGAAATTCTTAAAACCATATTCTTGAATGAAAAGTGTTTTTTGTTGTCAATCCATCATGATAATAATTTAAATATTTTTGCCCCGAAAATTATAGTTCCTACCATCTTCCAGTATTATCATGATAGTCCGTTTGGTGGGCATTTGGGTATATTCGAAACGAGGCACAAGATCCGGCAGTTCTTCATATGGAAGAAGATGGATCGTGACATAAGATCTATGGTTAAATCTTGTAGAACTTTTTGCGGTTAGTAAACCTAACCTGAATAACCGAGTGGGATTTTTGTCATCGTCCCAAACATCTAGACCTATGGAGCGGTTGTTTATCGGTCATGTTGGTCCTCTACCACGTTCTTCTCGTAGAAATTGTCATGCATTGGTGTGCATTGATACATTTACCCGGTTTTGTTAGATCTTCCCAACCATATCTTCTAATTCACAGACAACTTGACTTACTTGATTTAATTCCTCTCGTTCCCACTGGAACATAGGGCATCCGTGAAACCTCTCCATTGTGGTCGTCGACTTGCCAATGCTTTAACTTCCTTCCAAGTCCTCCCTACTTCAAGAGCCTCCTCCTCTACAGTCCTCTTCCAGGTCTTCCTAGGACGTCCTCTCCTCCGTGCCCCTTGCGGATTCCATTCTAATGCTCTGCGTTCTATAGATCCCGCTGCCTTCCTCAAAGTATGACCCATGCATTTCCATTTCCTCCTCTTTATTTCCACTGCTACTGGAACTTGGCTAGCTGATCTCATAGCTCGTCATTGGATATGATTTGAGGCCATCTGATGTTTATGATGCGCCGTAAGCAACGGTTTATAAATGTTTGCTAGAGATTAATGATAGTTCGTGTAACCTTCCAAGTTTCACAAGCATATAGAAGGACTGATTTAACATTTGTATTGAAAATTTTTATTTTAGTTTTCCTTGAAATGTTGTTATTCCTCCATACTGTATACAGCTGCATGAAGGCTCTTTTTGCTTTCCTTATTCTGGCTCTCACATCCTCTTCTCTTGTCACTACACTTCCCAAGTAGGTAAATGTTTTACCCTCTTCAATCTCTTCTCCTACCACAAACAATCTTTCATCAATTTTAGCATTTACTCTCATTTCCTTGGTCTTAACAACATTTATATTGAGTGCTGCAGCCTCTGCCTCCTTCCGTAATCCTTCTAACTTGTGTTTCATATCACTAATTCTTGAAGACAAAAGAAAAATATCATCTGCAAATTCTAAATCTTCCAGTCCTTCCCCATTCCCCATTCTATTCCTCTTTTCCTTCCACCCAACATATTTCTCATAACATCATCGAGCACCACTAAAAAGGTTGTTGGTGAAAGAACGCATCCTTGGCGAACTCCACTTGTGACATTCGCATAATCTGAGAGTTTTCTCTCATGTACTACTATAATCCATACCCTTCATACATTGCTTTCATGAGATTCAAGATCTTATCCGGTACTCTGCGTTGTCTACGGAAACACTGCTCAATTGAGTCCTGTACTCTGTTAAGAATTATTCTAGAGAGAGAATTTTACTTGGTATGCTCAGTAGTGTCATTCCTCTCCAATTCTTAATACTGTGGTGTCACCTTTTTGGGGGAGTTTTCTTCGATCAACCCTCTTTCCAATCAGCTGGAATTTTCTCTTCTTTCCATGTTTTCCCCAGTAATGGTAGCAGCAAATTAATGGTGGTCTCTTCATCCACTTTTAGTATTTCTGGAGCTATATTATCTATACCTGCTGCTTTACCATTCTATAATTTTCTCAATGCTAACCTAACTTCATGCCTTGTTGGGGGATCTACCTTACTTGATTCTTCACTATCTAAGGCATCATTTACTTCTTGAATTCCCTGCTCATTTGCATCATCTTTGTTTAAAATTTCTGAAAAATTCTCTTGCCATCTTCTCAATTGTTCTTCTTGTGATAACAGCTTATTTCCTTGTTTATCGCTCACTGGCTTACTCTTCCTATAACCTCCTCTTGACAACTTCCTTGTAATAGTATACAGTTGCTTCATATCACCCTTCTTCTCAGCTTCCTCTGCAATTTGTGCCTGGTGGTCAATCCATCTTCTTATATCGCTTCTCACACTCCTTTTAACGATTTTGTCAATTTCCGAATATTTCCTTTGGGCTTCTGACTTCTGCTGCCTTGTTCTACTTTGGTTTACTATAGCTTTTGCCTCTTTTCATTCTTCAATTAAATCCCATGTTTCTTCACACATCCAGTCTTTCTGTTGATAGCTCCTATACCCAATTACTTTTTCACATATTTGTATGTAACTGTTCTTAACATTTTCCCATGTTCTTTCCACACTCAACTCTTCCTCTTTTTATAGTTTTGAGAGGATTTCAAGCCGATTTTTGAACTCCAGACTAAATTCTTTCCTCCTCTTTTCACTGTTTAACCTGTTGAGCCTCTTTTTTCTTGTTGCAAACTTCCTCGATGCAGCCTTTATTTTCAATTTGAACTCAGCTACTACTAGATGATGATCACTACCAATATCAGCTCCTCTTCTATTCCTCACATCTGTCAATGATCTTCTAAATTTCTTGCTAATAGCTACATGGTCGATCTGATTTTCCATTTTGTGATCTGGCGATACCCATGTAACCTTATGACACCTTTTGTGAGGAACGATTGTCCCTCCAATCACCATTTCTTGGCTGGCACACAAAGTTACAAATCTTTCTCCATTATCATTCATTTCATCTATTCCATGTTTCCCTATCACATGCTTTAGTCCCTTACTATTTGATCTAATCTTCGCATTCATATCACCCATAACAATAGCAATATCTCGTTTATTTATATTCTTCATGGTTTCATTCAACTGATGATAAAACTGATCCTTCATGTTGGCATCAGATACTTCTGTTGGTGCGTAACAAACTACTATCGTTACATTTCGAATTTTACCGAGAAATCTAGCTGTCATTCTGTATGAGATAGGACTCCATTCAATTAAACTCTTCTTGGATGTCCTATTTAGCAACATACCCACTCCATTTCTCCGTTCAGCTTTCTCCCCAGACTGACCAGAATAAATAAATGTATTCCCATTTTGCGTCATGATCTCTCCAAAATCGCACCACCTCACTTCACTTAAACCAAGAATTTCCAAGCCATAATTTTGCATCTCTTTCTCAACCTGCTTTAGTTTATCTTGTTCTGTCAAAGTTCTAACATTCCAAGAACCAATTGTCATTTTCCGTTTTGGGCCAAAGTTCGTCATCGAGGTATCCATTCGGTTTCGTTTCACTTCAGTTTCCTTAATAAGTGGATTTGAGATATGCGAGTTATCAGCCCACAGCATCTGAGCCTCCAAGCCTGCCGTTTTCTGTAGGGGTTGTCTCCCTTAGCCTTTGAAGATCCCTCTTCACCACAAGGCAGTGGTTTCCCCCATTTCTTCAACCCCGAGGGAAAAGGGTTGCCTCGTCTGCCAGATTTGCCGTTACAAAGGTCTCCTTCTCCGCCGCATCTGCCATTGAGGACTTCACCAGAGCCCCGTTAGCCGTCACTTTTCAGGGTTCTTTAGTGGCCTTCACAGCTACCGTAGCGGTCCTGGGGCACACACTGTCCCCGCTGTACATCAGCCCTACAGGCAATCCCCTACTTCATGCCGTTGCCCACCTCCCACGACGTGGACGAGGGGTTGGATCACAGACAACTGGTAAGTGTTTAAATTTTGTTTTTGCTTCATTTGGTACGCCTAAGTTCTTGATATCAGACAATGCTAGTGGATTTACCAGCCACTTGTTTACGAAATATTAATTTGACTTTTGCATTTCGCACTCCCTATTACCCAAACCCATCGTATTCAGAAGGGATGAATAGAAATTTGAAATCCGCCCTAATAGCATACCACCATTCTAATCATTCCAAGTGGGATTCCTCTTTGCATTAGTTGTCGTATGCCTTAAATTCAGCAACCAACGAATCCCATGGTAATGCTCCTATGGAACTGATGTTCTGTTTTATTCCATTTTCACCTCTGTCAAACCTCCTTCATATTGAGGAACTGTTACTGGACCTATCTACTCCTTGTGATGTCCGTAAGGTGTGGGATGAAGCCAAGGCAAAGTTAGCAGGTACAGAAAAACGATGACAAGGGACGCAAACCCACAAAGCTGACGGTCGAAGATCAAGTCTTCGTTAATTGTTACCCTATTAGCGAAGCTGTTAATAAATTCTCTTCTAAATTCGCTCCTAGGTTCCAAGGCTCTTGTACCATCTTGCAGTTTTAAGTCCAGTATCTATGCTTGTTAGTGATCCCATTGTCAAAAGGATATTGAATTTCAGTAAACTTGTTGTGTTTGGTATGGGTTTTAATTATAAATTTGGAATGTTGAGGGTAATTGCCCAGTTATCACTTCGATTAAACATGATCGTTATTTTTTATTTGGAATATCCCTAACGATATTGTTCGTGGAATTACTGAACCTGTGGTGCCGGGTAGGGAATTTCGATTTGATACATGTGTAGTGAAGTTGTGGATATATTGTATATTTGGCTGAACTGTACTGATCATCTGAACTGCAGTAATCTGGGATTGAGTAATCAGTGAAACCTTATCTTGATGGAATTACGGTGGTGTGACCAGGTGTTATTCATGTGATTGTGAAGTTGCTTATCTACATACAGTCTACATTTCAGTGAGCGAATTAAGTAGTCTGGGTTTATTGTCTGTTTAAGATATTTATTTGGTGTATAAATTCCTTTGTGAGTGAAGAGTATTATTGAAGATCAATTTGTGTATTTGATTGATCTGATGAGTTTTGGGAAATATGTGACGTGCATTGTTTGTCTTGCGAGTAAGGATTCATAACCTGAGGAGTAATCTCCTCTTAATCTTGATGATATGGCTCTTATCCGCTGGTAGAAATAATGTGTGTTACAACATCGTGGATTTTATTGTAGAGTTGATTATGATTACATAAAGAATTGGTGGCGTGTGTCGAGAATTGTAAGGTTTTCCTGTAACATTCCTGGGATGGCACATGTACTCTGGTAACCATTTATATGGCGTTATGTAGAGATTTTGTTGTTGGGTTGGTGTTAATTGATTGGTTAAGACACTTTGGAGAGGCGGGTCATGCCTTTGTTCGTTACTTCTGTGTCTTTGAATTACGGGCTGTTTTCATTTTTTTATAGGTGTCTACAACTCATCGAGAAGCATATTTAATATTAAATGCAACCGTCTGGTTCCTGGTGTGATTGTTTCGTTATATCCTTGTGTTTACTTGCATAAACCATTTGTCTGACGTCATCATGAAATTACCTTATTATGCTGTAATGCTCCAGGTTGTTAACCTACCTACCTATGGTATTGTCTCAGGGGATTTTGATATCTCTGATATAACTGTTTTTCCATCTTACCGTGCTGAGTCCTTGCTGGATAATTATGGGATTATTTTAGCAGTTCTAAGTCGGTACTGAAGTCATCGACCTGGTATTTGATTATGGGGTCTTGTAGTGTTATGTTTTCCCATTCTTCATAGTCCTATTGAGCGTTGATTATCGATCTATACCTTTACGTGCCATAACATGTTGTATGATGTCTCCTGTTTCCTTGTTTTCACTGTTGGTCAGCTCATTTTAGGCAAAGTTCTTTACCTTTTCATTTAATAGGGTGCCAATATTGTGGAATGTACATTTTGGGTATTCCTATGGATTTGGTCAAACAGGTGACTTCAGATTGTTTACGGCAGTAGAGGAGCAGTGGGGTTCCCACAGCCACGAATGGTCTGCCTTCGCATTGGAACCTGCATTGCTACACTACTAGAGGTTATTGACCCGAGGTCTAAGTACAGAAGATCTAAAAATAAATTTACAATTTTCGGAAAACTGGCCTATATTCAATGTGCCGTAATTCGGTAACCAATAGCTCCGGTTGGACTTAATTTGTCACACATTTAATACTCTTAAAAACTTATAGACTAACATTGGACAAAAATGCATGGATTAGGATATATACAGCAGAAACTGAAACAAGTCCTAAAATTTCGCGGTATTTCGCGTGTAAAATTTTTTCCACAACTTTCTGCGAGTTGCAAAGTTAGGTATACATAGCCACAATGGGTCCAAACAACATAATAAAAAATCAGAGATACATCATGTTTTCGAATTTCGCGATTTTTTGTGTCGATTTTGACTGGCCTAACAAGTACATATAGTATATTTGCGAACCGAAATTACAAGTTACATATTTATCCGATAATTTGTTCGACTGCTAGGGGCTTAAATGTAACCAATGTATTTCTTATGGCCCCAAGCGTTCTGTTTAATGTCACTTTTCGCATGAGCTACTTTCTTATAACCCATGCCAACAGATTCAAATTGTATATTTCTGAACCGAAATTTCAAGTTACCTTGAGGCTTAGGGACTAGGAAGATGGGGACGCACAAGCAGCAGCTGAAGGCCTGATAACACCTTCTTCAAGCACCTTATCGATAATTTCTTTTAGAACCTTCATGCGTGGGGGAGACAATCGATAGGGAAGAGAACGAACAGAAATGGTATCACTCACATCAATTTTATACACAAGCACATTAGTTACCCCTAGCTTAGCCGTGAGTACCTCAGGAAATTCATCACACAATTCATGTATCAGTTGGGCTTGTTCACTAGTCAAATGACTTAGGTCACACGTTTCCTCAGTAACTTGCTCGTGCGCATCAGCAGAACAGAGATGTTTACCAGAACAAGGGAGATAATGGACCAATGGCAGAGTATAATGGGTACAAAATTTGAAAGACAGACAACGATTATGAGTATCTAGGATTAATCCTACGTGAACAGCAAAGTCGAAACCAAGAATTACATCATGCGATAACCCTTCAACTACAATGAAATTAAATTTCCAGGTGAAAATATTAATACGAATTTTGACTTTTAACATTTAAGACGGAGCCGTTGGAGGCATGAAATGCGGTGGAAATGGGTACAATATCTGGAAATTTACACATAGATTTATTTTTAGAAAACCAAGACCAGTTAATAGCAGAATTCACACTGCCAGAATCCACCAGTGCATACGTAGGCCCTTTATTGATTTCTACAGGAATAATCGGAATTTTAGAATGTACACTCCCTGAAATACTTTTTACAGTCACCAGGACAAACAACATCATTATCATTGACATAGGTATTTACGGTTATCCAAATTATTGATAGAGGGGCTTGCATCATCAGTACATTCATCTAGTCAGATGCGCTGATTAGTATTATCCAAATTGTAATTAGCAGATGGAGAAGGATAATTAGGAACAGGATAAGCAACACTTTGAAATTGGGGGCTAGGAAAATTATTAATAGGCAAACTCTTTTTCTTTACCAATGGGCATTTGTTTCTCAAATGATCTTTAGAACCGCAAGCAAAACATTTTTTTTGAAATAGCACCTAAACTACTGGTGTTCAGATCAGAAGAAAAGGAGAAGGACCAGTTGGAGGGGGTACATTAACATGTCTACAACTATCACCATGTTTGGCTTCTTCAGCCTTAATACAAGCAACTTTAAACTCACTAAAGGTTTCAGGAAATTTCCTAAAGGACAGGTATGAACGGTACCCAGGCGATACTCCACTCATTATACTATCTACCATATTAGCTTCATCAATAGATAGCCTGAACTTTAGGTTATTGACATAGTTAAATAGGCTTTCAGAATACAACTGCGCCCGAAAACAATGTTTTGCTATCAAATCCTTGAGCGTTCTGAAAGGGATAAACTTCCTTAAAAGTCCATCATGAAATTGGTCCAAGGTAGTATCACTCGAACAAGCTTCCAAAATTTCAGATTTATGGATACCAACACAATGAGAAAAAAGGTTCGGAATACACTGGAAGAGCTAAGGTTAAAACAATTTGCGGTCTCCTTTACTTCGACCAGTAATCTTAAAAGGGACACAGTTTTGTCAATCGAATCAATGGACAACTTGTTCATACTTTTAAGCAACTCACTAACAGGGTTCACAATATCACACCTTAGCATGCCAGGATTATCAACCAAAAAACTGGTTGGCCCTCTAAAGCAGCTAACGACTGATTACCCAAAGCAGTGCTAGAAATGGTTTGGTTAAGATCGTGATTAGCAGCAACACTGGGATCATTATCTTAATATTCCTCAATTTAAGAGTTTGCACGATGACATTTAAATCAGCAGATACTGAAACAGCTTTAGTTAGCAACACAGTACATTGGTTTAGAGTGGATCGACCCATTTTCAAAGTGAACAGATCCTGGAGGCGATTCGTGTGATGCGTTACACGAGCTATTTGCCTCTGTACCTGGTACTCTGAAGATTGAGACGTTTTAACCTTTTATAGGGCAAAAGACTGGGGGTATTAAAGATATATATTTTGGTTAATTTGTACATGAAATATATGTATGACTAGGGATGTACAACCAGTTTATGTATTTACACTTTATTTCATAAAATATGGGGTGGGAAATTATTATCCCACTGACCGTTCCTGATAGCTAATGTTTGTGTGTGGGCAGTGGGATACTTATTTCCCCTTATTTTTATGGTAATGCGTACATTACGTATTAATTACTTTATTGACATTAACATAATACAATAACATAACATACTACAATGCCTGTGGAATAAAAAATGATAATGAAATCTCTCTACTTAAATTTAGTTTGGATGTAGAAAACTTTGAAAACACTGTCTGTGATTTGTGAAATGGTTCAAAGCATGATTTATATAACGCAACATTACATTTCATGTTACTGCGTTTCTCCTTCTGCTCGGTACTACATTGTGCACAGTGACAATATGTTCTTATTAGCTCAGGCTGCCGATATCTGATTTTCTCACCGTATTTTCGATCGTTGCTTGTCCATCAGACCTGTTTGTCCAACTTCCACACCCGTTCGCTGGGGAAAACTAGGGCGTTTCTTTCTCGAAATTGCCCGTATCAGTTCATTTACTAGTTGTAACCTAAACTTCAGGTGTGACGGATCATTTGTTTTCTTCTCTTTCATTTCCGATTTGTACAGTATGTATACATTGACAATCGTACTGTCCACGAAGTAATAAAAAATCTTGAATCACCATCTTCTAGACTTCTTGACCTGCCAATAAAAGATAACATGAACCTATAAGGCACTATGTATAGGAATTCCAAACATAATAGGTTGTGTGTGTTGACCAATGTTTTTGCTTACCAGAATACTGGACATGGTCCTCACCATCAGTCTCCACCTTCCTCCGAGTCCAAAGCTTGTTCTTCGGATATTCCATCCAGCCAGACTTTAGTCTTTGCTTCCATATTCAGAGCAGTAGTAGTAATCAGCCCACAATTAGTTCCAGCATAATACTGTATTATTATTATTATTATTATTATTATTATTATTATTATTATTATTATTGTACCATTTCACTGTCCTAACGTGATCGTAGTGGAACGAAAATGGAGGATAAGTCATCAAAAATGTCAATAAGGAAACGTCAGAGTAGTGCTATAAACCAAAGGCGTAATGTTTTCGTCAAGCGCTTGAAAAGAAAGGAGCGTAGAAGGCGGTGCTAAAGAAAGGAGTAAGAAGATTGTTAGGAATTATTATTGAAAAAGAAATGATATTCGATCCGTACTACAGGAGAACGTTACGGAAGTACATAAAGGAAAGAAGGCAACGTTTTAGTAAAATATTGCACCTTAAGTAGATCATAGCTGATCTACGAAATATTCTGCGAAATACCAGCGCTTAAGAACACTGTATTCTGTAAATTTTAATTGCGCTCGTAAAATATAAGATCTTCCGTACCGTTACGCCACAGTTCTCACTAAAGACGACGTTTTTAGCAGATATAACTAACTATAAGAGGCTATCTACCAAGAAGATTGACAGAACAGCAAAGAAGAAAAAATATATAAATATATTAATATAATTCGATTGAAATATTTGAAGACGTGTTACAAGTCTTTGGAATATTTCCAAGAGCAAATTCCTAGAGAATAATATTATATTTCATGCAGATTGACATAGATAAGATGACAACACTAATTAAGCTGACATCTTGTTGTCAATCAATCAATCAATACTGATCTGCATTTAGGGCAGTCGCCCAGGTGGCAGATTCCATATATGTTGCTTTCCTAGCCTTTTCCGAAATGATTTCAAAGAAATTGGAAATTTATTGAACATCTCCCTTGGTAAGTTATTCCAATCCCTAACTCCCCTTCCTATAAATGAATATTTGTCCCAGTTTGTCCTCTTGAATTCCAACTTTATCTTCATATTGTGATCTTTCCTACTTTTATAGACGCCATTCAAACCTATTCGTCTACTAATGTCATTCCACGCCATCTCTCCGCTGACAGCTCGGAACATACCACTTAGTCGAGCAGCTCTTCTTCTTTCTCTCAATTCTTCCCAACCCAAACATTGCAACATTTTTGTAACGCTACTCTTTTGTCGGAAATCACCCAGAACAAATCGAGCTGCTTTTCTTTGGATTTTTTCCACTTCTTGAATCAGGTAATCCTGGTGAGGGTCCCATACACTGGAACCATACTCTAGTTGGGGTCTTACCAGAGACTTATATGCACTCTCCTTTACATCCTTACTACAACCCCTAAACACCCTCATGACCATGTGCAGAGATCGGTACCCCTTATTTACAATCCCATTTATGTGATTACCCCAGTGAAGATCTTTCCTTATATTAACACCTAGATACTTACAATGATCCCCAAAAGGGACTTTCACCCCATCAATGCAGTAATTAAAACTGAGAGGACTTTTCCTATTTGTGAAACTCACAACCTGACTTTTAGCCCCGTTTATCAACATACCATTGCCTGCTGTCCATATCACAATATTTTCGAGGTCACGTTGCAGTTGCTCACAATCTTGTAACTTATTTATCACTCTATAGAGAATAACATCATCCGCAAAAAGCCTTACCTCCGATTCCACTCCTTTACTCATATCATTTATATACCGTATATAAGAAAACATAAAGGTCCGATAACACTGCCCTGAGGAACTCCCCTCTCAACTATTACAGGGTCAGACAAAGCTTCACCTACTCTAACTCTCTGAGATCTATTTTCTAGAAATATAGCAACCCATTCAGTCACTCTTTTGTCTAGTCCAATTGCACTCATTTTTGCCAGTAGTCTCCCATGATCCACCCTATCAAATGCTTTAGACATGTCAATCGCGATACAGTCCATTTGACCTCCAGAATCCAAGATATCTGCTATATCTTGCTGGAATCCTACAAGTTGAGCTTCAGTGGAATAACCTGTTTCAATTGCTCAGGAGACCAGCCACATGATGCATTAAGAAGGTGGAGGCAAGGCTACCCAGAGGAAGCGACACGAGTTGACTATTCCCGACTATGAGGCCCAGTGACCCGCCAAGACAAGCCTAGATGTCCCCAACCAGATGACAGGAGCCGAGCTCGCATGTCCAAGTTCCCGGATATGAGATGTCAGCGTGGGATTCAGAGCGGAGATACGTCCATAAGTCGATAATTTTAATGGAATTTTAGTTTGAAGTGCTATCTTAATTAATATCAGTGAGAATAAATATATGAGAAGTAGTTTGATACAGATAGGTTAGTATAAATGAGGTGACAGAATTCTCTGAAGAATGGTCATTGAAAATTAACATTGGGAAGACGAAGGTGCTGATATATAAGGAAGGTGGAAACAGAGCAGAAATGAACAGTGGATGATAAAGGAAGAAAAATGGAGATTACTAACAAACTAGAGGATTTAGGAATATATATGAGCAGCAATAGGAAATGGACTCACCAAATCAGATAACCGAAATAGAAAAGATTGGCAGAACTTTCAGTAGTGATGATTTTAGGGTATAAGTTAGGATAAGGTACCTAACATAGATTATAAAAACCCAAAAATGGTTCTTTTCAGGACCAAAGCTTACAGTTGTATCTGTTAACATAGAAGGAAACCCTATTACAACAACTTTGCCAATTACACAATTGTGACGTTCGCTGTGTTCATGAACCTCACAGACGTAGCGACCAAAGACGAAAGAGTATTAGGAATGCGATTGGTAGGCGAGAGACCGCATGAATGCTATGGTAGTGCTATATTCATAAAGCCAGAGCTGAACGTAATATCTACCTCATCTACAGACAACTATAGTATAGACATCTTAAGGGGGTACGGAATGCCCTATGCTGCCAATGATAAAATCGGCTGTTTATATTGTACTTTTTCTCTGAAACCACTGAAGGTAGACACTTCAAAATGTTGCAGTATATAGTCAAATATCTTGGTCTTCTACTGAAATGAACCTAATTTTTATAAGGACATAATTAAGAAAGATATTATTTTTTATTTTGAAACCAGATATTTTTAGTATTTTTATAATGTATTTTTGCTAATAAAATTTGTAATATACAGACAAATTAAAAACTGTTGTTTCAGTAGTTGAAAGAGGTATTTATCAGTATGGCCTACAAATTTCAATTTCATATATTGAAAACTGGCTGAGAAAATGCACCTTATGCATTAAACAAGTAAACTTACGGGACACGGGCTTCAAAGTTTACACAACCATGCATGCCAGTCCATAGCTCGGATTATCTGGATCTTCTTCAAATTCCTCTTGTAGTCTCTTCTGGGCACCTCTTCTGTCTTTTCTGGCTTGAAGGGCTATTTTTAATGGCATTTTCAGCAGGCCTTAGTCTTAGCAGGTCACTACGCAACATTGGATCAACAGTTCGACACACAACATTCAACCCTAACACTTGCATAACTTTGCACTTTGTGATGTTTCCCTGGTTAAAAATTGAAACAGCATCGTATACACTAAAATGAAGTGTGCTGAAACCCACAAACACTGTTTTGGATAGGCGGTTCCAGATGACACTTTTGACATATTAGTTTGGGTTTTGTGTCCTACCGTGCAGGCATTTTCTCAGGAGACTTTTATCATAAAGATCCCTGAAAATTGGTTTGATCTCATCCATAATGGCTGGTGGCAAACTAGGAGGATGGTTATATTTCTCCCCTGTTACTTTGCTCCTGTTACATTTGCACCAGCTGTCTGTCCCTGAAGGGCACAAGCCATGTACAGGATTTTCATTACTGGAATAAATGTGGAAATACCTAGGTATGATGCCAAAACAGCTTTCCTCATTGCTTCCACATTATCAGTAGGCTATTTTGCCAGATTGCCAAACCATAGTAATTCTGGAGAGTATCAATAACTGAATCAGTCAATCTGTTCTTACCCTCTATTTTCTACCGTCACTACATTTCTTTCCCTTCATGCTTGATTTTAGTCGTCTCAATCTTGTCCCTATACGTTTCTGAACGTGACCAACACATTCCGATTTGGTTATATTTACATCATTTCCATAGGGTTTAGAATCCTGAACCACTCTGTAAGCATTAGATTCACCATCCTCTAAGTATCACTGAATAGAACGTTGGTCAAGTGACTTGCAAGAGACCGTCATGTCTACTCACAACAGAAATCTAGCGTGCAACATCATATAAATTATTTTAAAAAGCACACTTGTAGTTATCATATATAATTCATACACCATTTTAAAGAGGACATTTGACATATTAAGAAATAACAATAATATAAAAATGACAAATTTTTGGCAAAATACCCATTCCGTATCCCCTTAACAGTGGAGCTATCGAACTGTAAACCACCGCACGTTCCATTCCACTTTACTGATTCAGCTGTAGGGCAAGAGGAGAAGCATCGTGTCATCGTGAGCAATTTCAACAGCCATAGCTGCCTATGGGGCTATATAGAAGACAATGAAGACGTTGAAGCTGTGACTACCTGGTCAGAATCTAGAAAATTGTCCTTAATACACGACAGTAAACTTCCCGCTTCTTTTAAGAGTCGTCGATGGAGTCGTGGATACAACCCAGATCTCATTTTTGTCAGCGATGCTATATCACAGCAGTGTGTGAAGTCTGTCTGCGAACCTATACGCAACACACAACACAGACCCATTCTGTGCCAAGTTTCTTCAGCAGTTCATACAAAATCTGTGCCATTCAGAAGGCGGTACAACTTTAAGAAGGCTGACTGTTTGAAGTTTAGATGAAATGGTAGCAGACATGGAACCTGTTCCAGAGGTATATGATGTGTTAATCGATGCCGTGTAAGAATGCTCTCGCACGTCAATCCCAAGAGCCTGTACAGGGTCTAAACGCCAGCACAGTAGATAAATAAAATGAATACCCACTGCTCTATGAAGACACTATTCAGGCTGGTCAACAAATAATCCAGTTCATGGGAGAAATAAATAGAGAACATTGGGTTAAGTTGATGGAAGTACCAGATTTGGCAAGAAACATCAGAGAAGCTTTGAGGCTACCCAGACGTCTGAACAATGACCCCACGAATAGTCCTCTACTCCCAACCAGACTGCTCATCAACTCCTAATATGAGAAACGAAAAAGACCACCAAAACTTCAAACAAATATCGAGCAAGAAACATCCAGTCTGTCCAATCCCTTCGCTATGAACGAGCTGGAAAACGTCATAAAAATGAGCAAAACTGGCAAGGCTTCCGGTCTAGATGGCATGTGTATGGAGCAGATTCAACACTTTGCGAATGCTACCAAACAATGGATCCTGCAGCTTTTCAATAACTGTCTCGAACGATGTCAAATCCCTAAAATCTGGAGGAAGACTAAGGTGGTTGGAATCCTGAAACATGGTAAGCAGTCTATGGATCCAAAGAATTTCAGACCAATATCGCTCCTGTGCCATCTATATAAATTTTTTGAAAGAAAGCTTCTGAAGCGTATAACACCAGTGGTCGAACCTCTTCTAATCCCAGAGCAGGCTAGATTTAGACAGGAAGGAACTGCTGTAGACAGATCCTTAATCTTACACAGCACATAAAAACGGATTTCAGCGTGGTGATATTACTGGAGTGGCTTTTGTTGATCTCTCTTCAGCATATGACACTGTACAACACCTGATAGTTCTAAGGAAGTTTTACGATCTTACTATAGATTTCAGGCTCACAACGATTATAGCCACGCTGTTGCAGAAGCGACGTTTCTTAGTAGAATTCCAGAGACAGCAGTGTAGACGGAGGATACTGAAGAACGGTCTCCCACAAGGCAGTGTCCTAGCACCAATGTTATTTAACACATATGCCAACGACCAACCTCTTGCACCTCACACAAGGAGCTTCCTGTACGCAGGTGACCTGGCCTTGGCAATTCAGAGTAAAAACATCGAGCCAGTGGAACAAAACCTTACTGGTGCTTTGAAGATGCTCTCAGATTATTATGAGGAAAATCTCCTTAAGCCAAGCCCATCGAAAAGTAATGTGTGCACCTTTCATTTAAGGAACAAAGAAGCCCCGCGGAAGCTCCGTGTGAATTGGAAAGATGATGATGATGATGCTTGTTGTTTAAAGGGGGCCTAACATCGAAGGTCATCGGCCCTGAGTTGGAAAGGAATGGAGCTGGAACATAGCAATACTCCAGTTTTCCTTGGTGTAACCCTGGATCGTTCACTGACCTTCACCACATACGCACCAAACTCAAGGCAAATGTTTCACCACGAAACTGCCTACTGCGTCAGGTAAGTGGTTCTGGATGGGGTGCTCATCCCCACACAGTAAGAACACCTGCCCTAGCACTCTGCTGCTGAATATGCTAGTCGCGTGTGATACAAATCAGCTCACGCAAAGAAAGCCGACATTGCCTTGAATGAAACCTGCAGGCTAATTACAGCCTGTTTAAAACCAACACCCAAACAGAAGTTGTATTCACTTGCAGGTATAGCCCCGCCTGATATTAGACGTGAGGTTTCAGCTAATATCGAGAGACAAAAGGTTTGCAGCATATCAGCCCATCCCCTTCATGAACATCAGCCACCACCAGCTCGACTGAGGTCCAGGAAGACTGACCCAAAAAAGGCCAGGGTTGAGCTATGGAAACAAAGGTACTCAGATCATCCGGAACGTGTTGAAATTGAAGAAGATTTGCCACCTGGTCACGAAGAGGGATGGTGTACAGACTGCGGACCGGCGTAAGGACAATCTTATGAAATGGGGCATCGTGCATGGTGGGGATTCATTGTGCGAATGTGGAGAGGAACAGAATTCTAGGCATCTCTTGCACTGTCTATGCCCAGATTCATGTCCAGGGCTGGAACTGGCACTGGCTGGAAACAATGCCATCAGTGTAGCTCACAACTTGTGTAAATACCTGCTTTCTCCTTTTCTTTTAGTTCATATGCACATTTTTCAAGTGCTTCATTTATAACTGCATACGATTAATCTGTTCATGTATAGTTTTTATTCAGTATCTCTTTCTTGTATATATTGGTACCTCTGACACGAATAAACAAATAATAATAATAATAATAATAATAATAATAACGGATCCAAAAATTGGTTTTCAAACTGTAGTAACGAGCAGAATGTTATGTGGTACTGAAATATGGGGTGAGTGAAATGCTGAACCAAATACTAAATTGAGTAAAACTGGGACTCCCATACTGTACAGCCAATTGTGGAGCAAGTGGACATTTTAAAGAGAATTACGAGTTATTGGTTAAGGTAAGATTACAAGCATCTTAGAGAGTTTGGGTAATTATTAGCAGATAGACAGGGTTAGGGGAGAGGCTACATAACGAAAGAGAATCGTACGAAGGGTCAAGGATATTCAAAGAGAGTTGTTGGAGTCTGAGTGCAGGAGCAAGGTGACCCCCTCGGTACCGGTATTTAATATAATAAACCAGGAAATTAATATGAGGAGAAAGAAGAGGACTTATATGGTGGATGATGGAAATTCACAAAAATAAGAGATGGACACGGAAAAAGGACAGTGCAAGCTGTGTCTTGTGTGGGAAAATGAGACAAGAATTGTATTTCCTGAAGGAAAGTGAAGGAACTATAGTGATTGGAAGAACATTTTTGAGTAATAGTGAACTATTAGTATTAAGTCAGAAATAAAATGGTCTTAAAATAATAAGATGGATGAAGAATGAATGGAATAACCCTAGTCATGTGAGCAAGTACTTAGCTGTAGTTAGAAATATATGTATACGAAAGTTACAGAAAGGTGTACTTATAGAAATAGCTGGTGGTAATCCGTAGCTGGGGGAGTAGGATACGGTGTGTGCATGGGCGCCCTTAGCTTATATAGCAGTTATGAGGTGATAGCGTGTTCTCCTCACCTGCCGGAAATCCGTGCCCCTTTGTTGGTGGTTATCCGTAACTGGAGGTGGATTTGCCATATGTACCCATGCAGGCACTTGCACAAAATATATTCCAGATATAATAGGGTCTATTAATTAGAGGAAACTCTGTAAAGAATTCTGGAAAAATATCAATATTGCCTTTTCATTTTCTCTTACCAATATCGCCTCATTCTCTCGCTGTGTTCCCTTCTAAATTGTGAGTCAATCCCGTGTTTAGTCGGGTGGGCTTTGCACGAAATTTATGTTTGTGAATTAAAGTTCTGAATTTTATTCTATCATGAACGTTTTTTTTGTGAATGCCAATTTCATTGAGGTCTTCATTGAATTCTTTAAGCTAATTATTGTGATTTTTCATTGATAAAGCTAACCTTAAAACTTTCTTCACAAGCCCCTTATTATCCATTCTACTTTCTCCATAAGCCCGTTATTATCCTTTCTATAGAAGTGGCCATTAAATTGTAATCGCCGTTTCCTGATCCTGTGTGTGATACTTGCTGCAACTTGATAGATTTCATGTTGTTTTTTCATCCAAATTATATTTGTGCAACTTGGTCCTAAGATTTTCCTGAGTATTTTCCATTTCGTTTTTATATCACCTTTGTTGGAGATTTGCCACACAGTATAATAGTTTCATATGCATCAAGTGCTTCTATTTTACTACTTTGTTATACTTTTCTGATATAATTATTTTATTGTATCCGTTGCAATTTATTGTGTATGCTCTTGGAAATTTTGCAATTCTTTGTTAGATCAATCAATCAATCAATCAATCAATCAATCAATCAATCAATCAATCAATCAATCAATCAATCAATCAATCAATCAATCAATCAATCAATCAATACTGATCTGAATTTAAGGCAGTCGCCCAGGTGGCAGATTCCCTTTCTCCCATTTTCTAGAATTTTCTTAAATTATTTCAGAGAAACTGGAAATTTATTGAACATCTCCCTTGGTAAGTTATTCCAATCCTTAACTCCCCTTCCTACAAACGAATATTTGCACCAATTTGTCCTCTTGAATTCCAACTTGATTTCCATATGGTGATCTACCCTACTTTTAAAGATACCACTCAAGCGTATCCTTCTAATAATTTTATTCCACGCCATCTCTCCGCTGACAGCTCGAAACATACCTCTTAGTCGAGCAGCTCGTCTTCTTTCTCCCAAGTCTTCCCAGAACAAATTTTGCAACAATTCGTTTTACGCTACATTTTTGTCGAAAATGACTCAGAACAAATCGAGCTGCTTTTCTTTGGATTCTTTCCAGTTCTTTAATCAAGTAATCCTGGTGAATGTCTCTTACACTGGAACCATACTCTAGTTGGGGTCTTACCAGAGATTTATATGCCCCCTTCCTTACATCCTTATTACAACGCCTAAACACCCTCATAACTATGTGCAGAGATCTGTACCCTTTGTATATAACCCTATTTATGTGATTACCGCAATGAAGACATATCCTTGTATTAACACCTACGTGCTTGCAGCGATCTCTATAACGAACCTTCACATATCAACGCAGTACTTAAAAAAGAGACGACTTTTCCTATTTGTGAAACTCACAAACTGATTTATAACTACGTTTATAATCATACCATTGCCTGCTGACCATTTCATAACATTATCGAAGTCAGTTTGCAGTTTCTCACAATCTTGTAAATTATTTATTACTCTATACACAATAGCATCATTTGAAAAATACCTCACCTCTGATTCCACTTCTTTACTGATACCATTTATATAACAAGAACACATAAAAGTTCAACAATAATGCCTAGAGGAATTCCCCTCTTAATTATTACAGCGTCAGATAAAGCTTCGCTACTCTAATTCTCTGAGTTCTATTTCCTAGAAATATAGCAAACCATTCAGTCACTCTTTTGTCTAGTTCTATTGCACTCATTTTCGCTGGTAGTCTCCCACGATCCATCCTATGAAATGCTTTAGACAGGTCAATCGCGACACAGTCCATCTGACTTGCTGAATCCTAGATATCTGCTATACCTTGCTGGAAAACTACAAGTTGAGCTTCGGTGGAGTAACCTTTCCTAAACCCTAACTGCTTTCTATCGAACCAGTTATTAATTTCGCAAACATGTCTAATATAATCACAAAAAATCCCTTCCCAAAGCTTACATGCAACGCATGTTAAACTTACTGTACTGGCCTGTAATTTTCAGCTTTATGTCTACCTCCCTTTCCTTTGTAACGGTTCAAATCCCGTTACAAGCAGTCATCTGTATTACTATTATTATTGTATTAGTATTACATTTATAGTTATTTGTATTTCACTATTTTATTTGTGTTATTATTAATATTATTTTGTCTATATTATTATTTCTATTATTGTATTATATTACCGGTATTATTACTATTGTTCTATATTGAACCCATGCCCTTTGTGTCCTAAGAACATTATGCATAAATTAACAATTAAACTAAAAGTTGGATTCTTGATAGCATGGATTTGACACGTGACGAGGGGGTGATTACCTTCGGTCACACGCTCTGGGGTACGTGACGTCAGCCACACGTGTCGACGGCGGAAGAATCTCAAGTCATTTTTGTGAACTATTTCAAAGCGCGTGTACATGGCGTGACTCAAGCCAAGTCAAAAAAATATAGTGCCTATCAAAGGGGGTCAATCATCTCACAAATCGAACCCGTAAAAAATTTAAATGTCCATGAACACTACCGCCAGAAATGTAGCAAGCATGTAGTCACTTTCAAAACTCTTGAAATTACAGTTTAGTTAAGTCAGAAAATTTATGGAAATTTTCTTGGCGGCAAAGGGAGATATCCGAAGAGAGGGGGTAACTGCTATAAATATGAAGGGATGCCATGACGAAGTCTCCTTCTCCGGCATTTGTGATACAAAGCGGACGAAAAATTGTTGAGCTGCTCTGCGAAATCAAACAACGAAAGTAGACTGAGTTCAACTGCAGATTTTAGCCATTGTGGCTAGGTCTTGTCTCCATGAGGAGATAGTTTTCTTGAGTGAAATAATTGTACCAGATAGGACGGTCAAAGTACTAAATAAATTCTAATGTGATTAAGTAATTCGTGTGCGGAAATAATTATAGTCCATCGTGTGCGCTCAGCAAACAAGTGAAGGGTATTTTCTTTTTTTATGCTTTATTCCAGGAAACCTGAAGAAACATAATGATCTGTACAGCCATGAATGTAAAAATGGCTAAATAAAATGCCAGGGTCGCAGGTGAGCCCTTTAACGAACAATGGTGTGACTACATGAGGTAGGTGACTTTCCATCTTACTACCTCTTATATCTTGTCTCATGATCTCTAAAAGTGTATTTGAATGGGGATATACGACGCAGTGGTCACCCCTACTAAGTTTTGTAAATGTGAGAATACGACTCAAAGAGTCATTTGTTTCATTTTCCACTTGGATAAATTTTTGAAGTCTTGCGAGTGCCATATAATGTTGTAAAAAGTTATTGAATAGGGTTTCGAAGTGATATCACGTCCAATGTAGATCGTCATCCGTGTGAGTGTACTGCCTATATTTTGTGATGTCAAATTAAGATGTTCATTCGACGTAAATTTTTCCTGTCTGCAATTTGACTTAATAAGGTAGGAATCCATGGTTACTCATTTTCAATCGAGTGGAAGCGCGCTGTCGGGTGAGAACCTAGGGTGATGAATTTGGTCACGGAGAGAAACGTTTTTCTAGGCCCATTTTAAACTGTGTCTGACTGACAATAAAAGATCTAGTAGAATGTTTCAGTCATTTTCTCGTAAAAATCAAGTTATTAAATACGATATCCTTTATGCGAAGTTATTCATGATTAATGCATTGTGCGATATTAGACGTCGAGATTTCTAGTGAGGATTTTATTCCAGTTCTTTGTCGATGATAATTGTGGAGCTGGGAAACAGAGGTTAGTTTTGTTGATATGAGATTTGTGAATCAGGTTGGACCTGTCATTGAAGCCGGGACATGGAAGCCCGAGGAATGTTTTATATGAGTTGAGATGAGATGTGCGAATCAGGTTAGAGTCCTGTCATTGAAGCCGGGACACGATAGCCCGAGGTATATTTTATAATGTTGCGAATGGAAAGAAATACATAGAAATCCATAGCGGTATTAATTGGCGACGCGTATAATTAGTGTGGGCATCTTGAAGCTTAATCTGTGCATTTTGTTGGTTAGAATATCGTATTTGTTTAATTATGTCGGCAGAGTTTAAAAGGTGAGCATTTTGAGAAGCCAGTCAACTGGAATAAACCAAGTGTTTCATGTTACTGCCAAGCGAACTTGGGGACGAGAGGCCTCAGTTGTGATAATGGAACAGGCGTGCAATTGAGATTGTACTGTATTCTCGGCCGGGGAAAACGTTAAAATGCTGGATTTAGTTGAAATTCATAGCCGGTAATGATCTGAGTATTGTGAAATACTGTAAAATTTGTTTAATTTGGGACGTAATGAACATTTGAAATCACGAACTTTGAGTATAAGGAACAGAGTAACCAAATTCAGGGTTGTCCAAAATATAGGGCGATGGTTGTGATGATCGGTTTGTCTGTGAGGGGTGTGCAAAATTCATAAATGGTATGACGATATATGACATCGTAATTATATGGCGAGTTGTTTCGTTTGTACGTAGATTATTAGGATATCCAAGTGTTAATAACGGTTACGGCTAGATTAGATTTTAAAAGTGTGAGATCAGGAGACAAGATATATAACTGGACATGAATTATGTAACAATTCTTTTCCAGCCAGATAAACATCCCAAGATTGAATTCACGTCACAGCTGCGTAGGAATTTGTGAAGAAACCAGAGTCCGCGGAGATAAAATTTGTTGTTCGTTAACATTTCGTCAAATCATTTAAATTTATTAAATTATTAAATCCCGTGAAACCGCATTTTGAAAGAACTTTAATCAAGCGAATAACTTGGAGATGCATTCAGGAAATTTTTGTTTGTTTTTTTTCTGGGGGAATATTTAAATATAATGTAACGATTAAAGGGACATATCCAAAAAAAATGGATTTTACTGCCACAAAGTTTGTGAGCATTGCTATTGTTGTAATTATTGAACTTTGATTGATTGAGCAGTGAATGTGCTGGGGATAGTAAAGTGGAAACTTTGGTCATCAACCGATATAACTTAATTGTGTTTAGCCTTCAGCCTAGAAACTTGGATGGTCAGGGGGTCATCAACCTCAGTGACTTGGATTAGGGCCACGTGCCATTGTAGCATCATTTCCTTGCGGTCATCATCCACAATGAATTTAAAGTAACTTAGAAGATTAGATGTCGGTCCATGACATAGACGCAGGTCACATCGATTCAATTAAGGGTCCATGCCGTAGAACCACTGTGTGGCACACACCGATTGGACGGCCTTAATTATACCCAGAGTCCAGAGTTCGTGTTACGAGGGCTGGACCATAACGAATCACTATGATGGTACATGTGGTCTCACATGGAAGCCGAATTTAAGGATTTCCAGACTTTCTTTCTTAAATGATTAATATTTGAGACAATGGTTTTTAGTATGAATGCCCGTCAGGCAGTTACGTTAAAGTCTCACACCAGTGTTCTGACGTTTATGTAAAAATGATTGTGGTGTCCAGTGGACACAATTGACTTCTATGATACCGATGACGTATCAGACTGCTTCAGAATTTTCCTGAATAAATAGGAATCTTTTAAACAGACCTTTCATTCCAGTAGATAGATTAGAATTACTGAACCCTACCTTTACCTCAGCAAGTGACGAAGAACCCGATACGACCCAAGAGACAGATCTCATGAACTTTGCTGATAGGTAAGAAAGGTAGGTATCCCTCTATATGGACCTAAAGGGTTCATTAAATTATTGTTGTCTGATTCAATTCTAAAATCTGATTTCGGTATGTATTAATTAATTATCGCTTGCCTTATGTTATGTAATTTATTATGTGTATATGTGTGTATGTTAGCATCAAGAAAATGTAAAGTAAGAATTACAGCCTAATATCGGATATGTATATATTATTTGTGATCCTACCTTTTAAAACACTGCAACACATGTTGCAATACTGCTACCTTAACTGTCGAGTCATCGCTCTGTCATTGTATGCATTTAGCGATGAGCTCATATTTAGGGAGTCTCTATTTTGCCTCCGGCTGTTGCAACACAACCTGAAACACATTGAGTTTAGTGGGAATGACATCATTGTTATTTTTGTAAATTACGTAGGTGTGACAACTAATGGCTATATAAGCTGATCGTATCTTGTAGAGTCAGACGGATGGAGCCTTGGTCAATGGATAGTCGTTGGAGAGTAAGGGCACAGCTGGTCAATCAGTGAAAGGGAGAAGCAGCAGTCACATGTCAGTCACCATATGGATTAAATGTTCGGAGTGCGTTTCGTGTATCTGTTCGGTCGAGTTTTTGTGTCAGTGCGCTGACAGCCGAATATTGAGTCGTCGTTATTCAGACTGACAGTCATCGGTGAATTTAATTTCAAGCCATGCTATATCTCGTCAGTGAAACACCAAATTAAGCTTGAGACACCTACACCTAACACCAGCTCGTAATAACACTCAAAGTGTTCAAGATACTGTTACGTGAACCATTGAGGGATAAACACCTTGTAAAACTTTTAAATGTCCGGTCAAGAAGATTTCAAATTTAATGCCTACAGTTTCCTTCAATCACAATGTCCGAGTTTTATATTTTCTTTGGTATTATCGCAGTAAATCCTACTCGTTAAAGTCAAATTGTAAACAATATATTTTGTTCGCTACCAAATATAATTGATTGTTTCATCTCTATAATAGCTCATATAACCTCAAATTTTAATGGACAAACCGGACGCCAATCTCCTTTTCCCAGAACCTATATGGTATGTTATCTAAACTAAGCTTATTAACTCATACCCTGGAGATATTCAAGACTCTCATTCTATTATCGCTACATCTATTTGAATCTGGCGCCCATCAACAATTGTATGTGTAAGTAATCAGGTAAGAACTAAGTGTGAGTACATAGTCCGACGATTGAGTATTTTATTTCATGAATATCTTAATATTTTTCTTTTTAATTCATTTTTATATTTTTAAACCAGTGAGCATTAGTCACACCTTTATACAGAGGGGCTACTATAGCAACTCTGCATTCATGTAGTAGTATAGTACCTTCATGCAAACAGTAATCAAATAAGTACTTCAGATATGGTACTGTATCCCAACCCATTGTCTTTAGCATATCTACAGAAATCTTATCAATTCCCTCCACTTTTCTGGTTTTCAGATTTTGTACCTTATTGTCAATGTCATAGTTAACACATGTAAATTTTAATACTTCTTTAGCACTAGTCACCTCCTCTATCTGGACACTATCGTTGTCACCAACAATCTTTACATACTGCTGACTGAAAACTTCTGCCTTTTGAAGATCCTCACATACACACTCCCCTTGTTCATTAATGATTCCTAGAATGTCCTTCTTGGAACCTGTTTATGCATTAAAATACCTGTACGTACATATTTCAATTAAACTTGTATGACTGCCAATTATGCTTGCCATCATGTTATCCTTAGCTGACTTCTTTGCTAGATTCAATTTCCTAGTAAGTTCCTTCAATTTCACCTTACTTCCACCTCTCCAATCCTCATCTCCTTGTTAGTCTTCTTATTTCATTATTATAATAAGGTGGGTCTTTATCATTCCCTACTGTTTTTAAAGGAACAAACCTGTTTTCACATTCCTGAACAATTGCTTTAAACTTATCCCCGAGTCTGTTGACACTTTTATTTACTGTTCCCCACCGATCATAGTTACATTTTGAAAACTCCCACATGCCTGCTTTATCAGCCATTTGGTACTGCCCAATAGTTCTTTTTTAAGACCTTTCTTCTATCACAATTTTCTTAAGGAACAAGGAAACAGCTTCATGATCACTAATACCATCTATTACTTCGGTTTCTCAATAGATCTCACCTGGTTTTACCAGCATCACGTCCAGGATATTCTTCAATCTAGTTGATTCCATCACTTTATGAATCAGCTGTTCTTCACATACTTACTTATTTGACATTTGTTTGTCATGCTTCCTGTCGTTCGTATTACTTACCCAACTGACATTTGGTAAATTCAGATCCCCCTCTATAATCACATTCATTACCACGCCGTTTCCCACATAGCTCATCATCTCATCAAGTAATTCTGAATCAGATTTAGTGCTACCCTTTCTCAGTCTGTACACTCCGGAGACATAAAGTCGCCTATTATCTTGCTGCTGGTCCGAGAATCTCATCTAGATACAACTTGAACGAGATACAGGATGGTCGAAACTGGCGTGAACGGGGGAGACATAAGCGTTAGAGCCTTGGGCACACGGATATGTTATACGAAAATCTACGTCGATATCTTGTCCGTTGTTAGTTTATGACCGGCTGACATCAGGTCGCTACGCGGGTGAATTCAGGTGGGATTTGCAGCGCGGTGCTGCTGAATCTGCACGTGGCTTATGATCGGTTTGGGAGCGCCAATTGGAGAAATAAACTTCTCACGGGAGAATCTCTGCTGCTCTTCCATCATTGGGGGAACCATAAACGAATGTAAACGAAGAATATCCGGGGTCTTGAAGTTGTTTGGCTACTTCCGAGCACGTGTCAAGAACCACGTGTTGTTGTTTAGGAATTGTCATTACCTCGCCTGATTAGACTTGTTGGATGCCACTGATGCCAATATGTAGGCCTATATGAAATGCAATGATGATATTATGGATACGAGGCAAATTATAGTCACAGTTCGTGAGGAATAAACTGCAAGAGAATGACATCACATTTGGATATTCAACACCTCAGAAAGGAAATAATTTAGGGAGGGTTGATGGATTTGATATTATACACAAAATGTAAATACGTAATTCGCAGCAGCACATATAAGGAAAATTCACACTTTCATGTTTTCATTTAAATACATTCTAGAAGGAAAATGCAGTTTTGAGAAGGCAATACGAAAGACAATTTTTAAATGCACTTTACCTAATTAGAATCTCCCAAAGGACGAACGCCTTTCAAGTCATAATCTCTCTCCACCTTTTCACTATTGCTCGTATCATTCGGATTAATGCCAAGGCGATCGACAGTCATATCGCACAGACCATCCGATTCCCAGAATCTCAGCTCCTCCGTCACCACGTGATAAAAGGCACGCCACATTACAACTGTTACACTCACCACCGTCTTGTAAATATTCTGACCTCTACGAGTTTTATTATTACGTGAAACGTACGCGTTTACCACGCTCCTCAGAAACTCAATGGAGGTAAAGTTCCCATCGAGCCTTCACGAACGGGCGATATGACAGCGGCTAGCGAATCAACATTGCGGATCAAGCATGAGGGCATGGGTGCCCGACATTCTTCTAATTGAATGGTTTGCTTATATTAATGATAATGAATCGGTTCTTGCATATTATTCTGACTGAAATTATTTGAGAAATTATATGTTGAACATTGCCCACTTAGGTTCGCATTATGCTGTGATCCGGGTAACGAACAATTTTGATGTCTCCACGCAGGTGTTTTGCGCTAGCACCAACCAATAAACGTTAACATGTTAATATTAATAATAATGTTATTGGCTTTACGTCCCCCTAACCACTCTTACGGTTTTCGGAGATGCCGAATTGCCGGAATTTAGTCTCGCGAGGGTTCTTTTACGTGCCAGTAAATCTACCGATACGGGGCTGACGTATTTGAGCACTTTCAAAAACCACCGGACTGAGCCAGGATCGAACCTGCAAGTTGGGATCTGAAAGCCAGTGCCTCCTCCGTCTGAGCCACTGAGCCCGGCCGTTAGCATGTTTACAGCATAACTGATTTTCTCTTTGACGGCGGCCCACATTGGCGTGCAACACCCCCTCGCGAAGCGATCTGATTGGCTAAACTCAGCAGCTGATAAGCGGCGCGACGCTCATGTACTCGGTCCACGCTGTGTTGTAAATTCACATCATAAATGAGGAAAATAACAGATCCAATTTAAGTGGAACACACTGTAATAAACCACATGCCATAATGTAGAGAGGGTTATTTAATCCCAGGGAATAAGTGGAAATTACTTCGCAGTAAAATGAGATGGCAATTAGGAATGTCCTTCAAAAATTCATAATTTCAGGCATAAGTCGAGAGTGCCTTGGATTCCCTTGTTCTCGTTTGTGAGCGACCGCACTAAGTTGATATTGGCAGTTGGAGATAGATGGCTAACCTGTTCGAGCAACTTAAGAAAGTTCTTTACTGTGGTGGATATCATGTGTCTGGTATCAGTTATAACGCCAGCCCACAACAGTATCGTTAAGATCGGTTATAATTATTAATCTGCTCCAAGGGCTAATTATGCTAATATATTCCAAAATTATTCTCAACGCATGATGCTTATCAGAAACTAAATAATGGAGCCGAAATTCTTGGAGAGGTAGCTCCAACAGGAGGTCATAATTGTAGGCCATATTTGACTGATGAGGAAAATAAATCGCCTGAGGATAACTTAAATTTGAGTTAAGTGACTTTAATTAGATGAAACGCTATGTCTTGCATATGTTTAGAATTGCGTACGATCCCATGCAGGCTTCAGATCTCCCAGTACAATTGTGATGATCACGTATTGCCGCGTTGAAGACCATGTTTGAACAATTAATGCGGGAACTTAGTAACTCAGTGCGTGAAACGCAGGAACGTCATGAAGAAATCAGACAGAGCAGATCACATTAGACAAACATACGAGGATACGAAACAAATAGCATATGTGAAAGAATGCTGCGATTGGAACCCTCAAAGGTGAGAAGTTAGTGTTTCAGGGAGTCCAGGAGCAGGTCTTTAGATTAGATGTCAAATTTATGAAGGTCGCATAAAAGGTTTCCCAGGTCGTGTAGCTTGAAAAACAGTTGGTGATTCACGCTAGCCAGACGAAAGGGGATTTTGAGGGTGTGAACCTATGGATTGCGGACGCAGGGCTAGGAATAAAGTCCAATAAGGAGCCATTCCAGAGGTACAGATGGGCCGAACATAAAGAGAAAAATGTAACCGCATGGCTCAAAACCAGAACCAAAAATGAGGAAAATTTAAGATAATGAGGGAAGTGATGAAAACCGGTGCAAGTGAGGCCAGACAGGAAGTCCGTGGGGGAACTGAAGGCATCCAGCAGGATCTGACGAAAGGAACGAATACATAATAGGAAAATACGAACAAGGAATTAAATGAAACCATGGAGCGGGATTGCAATATCGATGTCAGCAATGACCCAGAGGCTTTGAAGCAAATATACGATCTAAAGCTGAAGAGACAGAAACTAAGCGTACGGGTTGAGACAACAGTATCATCGTAAAAACTATGAAGGTCGAGGTGGATTTAATAAAACTGCAGGACGTCGAGATGAAATACTATGATATTCGACGGTAAATAAGCAAGTGGACGAGCCCACTGACAATGGAGGGAATGCTGGCTTGAGTCCGGTTGGAGAGCCGTCAGGGATGAGACAATACATCAACTGGGAAACGAAGGGATGACATCTACACCGCAAGTCATAAGTGCAGCACCTACATACAACATTGTACTCTTGTCCGATGAAGAGCCAAAGAAGTATTCGGGCGGTCTAAATATGACATCAATGTGGTTTCACCGAGAGATATGGGAATACATTGAGGATAATCGAATACATCCTGACCGACAGTTGTAGACAGTGGAAAAGTTCATGAACGGCCCTATTTTTTATTTGGTTCCGAGCCTTCAAGTATTGCTTTGACTCATATGTGGAATCTACCAAAGCATTCGTTCAAAACTACTTGAGACTCGAGACACAGCAATATCTTTGTTTCGAGTTCTACAGCATAAGATATGCGGACACAACACCCACATTAAATCACAGCTCCTCATATTAAGGGATTTGGTAGCCCTCCATCAGAGGCAGAAACTATGACCGCCATCGATAGGAGCTTTCTATGGAGGTGCAGTACATGATGATTGCGAGTAACTTCAAGAAAACTGTCGAAGGAGAGTTGAGCCTCAGGCAACTTGACAGTCCGTCTAGCTGGGGGTATCCGAGGTGTCAACGGAATGAGGCAGTCAATACTGTTGATTGAACATCAGGTCAAATTCAGCTACTCATCGGAACAAAGGTAAGAACACGAAACAGATAGAGCACGGTTGGAATACCGATGAGGGATATTCGCGACAAATGAGGAATGCGAACTGGAGACCACAGGCAAACTGGATATTCAAATGGAAGAAGCATGAGAATGAGTAAAAGTAGCAAGGCGAGTGTGACCGTTCGGGAACCAACGACGACCATATCCACGTTGGGAGAACAATCATCAGAATCGCGGCGCTATATCTAGGATTTAGAAAGGAATCGATCTCACGACAAGTGGAAAGACCCAATTCCCAAGCAATGACAGGAGAAAGTGAAGGTATGGAGAGTTTAGAGCTCCAGAATCACAAAAATGGAAGCCGTGGCAGAAAATTTAATTTGAACGCACCCCATTTTGAGGCGAACGGCGGCGTGTCTAATATGACGTCAGTTCTAGGGAGAGGAGATCATTTGACCAGAATCGGACGGTTGTAGAAATTGACACATGGGGAGCACAACCGAACAATCTCCTGGAAACCAACACAAAATTAAGTGTAAAACTATCAAACGACTACTAGTAATTTATATACGAATAAGCGGTTTGCTTGCGAGGTGTTTACTGCACACATGTGCTAGTGTGTGCGTTCTTTCTCGGACGCTGATAGCTGAATGCAGTCATGTGTCCACATACCTATCATCCGCATTTCCAGTTAAAGGTTAAAGGTATCATCCCTGACAAGACCACAACATTCTGAAGTCAAGCATTTTTGGATGTAGTGGTTGTCCTATTCTGTAATTTCGCGATTAAAAGTGTTGTGACTGGGTGAAATATTAGAACACATAACTTCTCCAACAACAACAACGATGTCCCATTGTAGTATCATCCACAAGAAGATGGAATACAACCTAATTTTGGGAGCTGATTTATACGCGAGTAAGAAGCACATTTATTTAGGTAGTAACGTTGCGTGGTTTAGGAATCAGAAGGATCAAGAATATCTTATATTAAATGAACCAAGAGTGGATCATGCAGTAGAAAGTGTTTGGGTCTCCAGAACACAGACAGACAACGAGGAGATGGAAATTCATAATCAAGGGGATGGACAAGCCAATCAGGCTATGGTCACTGCCCCAGAGAATGAGAGCGAAGAGCGATAGTTGGATGAAACAGCTACGGATAAGCCGATGACAAGAGGAAGCTTCGGGGGATCATCAGCCACTACCACACCGTATTTGGTTCGAAGATTCCTGACTTTAAATATGATATTGTAATTAACAGTTGGGAGTCTTTCGAACAGAAACCATATACCATACCTGCTATAATAAATATTATGTCAGGGACGTCACTCGACGGATGGAGGAAAGTGGATTGATTTCCAAAATGCAAAAGCCATATTTCATCTTTTGGTAATTGTCGAAAAGACTAACGAGACGTTGCGTGTATGCCGGGGCGCACGAGTCGTTAATGCTCGGATTATACCAGAGTATGGTAGGGCTACACCCATCAAAGATATTGTTCGCAGGTTCCTTAAGGATAGGTATTTTCCTTCGTTAGGCCTAACATCGTCATTCCACCATATCAAGCTGGTTCCGAGATCTAAGGTTATCACAGAGTTCCTTTTCGACCAGCAGGCCTATGTATCCATTAGGCTGCCACTTGGCTTAAAGTATGCCGGGTCTGCTCTGATAAGAATCCTTGATCAAACTGAAGTAAAACCGTGAAAATTTTACATTCCGCTATACGACGATACATTAATCGCCACTGAGATACTCGTGGATTATTTCGAACATGTGGACCTGTTGTTAACGGAACTTAATCGCAAACATTTCAAAGTTAACCTAGAAAATTCGCTATTTTGCCAACAACGTATCCTGTTCCTAGGACAATTTATCGACGGTGAGGGTGTGAACCCAAGCTCCGCCATAATCACGGCTATATAATACAATCTGAAGCCCAATCCGTGCATTTCTTTTATTAAGCCAGTTATTCGCATACCGTTGTCCATCGTATACCGAAACTGTAACTTCGTTACTAGAATTACTTGAGAAGAACAATCGATAGAAGTGTGAAGAGGCGTCTCGGAAGACTAAATATTTGCTTGCCCACAGTGTGAAATCGAGCTATTGATTGTTTGATAGAAAGTTCATAATACAGACATATGCATCGTATACTGGAATTGGAACAGTGTTATTCCACGAAACACCTGAACTAAAGAACAAAGTCACTTTTCTTGCTTTTATGAGTCGCAAGCTACGTTCGCACGAGGTGAAATAGGAAAAATCCTCTGAGTTTTAATTACTGTGTTAATGGGGTGAACGTTCCTTTTGAGGATCATTGTAAGTATCTAGGTAAATAATAATAACAATCATATGGCCTCGCTACCGAGTGCAGACATTTCGATTTGACGCCATCTGGCTGTCTGCTCGTCAATTTCGACGTTCCGTTTTACTCTAGGTCCGCTAGATGGCAGACAGAGTATACCGGATCTCTCTTGGGCGTCTATGGCTGGGATTTTAATAATTTTGTCGGGTAAATACCAAATGTATCACCAGAGATCTTTTACATGCCGACATCGTACGGCATGGAGCGTCGAATGGAATTTTTTCCGCCCTTCAAAAATCCGACTACCTCTGCCGGATTTGAACCCGCTATCTTGGGAGTCGGAGGCCGACACTCTACCCCGGATCCATAGAGGCAGCTAGTATCAAGGAGTTAATATAATGAAAGATCTTCATTGGGGTAATCACATAAATGGGATTGTAAATAAAGGGCACAGATCTCTGCACATGGTTATGAGGGTGTTTAGGGGTTGTAGTAAGGATGTAAAAGAGAGGGCATATAAGTCTCTGGTAAGACCCCAACTAGAGTATGGTTCCAGTGTATGGGACCTTCACCAGGATTACCTGATTCAAGAACTGGAAACAATCCAAAGAAAAGCAGCTCGATTTGTTCTGGGTGATTTCCGAAAACTGGGTGATTTCCGAAAAAAGAGTAGCGTTACAAAAATGTTGCAAAGTTTGGGCTAGGAAGAATTGGGAGAAAGAAGACGAGCTGCTCGACTGAGTGGTGTGTTCCGAGCTGTCAGCGCAGAGATGGCGTAGAATGATATTAGTAGACGAGTACGTTTGAGTGGCGTCTTTAAAAATAGGAAAGATCACAATATGAAGATAAAGTTAGAATTCAGGTGGAAGGGGATTTAGGGATTGGAATAACTTACCAGGGGAGACGTTCAATAAATTTCCAATTTCTTTGAAAACATTTAAGAAAAGGCTAGGAAAACAAAATATAGGGAATCTGCCACCTGGGTCACTGCCCTAAATGCAGATCAGTATTGACTGATTAATTGATTGATTGATTGATTGATTGATTGATTGATTGATTGATTGATTGATTGATTGAATCCACGACGGAACTTTCTCCGGACGTGGCACTCAATCACTGGAAAGGGTACGTGTGTGGGTTTCCCAATACCTTCCGTACTGATCACAAGGAGTTAGTTTTTAATTTAAGAACAACTGAGCCCAGCGAGAGAGTTCCTGCAGCAGTTTGATTTAACACTCGAGCACTGCGCTTCTTAATGCGGATGCTCTTAGCAGGAATACGAACCCGGATACTGCTGTCGTCAACCATTTAGAACTGGTAGAAGAACATCTGGACATCTTCATGAAATTGAAGGAAAGAACAACGAAACCATCCTCCAACTCGAATAAAAATCGTTTTCCAATCCTGGACACCGGAATATTTGGAAGCTGACAAGAAATCATGGAATTAAATTAGTTTAATGGAATGGTACATGAATTCATTGATGAGGATCACACCAAGTTTAGAATTGTGTTACCTCCAATCATCCAAATTAAATTAATCTGGCTAGCCCACCACGGCATTGGTCATTGATCAGGTGACTTCAGTCTTACAGGAAAGCTTCGTCTGGCCGCGTTTGCGGAAGATGGATCAAAGGACGTTGAAGACTTGCGATATTTGCAAACGCATTAAGCCGAATGCATTTCCTTAAGACAAATTCCAAGACCAGTATTACCAGGTTGGCAAAGATAACGGTTCGCTTTGGACTTCTTAGCGCCCTATGCCCCAAGTTCGAAGAGAGCTAAAATTCATTTTTGGCATGTGTCCATGTCTTTTCCGAATTTGATACCGCGTGACTCATTCAATGGCAGTAATCAACCAGATCAAAACTAATATTATTCCGAAGAAGGGACAGCCAGAATGTGTGCTAACGGATCATGGTAGCCCATCTACATCCCCAGCATTTGGAGAAAGGCGGGCACGTCTTGCGTTCAGCTCCTCACCCTCAAAGTAATCCAGCGGAAAGATTAATGCGTGAAATTGCAAAATTTTGTAGAATATTTTGCCCCAGGCAACGGCAGAACTCCTCGAAACGCGGGCAGATCGCAGATTGAGGCGCCTGCGCAAGGAAATATTTCACCTATCCTTGAGTGTAAGCGAAAACACCTAGTGAAAAGACCCCTAAATTCAGATCCACCAGCTCGGTTTCATCATATATTGGTGGAATTGTGCGTCGAACGTATAGAATCATCCATTCCTACGACAACAACTCGTACAAACTATGGATGGACAGACGACAAATAAGAACAATGCAGCTAACCTGAAGTTCTATTATACATTACATGGCAAACCCGTTGAGAACCCAAGAGAATATGATGCAGCATCTCATGGTGTCAGTGAGGATGAGGCTTCATCGGTAGAAGAGAAGAAGATGAAGTTTTCTGAGCTAATGGCGGTGAAGAAATGAAAAGTGAGAGGTCATCAAAACGATCTACCAGGGGAAGACCAATCCAGTGGACAAGTCGCCGTGAAAAATCCTCATCCTGGGTGCGAGAACTTGTAAGAGCTAAGGGACGTTTAGACGAAAATATGTCACCAGTTAACACCGCAGAACCAGATTATTCGAAACCAAATTTTCCTTCAGGGAAGGAGAGGTTTCACAGGATTCCGTTGGAGGAGCTCCAAATTTGCAATAGTTTGTATGGTCGAAAACGCGCTCGATGCACACTTGCATCCTTAGGCAGTATTTAAATAATAATTAAAGGCAGAATAACGCCGCAATAGAACAACGGGTCATGATGTGAGATTCCTCTTCTACCGTGCGCGAACGGGTGAAAGAGTTATGATTGCTTGTGAGAGGTAGGGAGCCGTGCCAACTAGAGGACTGGCCTAGGTAACGAAATGAAGACGTGCGTAAACCCAGATCGGCTGTGCCTAAAGTAGGGTTTCGAGATAAATGAATATTTATTCAATCATTCGAGTGTCTAAGTATCAGAGACGGCACTAGTAAATATTCCTGACGAAATTACCAGTAACTTAGGTCAAATAAACATAATAACTTGTTGAATGAGATCTCGGGCGCTTCTGATACCAGATGTGAGAGCGAGGCACCAAGGAGGGCGCAGACGTTTCATAACTTATTGTACGGAAACCTACAATTGGTTTGAAAGAAAATAGACATCAATGAAATCGAGAGAAAGCAACTAGAATTATAAACATATATGGCTTTTCTAGGGTGCGGAGCTCGATTTCTGACCCTCGTCTGGACCACGTGACAAATTGGTCAGTTAATATGACCACTGTCTCGAACCAGAGCAGAGGGAGACGCTTTCTTGAACTCGAGGACAGAGCTACGATCGCCACGGGCTCCAGCCAGAAAACAATGGTAGTGTTTGCTCGGGTATCCCGAGCTGCGGCACCAGTGAACCATCAACTGCAATAAATACAGCGAATGCAGTGATAATATCGATATACAAACTTGTATTTATTGAATACGCTATTTATTTCCGATAATATTTCCATATTATTTCACGTTTCTTTAAAGGCTGAGAGAGCTGGATGTAACGACTCTGAGTGGGAGCTGAGGAGGGTGAGGGAAGAGATAGTGAGTGAGATAATGAGACCTCCAGTGGAGGATAGGTGGGCTAATTTAAGTTCAAGGGAAACAAGGACTATTTTTCCTCATGCAGTGGGCCCAGGAGGTGTGTTGGTGAGGAATCGGTATGAGTCACTGCGGGTGTGGGAGCAGGGGGAAGATGGAGTTCAAGGAAGTGTTACAGAGGACGAGGCAAGAGGAAAGGGAAATGTTGAGCATAGGATAGGAAGAGGGAGGTGGAACACGATAGTGAGGGGGAGTGGGTTCTGTAGGGATCGGAGATGTTAACGGAGACCAGGGGAAGAGAGGATCAAACGAGGTGGTTGGGTTTGAGCTCTGCTCATGGGTGACTCAATGGTTAGGCATGCGGCAAACGTGTGTGAAGGATATGGATCCAGAGTAGTGTTATCCGTGTATCAGGTTAAGGCAGATGTTGAGAAAAATAGAGGGGAGTGACGAGGGTAAGGAGAAGGTAGTAAACTTCCATGTTGCTACCAATAACGTAAGCCAAGTAGGAATATGTACTAGCAGAGATGGGGATGTGTGGGATTGGTTACAGCAGCACGGAAGGATTTACGGAACCAGAGATTTTCATCAGTCGGATACTGACTGGATGGCCCTTGGGGGTTTGAATGAGGCTATGGAATGGGTATGTGGGAAATTGGATGTGAGATCTGTAAATCCTAATGGGTGCGTAGGCGATAGGGTTCTACGCTCAGATGCCTTCACTTGATTCGCAGTGCTACGTATAAGTTGGGAAGTTTGTTTAGAAGAGATGTACGGAGGTACATTCAAGGTAACGGGGTGGAATAGAGAGCGGTTATAAGGGTACAGAGTCTGATCGTCAAGTATAGGTGACATAACAATATTAGTGCTGAACTGGAGGTGTGTTGTAAAGAAAGGAATAGAACTAAGTAATTTAGTAGTTATTGCACGGATATGGCTATTGGGCTCATGGTAATTGAATCATTTTTATGGATTTGGATATGTTAACACAATATATAATGAATTCTAAACATGCATTTCGCTGGAAGTTGGCGAAGTACAGTACAGTATCCGTCATACTCGGTTATCCGCACGTTTTTATTGTACTCAAGTCACAAAAGCCTCCAATAAAATTAATGTGCCGCCTTGTGACAATTTTCACAGATTATTTTCACGACGCACGGGAAACAGCGATAGGAACGAACCACGAGAGTGAAGACACAGAGAAAGCGTACACCCCTCGTCACTAGCGCTACGTCAAACGGCAATATTAAACCAACCTAAATATTGGATATTTCGACAACCTAATGGAGAGGGAAAAGACAGTTCACTTCGTGACTCGGAGGTAAATTAAACACGAAGTACAATGCTCCTGTCTTCATGTAATTAGGAATAACTTTTGTTATAATTCAAGTGCGAAGTTATAACCTGGATAATCTTATCTTACTATATATAAAAATGTATGTATGTGGGTGTGTGTGTAAATGACACATCTCTTCCAAAACACTGGAGCAATGTCAACACATATTACTTACTATCGGGAGTCGAGTACTGTGGGGGTAAGCCATCCCTAGCGCCCTTAAAGAGGGTCAGGGGGTTAGGTATAAAAATAATCGAAAATAGTGTCAAATACATAATTTTCGGGGTCACCGAGGTGAATTGCACACTTCGTACTTTTAGTATCAGGAGACAAACCACGTGGCGGGAGGGGTGGGGGCGAGGTGGTGAGATATAAGTAGTGTCGAATCCGTACTTTTCGGGGTCGCTGAGATGAATAGTGACACTCCGAAATTTTTTGAAGTCCGAGTTCAGCCCCCTTCGGTGTGAGGGGCGATGGCAGGCTGTTATATAAAAATAGTCGAAAATAGTGGCGAAACCATAGTTGTCGGGTATTGAGTATCCGGATATTTTAAATTGAAACGAGCATTCACATTCATGTATTTCTTGAGAGGACCTCGCTAACACCTGGCTGTATGCATTCAAAACGGGCGCCGAGTGCGCAGGCATTGTGGGAGACAGCGGGCAAACAAGCACTGCTCCAGACTGCCAGCCAAGGCCAAGTGACGTCACACCGAAGGTTCTTTCCTGTTCTATGGCATTTCATCAGGAACTGAAGGTTAAATCACAATTTCGAGAACGTCACCTTGTAGGCCTGGACAATAAATGCTGCTAACCAAAATTTCATTAAAATCGGCGGAAGGATGGCCGAGATGCTCACATTTACAGTTACGCCGTCCGACCTTCGGCAATGAAAGGAAGTCGCCAGCCTTGAGTGAATCAGTGTGTCGCTGGATGTGTTAGTGTGTGTGCGAGCAAGCACATCGCCTCGCTATGTGATACGGTCCGGCTGAGGACCGGGGTTCGAAAGTACGTAATACTAGTGTTGAAAGTCTTCTAACTTCGCGTGTAAGCGAACGCTTATTCTCGTTAATATCCGTCTGTCGAGCTGTGTAACTTCATTTCGTTTGTGAACTGTGTAATGGATGAGACTGTACATTTTGAAACTGTGCCTTAGCTGTTTCCTCTACAAGAGACTGTGTTAGGCTATCTCGTAAAATTGTGCCCTAGTGACGGAACAACTCTTCTATGGACAGTGTCACTTTATTTCGTAAAGAACAGTGCCTACTTTTCTTTCAAAGGCTGTGTCAATCACTCCGCGTGAAAACAGTTTTTCCTTGCATAAAACTGTGCCAATCTTCATTTCATTCAAAGACTGTGTCAATCCATTTACTTTCATCAAACTGTGCCGATATTTCCTTTCAAGGACAGTGCTGATTCGTGGAATACGGTACTTTTATTTCTTTTCGAGGGACTATACAAATCTCTCTGAGAAGTTACGTGATTTTGTTAAGACTAAGTTGTAACAGAACTTTGGTTCTCTTTCACAGTACTGTCATAAACATGTCTCTTTATATTTTCGCAGAAGCTTTAATTTATTTCTACGAGTGTGTGCTAGGACATTGAATGTACTCATTGCAAACAGTGCAGAGACTGTGTCCAAAGAACTTAATTTATTTTCTTTTGAGATTGAGTGAAATGCTAATCTATCGCATCTCAGAAAGTTCCAGATTATTTTCATTTGCTTTTTATTTCAAGTTCGATAGTGCCTATTGCATTATTCTCATAGAACTGTGACTTTAATTCATCTTTCTCTCCAAAGTGCGTCCAACATCATTTACAGTGGAACCTATTCGACCAATAATAGTGTTTCGCATTAATCCGCAGTGCAGTGCGGTAGAGAAGTGTCGCATCAGATTCCATTGACATTCTGTGCGGAAGTTCTACATTTCTCTGCTCCTTTCATAGGATTTTGTGGAATACAAAACTTAAAAACTATTCCACGCTGCACTATCATCAGACGACCGCCCCAGGTTAGAGTCTCCGTCAACATCAATGGGATGACAACAGCTGCGGGTCAACACCGACAACGTGGGGCGACTTCGACGACGCGGGAAAACACCGACGCCGCAGAACGACGCCTCCTCCACATCTTCAAGGGCATTCTAACTATTCGTCTGTAAAATGTGATATGATTTCTATGCATTTTTTGAATAAACTGAGAGTTCCACTTTAAATATGAACTTATTTCACTACCCTTCTCTCATACTCTGTAAAGCATGAACCGTACACGCCTTGGCGTTATCCATGCTCTCCGCAAAACTGAAGTACGGGCGTTCCTGTTTCAATATGTCAAAGTTCATCCCCCTTCAGGGTGGAGGAGGGGGAGTAAGATGTAAAAATAATGGAAAATATTGTCGAAACCATGGCTTTCCGTGTCACTGAGATGAATAGTAACATTCATGCTTTTTAAGTCCAAATTTCGGCCCCCTTTGGCATAGGGGGTGAGAAAGGGTGAAAAAATAAATTATCCAAAATGACCGAGATAAGGGACGTATGTATGTTCCAGTATGACTTACTACCTGGAAAATATACGGTGGGAGTATGACGCCCTAGAACCACTAGGGAAGCTGGTGAAATATAATCCAAATTAACAAATGGAAGTCAGTTTGGTGCGATCTGTATATGCTGTACTACATATAAATTAGGGCATAAAAGTGAAAACAGACGTGAATTAATGAGACAATTCCAGGCATCTTAGAAACTTAAAACTTGGTACCAGACAAGCTGATGATTTCAGGATCCAAAGAAAAATCGAACTTTCTCAAACTTCTCTGAGGGGGACTCGCTGGGAGTTTCAAATCTACATAAGAACGCAGTCGGTGATATTAATCCAGAACGATAACCTGTAGGTTTCATGGGCTTAATAGTTTCCTGAAGGTACTAATTGTTAACCCCCTCCCCATATCAAGATGAAGGCACAATCTGTCTGACGAGTTAGAAAATTGATCTTTGGCAAAATTATAGCTTTTAGCCTGTAACCGACGGAAAATTTACAAGATGTTTACAAATTTTATTTTTTACACCTGAATAATATGGAAATATGGAGGCAATTTTAATAATGGCGCAGACCTTCCTTTCGAGGTATTTGGTGGCTAGACGGCAAGTCGTATCACAAAACGGATGGCACAATCTGAGTTCAGTTTGGAGTGATCTACCACTTTGGTCCTAAGACTTTTGTCATATCTCTACCCCTTATACGTTAAATGTGGCTCTATTTCTGGATTTACCTAAATTTTGCACATTGTACACGTGTAATTGATGGTTTGAATCACTTATAGGAAAGATACGATCATAAAAATCTACACGAATATCGGCCCACCCAGTAGCCATATGTGAGCCAGATTCTATGTTTGAAGCTGTAGCATAAGTTTCTGAAACGTTATTCACTGTGTGAAAACCTTACACAAATTTCACCAACGTTTCTAAAACAATCTTACCTTTAAAATAGATAAGATAAGAGGAAATATCATAAGGCCAGCCATTTAGATCGCTAAATGAGGCCAGAGGCGTCTGATCGTACAGTCCGTTTTTCGACACAATGCACCGTTTAGCAGCAGTAATTCTGTAAATGAAGGTGAACACGCATATACTTCCGAATGTCGATCTACGTTTATTCATTGAAGTCGATTTGTAGCGACCTAGAAGGGGTTTTCTGACATTGTAATTAATAATTTACAAATCAATAGTGACTGTCAGACGGAGGGCGTAGCTATTTTAATCAGTACTTCCCACATCGACTTTAACTTACGGTAGGAATGGGGAGAAGTTACACCACCGACGCATATCATTTCATTCAAATGTGCACTAACGATTCTAATAATACCTTGTATCAGTGAAGTGGCACCAATTTTAGGAATCATGGCAACATTTAATTATTAATTAGTCTCGCACAAGGGAAATACTAGTTGTGTTAATCCGCCGCCCTAGCGTCCAAAGATAGTTCCGGGGCGTAGACAAAGAAACTATAGAAATAATGAGAGGACGCTGAGGAACCGGCAGTCACGGTCAGTACCGACCGCGCCGCAGATGACAATCGCCTTTGTGAGTGAAGAAGATTGGTAGGATGTTATTCATACCGCGGAGCAGTGCTGTTTTACGTCACTAATATTACGAACAGAGGTTACTTCAATCTCTGAGACCTTCAACAGAATCGACAGAAATTTATTCATAAACCTCATTAATGAATTATGAATGCAGTCCAGTAACAGGGAAGTTGTTATCAAACTCCTGCTAGAACTGAAAGGAATGAGGACATGTTACTGCTGTACGCTGTACGGAATTCCAAACAAGACAGTGAGAAGGACATTGACAGAGAGACAGTTTGAGTAAGGAAAGCGCAGGTGTCTGGAGTGCGATAGCAGACGGGTAATCCAGAGACAAACTTGGTTAAGCATCAAGACAAACGTGTGAAAATGGGGGCGTGGGGTTAGTGTTAACAAAATGTGTCCTATGGGAGTATACTACTTGTCCAACACCATGATTAAAGCCTTAGTTATGGCTTAAATTGACATCGGTACGGGGACCAGAGGAATAATCATCAAAAGGTAAGGAATCATGTTGAATTTATATTTGTTGTAATTAATCTTACACGATGAGCACATCGTGATCCGGTGTACGTTAAAACAATACAGGGTGAACCGAAATTCGCGCACTCGGGCGTCGCAGCGCGACTCTTCACGTGACAGCAATAAAAATGTCTCTCGCAAAACTTTGTCCTGCGAGTATATCCGGCAGAAAGAGGACGTTGAAGAGTGGCAATCTGGCAACACTGTAACCACATGTAGGGTAACTACCTCCGTCAGCACATATTAGTCGTGCTATACAGTTGGTGCAGTGGATCGAGTTGTGTCGATCCTGGGTTGAGGCGTATGGTTTTTATTTCGTAAATGTAGTCCAGGTTGTATGGTATCTGGCATCTTAATCGTCAACAGCGAATAAATTCACGCCCACGAGGCGGAAAGGGCGTCTTTGAAAACTGACCAATGAAAACGATCGTTCGTCCATTTCTAGGATCGTAGTATGTAAGTGAAAATGGTTTCTAGAGGACCCGCTGCAATCGCTGTTGAGGATTGGGAAGGCAGATACCATTCTACCTGGACTACATTTACGAAATCAGAAACATACGCCTCAACCAAGGATCGACCCCTCGACCTCCTGCATGCTAACCCAAAACTCTATCCACTGCACCAACTGTACAGTACGACTAATATGTGCTGACAGAGCTAGTTACCCTACATGTTGTTACAGTGTTGCCAGATTGCCACTCTTCAACGTCCTTTTTCTGCCGGATATACTCGCAGGAAGAACTTTTGTGAGAGACATTTTTTATTGCTGGCATGTGAGGAGTCGCGCTGCGACGCCCGTGTGCGCGAATTTCGGTTGAATTCCCACGAGGAAGATTAAGTCATGGCTCAGAAGAGGGAGGAGTTGAATTCACGTACTTAATAGTAATAATAACAATAGTATATTGGGATTTACAAAGAACGCTCAGGATAATATAGTTATGAGTACGGTATGTTATCATTAGCAATTTATTGATGTTACAATCATGTCAGAAATAATAATCGATTCCGATTTCAATAATAATAATAAATATTGGTTTAGTAATATAATTTTCGCAGAGTCAACTAATGTTCCAGATATGGGAATAAATCTTTCTGAATGTAATACCGTAACATTGGGAAATGTGATATAATAATAGTATACTTCCAGACTAGAAGGTAATCCGCGAGTTAGGAAGATAGCATTTATAGTCTACTGTGAAGGCAGTCAGTATGTTAATTGAATATAAATGATATACGATAGTGGTAAATAATATATCCAGTTGCTAAATTGTATGCGATAAATGGGAGACAGAATAGTTAAACTTATCGAAGGGTCAGATTTGAAAGACTGGCAGCAGGCGTATGAAGTAAATATGATTTCGCAGGTATAATTAATAAGCGAATTTGTTAATAAGAGGCAGAGAAAGCCGCAACGCGAATCACATACGATGATAATCGCCTTTGAGGAATAAATAGGAAGCGACATGAATAATTCTTATAATTATGCCGCTGAATCGGAGTTAAAATCCTATGAGAATATAATGAAATAGCGGCTTGAAGTGTTGAGCCGGGATAACGATAAAGGAGAGAATTACAGGTGAAAGTCATTACTGTCCAGTGGATAATGTGCTCGTCAAATGAGAAGGGGACCACAAGATAAATGTTGTAGTTGCAAGGAGAATAGCAATGATGATTTGAAATAAGGCAAGTTTGAACACTGATTCAACTGTGAGAGGAATATTATTTGGTGAATTAAATAATGTACAGTTTGATTTCCGACAGTAGAAACGTCGTTAAAGGTAAACTGATATGTGAATGGTATGTGTAAAAGGTAAACTGATATGTGAATGGTATGTGTAATTACCATTGGAGGATTCGAGATTAAAATTGTGCTTTTATTTGACGTGTATAATTGGTAAACGTATTGTTGATGATAAGTAGATTGAGATTTAATATGACATTAATAATAATGAAAAATACGACTGAGACATGAGCCTATGTACATTTAGTGAGAAGGACCAATTGATACTATGTTAGTAGGAAGGTGCGTGAATCTCAAACTGTAAATAGAGTGCGATAATTTGTGTTTTCATGTGACACTTCGGTGACAGTTCAACTGAATATTTGTAAATTGTTGGAATGGAGATTGAATCCTTTAATTTAGTATAGGATAGGAAATGCAAATCTATCTATTTATTTATTTATGAACATAACAGGCGTTCAGCCCCAAATACATGTTCACAATAAAATAATCCAACCTAAGCCCCACGTTCACAACAATAAATAAAATAATCGTAACACAAAAGAAAATAATAACTTAAAAACCAACTGGCCTACGATTGATTCCCTCGAGGAACCGTTAGCCTTTTCACATAAAAATATAAAATACCACTTTTCTTGACCCAATTCCTCATTGCTGGTCCCATATCCTTATTTACTCATGCTTGATCTCATTTAAAACCCAAGCCACGCTCAGCATTAAATTTGCTATCGCAACCATCACTCATTACGTGTCCTTGTGCATTCAGCACATACGTCATCTTCATTGTTCTCTAGCTTACTCACTGTCCAAACCATAATAACCAACATTCCGCAATTGCATTCCAATCCACCATACACTACATTTACCCACCCGCATTCACTCTTACAAAATCCACCTACTATACCGAAAAGGTATAGAGAAATAATACAACACACGCCACCAAACCAAAATTTACAAAATGACACCACTTAATACAATCCCCCCTCCAACTCCAAAAATTTCAGCACTCATACCAAACACAAAGGCAATAATACCACCTCCCAACTCCAAAAATTTCAGCAATTAATAAAACCATCTCAATACCAAACCATCTTCATTTACAAAAACCCAACACTCATACACCAACACCACATTTCATTTCAATAGATAATAAAATCACCTCTACAACTCCAAACATTCATCACCACCTCTCCATCAGCTCATTTCAGTAATATGACACATCATAACTTAATCATAAATACCAAGCCCTCAATATCTCTACATATCAGTTCTCCATCACCACATTTCAACTATCTTATACCACCACTTCTCCAATACCACATTTCAGCAATAAGCCTCAATAACTTATACATCTCCGCCCTTTCCAAGACCACATTTCAGCAATATAGCACCAGCCCACCTCATATACCACCTCTCCATAAAAAAATCCAGGAATATATAATAATCAGATTAAATACCAAACCGTCTTCACTTACAATTTACTCATGAATACACCACCACTTCTCCATACTTCACCAAATCCACATTTCAACATAAATCACCTCTACTTCTTCGACAATAACACTCACCTTCTGCCATCCACCATATTATATCACCACTTCTTCAATACCACATTTCAACAATATAACACCTCCTAACTTAATCATAACACATAATCAAAAATACCAAGCCCTCAATAACTTCCAACATCACATTTCAGCAATATAAGACCAACTCCACCCCATATACCACCTCTACTTCTTCGACCATTACACTCACCTTCTGCCATCCACCATCTTACACCACCACTTCTCCAACACCACATTTCAACTCTACAACACATCATAACTTACATACCAGTTTTCCATCACCGCATTTCAGCGTTCACAAATAAATACCATCATAACTTCCAACTCCACAAACACCACCTCCATCTCTTACTTCTTCGACAATCATGCCCTTAATTACTTACTCACTTTATTATTGTTTATACCAACTACCATTCAATACATATAACACTCAAAATACCAAACACTCATATACCATCTTTTCATCAACACCACACTTCAACCTCCACCATCCAAAACTCTGCTCCCTCTCAACACTCACTTATTTAGCATTAAATAAACATCATACCAAAAACTATTGCAACTACCATTCTATACCAACACCTCGCTTCATATACCACCTCTCAATCTCATACCACACACAAATACTATTGCCTCCACATATTTACCTAATAACACCTCTACTCTACACTACATTCTTACATCTAACAATCTCTATCTTCACTACTTACTAAAGTATTGTTTTTTACCTCTAGTGACTACACCCCTCTCATTTCTACCTGTACCCCACATGCCAGTCAGATTTCTATACCTTCCTGCTTCTCTACCACCTCTCTTAGCCGTCAACTCCTCACTATCTTCACTCTGTTGTGTACCTTTGCCTCCAACTCCAGCTCTCATCATCTCCGTAAATTTTCTGCCCTTGCCTCTTTCCCAACTCAGATTGAGACACCCCACGGTTGCCTCAGACGTCACCTTTTTACTCTGCCCTGCCCTTACTTCACTGCTTTCACTCCCCTGCCTTTCTTCTTCGCTTCTTATGGTCACCTTTTCACTTGTCATCTCTTCCTGAACTTGGGCTTCTTCACTGTTTATGATCACATTTTCACTTGGCACACACTGCACACTGTTACTGATATCTCTCCTCACTTCCCCACCTTTCGTTGCACTACCCACTTTTTCTTCTTCTTCTTCTTTTATCCTCCTATCTAAGTCAATCAATCTATTTACAGTCCAGATTCTCTTCCAATTTCTGCCTGCTACTACTCGTTCTTGCCCTTTAACAGTCGCTCTCAACCCTTGATTTATTGCACGAATCTTGTGTGTTCTAAGTATTTTCTCGTTCCCAATAGCCTCCCATCACACGTCTCTCTTGATCCATATTTTCTCTCTCTGCACATTACTCGCATTTCTTATCACAGTATCAGCCATCAACGTAGAAAACAGTTCTAGTTTGATAGGCCTGTTGCCCCTAATTTTTCCCACCCTCTGCACATCGTCTATATCTAATTCACTAAAATTAAGTTTCAATTTCCCCTGTATTAAGTCCACTACTTTATAAGTTGTAAGTACTTTGTCTTCTCTCAACTCCTCAGGTACACCATATATAAATAAGCACTTCTTTCTTTGATATAGAGTATTGGCTTCCACTTCTACTTTCAGCTTCAAGTTCTCCTCTTCTAATCGTCCTATTTTTTCCCTTAATGTTACAACTTCTTCGGTGTTATGTCCCACTTGTGCTGTTATATCTTCCGTTTTTTCTTTAACCATACCTCCATTTTTCCAAACTCCCTGGTTTGTTCTTTAATCATATTTTTAATTTGCTCAAAAGGGCCAACTTCTTCCACCACCTCTTTTAGGGCTCTTTTGAATGCGTCCATATTTTCTCTTTCCTCATTTCTACAAGAGGTCGGGCCTGGGTTCAGCTCGACCCCCCCTGCCATGTTCCTACTGCCGCCCTGTACTGCTCTACACTAATCATTGTCGGCACACTTCTCCACAACCTTCCTGCACTCGGCACTTTCACCCACACCTCCCACTCCCGGGACCCTCCACTCAATGCGACCTCACTCGTCCGTGGCTTAGGCAAGACTGTGTTTAATTTAGTAATTAGGGCGTATAGCACTGTGGCCGTCGTTAAAAATTGCTACATTCTTCTCTATCTAATGAAAGATCTCAAGTAATTCACTACACCGAAAAAATATAACTAGGAAACTACGTCATACGATTGAAATGACCTTGATAAATTATCTGAATGTAACAAAATGCTCTAAAGTTGCTTGACCACGTTTGCTGAAATCTGTCACAACAGCACATGGTTGTTAGGTAAGGTCAATCTCTAAGTGTAAACAGAGGAGAATGCAATTAATATAGGACATAAACGGTAATGCCAATTACGTCACAGTGACGTAACTAATGGGTGTTTGTATCTTGCGTTTAAGGAATAATAGTGAAACTATATTTCATGATAACAAGTTAGAGTTTATGTTCATAGGCAAGATGATTTTGCACAGCTAACTATCTGCAATACTAGTTTATCTAACTATTCGATTTACTTGAAGTACAGCTGTGGAGGACTATTTTCACTGTAACCAGATAAAAGAGGTGACTAGTACTAACGAAGTAATGAATTTTACCTATGATAACAAAGACATTTACAAAAAGATAGAAAAGCTGAAAACTAGAAAAGCACCGGGGATTGATAAGATTTCCGGGAATATACGAAAGACAATAGGTAGGGATATAGTACCATATCTGAAGTACTTATTTGATTATTGTTTGCATGAAGGAGCTATACCAAATGAATGGTCAGTTGCTGTAGTAGCCCCTGTCTATAAAGGAAACGGGGGTAGACATAAAGGTGAAAATTACAGGCCAGTCCAATTGACATGTGATACACGTAAGCTTTGTGAAAACAATTTCTGACATTAAAGTTGTTTGTTAAATTAATGACTGGTTCGACAGAATTCAGTTTGGGTATAGGAAATGTTATTCCACTGAAGCTCTTCTTGCAGAATTTCAGCAAGGTATAGCAGGTATCGTAGATTCTGCGTCGCGATTGACTTATCCAACCCATTCGACAGGGTAGACTACTGGCAAAATTGACTGCAATTGGACTAGATAAAAGACTGACTGAATGGGTGGCTATATTTCTAGAAAATTGAACTCAGAGAATTGGAGTAGGTGAAGCTTTATCTCAACCTGTAATCATAAAGAGGGGAATTCGTCAAGGCAGTATTATTAGACGCTTAGGTTTTCTTATAGGTAAATTATATGATTCAAGAAGTGGAATCAGAGATAAGGGCATAACTTATTTGATAAGATTCAAACTAGAGTATTGTTCCAATTTATGGGACCCTCACCACGATTACGTGATTTGCAAACTGGATGAATCCAAGGAAAAGCAGTTCGATTTATTGTGGAAGATCTCTGACAAACGAGAGTGTTGCAAAGTGTAGGCTGGGAAGTCTACGGAGAAAGGAGACGAGCTTCTCGACAAAGTGGTATGTTCCGAGCTGTCATTGGAGAGACGGCGTGGAATGACATTAGTTGAGTGGTATTTTCAAAAGTGGGGGAGATGACGATAAAGTTGGGAATCAAGAGAACGATTATGGATTGGAATAATTTTACAATTGATAAGTTCAATAAATTTCTGAATTCTTTGCAATTATTTAACAAAAACTAGGTAGATACATACATAAACCTTTATTTTCTCCACATCTGTACAGTTTGACAACCAAATTGTTCTGTTTCGAGAATATGCAGATAAGAAATGTGATAAAAGATCAAATGAAAGGTTAACTACAATGTCTAATCACTGTAGGCGTGTGTCAGCTTGGCTGTTCCCTCCTGCCACCTCGGCCATCTGCTGTTATTCAATCCTTGCAGTCATTCTTCCGTACGTGACCGTCTTGAGCTTACTCAGGCCCCACTCTTCTTTCAATCCCTCCCACAGATTACCAACTGCTCACCACCTGACCGAACGCCTAATACGTTGAGTCAGGCAGCTGAGCACTGGCCTAGGACACCCAATCTGACATACTCTCTTGCCTCTGCTGCTGATCTGCATAGCTCACCATCTTTACTTTCTACTTACAACAACCAGAATGTACGTCATACATCGTCCTTATTTCTACATCCTCCACTTCCTTTAACATCTATATACAACCTTTTCTGACGGTATCTAGAAATTTACTTGTAGTACCTGGTTTTATCGCCTCTTTCACTACCCATTCTATGATCTTCTGTTATTACCCGGCTGGTTCATGACTTTTAATTTTCCTCACTCATGTACTTCACTTTCTCCAATCGAATTCCCGTGCATACTATTAAAAATTGAAAATCTTCCTTTCTTTCACCGCACAATATACTGCATATCGAATTGTCTTTCATCCTTGTCCATCCCTTTTCATATAAATATACCCGTCATCCACCAAATGAGTCCTCTCCTCTCTAATGGATTCACATTTCTTAATCGTATATTAACTACTCGATTATTTCTATTAAACATGGTTAGGGCCGCTCTTCTCCTGCAGTCAGCTTCCACTGATGCGCTTGAACATCGTTAATAGTATTCCTCCAACACACTTCATTCCTCCTTTCTCATTCCCAATAGTTTCCTAAACCCAACCTATCAATAATGCTTTTAACCTTATCTATCCACTAATCCTCATACATGCTCGTATTTCGTGCTGGTAAGCCGTCTGCAGGAGTAGGCCACTCCTACCCGTGTTTAATCTTCTCCAATAACTCGACACTCCCTCCGTAATATCCACCTCAATGTACTTATTACACATAATTCTAGCTGCTACATTGGCCGTGCAATTTGGAAGACCCATCACAATTTTACTAAATCTGCTGACTATCTAATTTAGTGTATTAAGTTCCTTTTCAACTGCACATACTTCTACACCATAGAACACCTTACTTAATACCACTGCTTTAAACATTCTCCGTATATTAGAATCGATACCTGGTAATTTATTATCCATGATGTTATACCTGAAAGGGCTGTTAACCTCCTCCAATTTGTTTTTTATTTGATAGGACCATTCATCATTCCTGCTTATACAAACACCCAAATACTGTAGTTTATCAGTCTCCTCTATTACCTCTCCATTTATCGCCCATTTCTTCTTTATCTTCCTCTTCCTACTTTTTCTTTGTCTTATTACTATTTATTCTCAGCGACCATTTACTGGCATAATTCGACACTTCATTTATACTTTTTGTAAACCCCCTCGTGTCAGTGTCAACAATAAGACGTCATCTGCAAATATCAAGCCAGGGATTTCTTGTTCTAAAACAGGACAAGCCCAGTTTTCTTCCCTACGCCCATATAATATGTCATTTAAGAGTATTCAAAATAGAATTGGAGATAATTTAATTGTTTTAAACCTACATTTGTTTCAATTAAACCACTTACAACCCCTTCCTGCATTCTAATACTAAAATACACTTCCTCATATATAGCCTCAATCGCGCGTCTCACGTTTTTGGAATTCCCACTCTACGAAATCTCTCAAGCAGGGCCCTCTTATTCACAGTATCAAATGCCTTTTCAAATTCCACCGCTGCTATATATACATTTTTCCTTCCTTCCTTCCTTCCTTCCTCATATATTTATCAATTATTGTCTTAATTTTCATTATATTATCCCTCGCCCTCCGCCCGATCCCGAAACCACTCTGGTAAACCGTAGTATGGAAAACCCTTCCGCCCAGTTCCTCAACATGTTCGCTAATATGCCTTACTCGATGCGTCTAATAAAGTTATGCCCCATAGTTACTAGGATTATTCCTTACACCTTTCGTTTTATAACTAGTGCATATGATACCTTTTTGCCACTCCTTCGGACATTTGGCACCTTCGAACACATTGTTAAATAACTTCACTATACTCTCCCTTATCAGGCTATTTTTTTGCTGCTTCTTTTCAAAATACCTTTGTTATTCCATTTCCACACCTGCTGTCATATTTCTTGCTTTGCCTAACAGTTCCAACACCTCTTCCCCTGATATTTCTTTGTCCAGGTCATAACTCCCTACTATCTCACTTCCGATCACCTTAGCGCCTCTATCTTCCTTCCGTCCTAAAAGTTTGCTAAAATATTCTACCCACACTTCATAGTGAATGTTGGGTTTTACACAACTCTTCTCCCCCTGTTAACTTTGTTTATTCTCTCCCATACCTCTCCTCCTTGCTTGTTTTTACACTCTCTGTTAATTGCTTCTGTTTGTTCCTTCTTCCATAACTTATCTATTATTTATCCCTTGTACTCCCTCCTTAGCTCACAAAAATTGTTCCTCTCTTCTTGCATTCCAGTCTCCCATCATCATCATCTCATCTCCTTCAAACTTCTCAATGCTCCCGATAATTTCATCTATCAGGTCATCGAAAAACTCTCATTCGCATATGCCGAGCCTCTAGGGGGGTTGTATCAAACAGCCAGGCATACCTCTCTTGCCTCTCCAAGCCAACTTCAACCTAATCCAAATCACCTCCTCATCTCATTTTCTATTACTTCTATCAAATCGCACATTTCTTCCCTTATTAATAATGTTATTCAACCAGGATTTCTTCCCCTCCACCCCTGTTTTCTTTTCATCATGTTCCTTTCCCCAAACCCCTTCCACAATAGACTCGTCCCTACTACTAACAACCATGCCTGCTAAAGGGCCACAATATCAAAACTCTCCAGTAATTTTACCATCTCCCTGTTACCCAATTTGCTTATCACCCCTTCAATATTTACAAAACCTATCTTCCAAAATAGTTCTTTATTCCCCTATTCGTCCCCTCCCGTATGCTTGCTTCCTTCTGTTACATTGGTCGATTTACTTCTTGTTACCCTCGCTCCTTCTCTTTCGGCTCCCGTATCCGCTTTTCTGGCTATCTTACAACTCTCTTTAGCGTCCTTCCCTTTATTTTTCTTACTCCGCAGTTCTTAGGCTTCTTCCCCTACCCAGTGCCTCTCGTCTTCTCCTTGCACTGCTCCGCTTGCGTGCGTCCCCCCCCCATTCCTGCTCTGTGCACTAGATTTCTCTCACTTCGTCACTGCTCCGTGATCACAATCTGCGCTTGTCTGGACCTTCCTTTCATTTTACACTTGCCGACTGGTCGCCAACCTGCTGATGTTTGCAATCCATTTCCCGTGGCTTGTTCACCGACCACACACGTGACCATCTTCCGTTCCTAACTACAAGCTGCTGACCTCTAATACATGCCCTAAGGCCTTACTGCCTAGCTGCCCATCAACGTTTCCTTAAAATTTTAAATTATTTACCTGCTTCACTATCCATATAGCTGTTAAACCATACTTCATTCCTTTTAAGTTTCCAGCGTTCCTTAGTACAATACCCGCCATCAGTGTGGATAATAACGACACTTCAATGGGCCTATTGCCCTTCTCTCTATTCTATACACATCGCCTATATCCACCTCACTAAAGGTAATCATTTTGCACCACATCCACCAACTTGTATACTAGATCTGTGTTTTATTTTCTCCTGCACCTTCTTACACTCCATAATTAAAAATATTCTTCTTTCTTCTTTCTGATCACCATTAGCTCCTTCCCTCTTCACCTTTACCAGCTCTTCTTCCAGGTTTTTGATATTCTTCCTCTTCTTTATTAATGACAACCTTCACCTTTAGCTCTTAGATACACTGCTTTATATCCTTAGACTGCTCCTTTATCAACTCCCTTACGTGCTCTGTTTGTCACCATCTCCTTCATTGCCTCAATTTCTTCCCACTCAAGTGAGCCCACAGGGCCTGGACTGGATTCATCTCCACTCCCCGTAATGTTAGCAACACTGCCACCAGCACCGCTGCCAATACACCCTCTTTCACATTCTTCATCTTTAGCTCATTACTCATCCATCTGCTCTGCCTACTCCCTATCGCAACCCTATGTTGTTGCAAGTTGCTCCCCATTCCTCATATCCGTGCTCTCTGCTTGCTCAGTCAAGCCTGAATAAGACCAGGTACTCCGACGCTTGGGCGACTGCCCTAAATGCGGATCAGTGGTGACTGATTCATAACATACGCTGAGGGAACTTTGTAACTGTACAGTACCGCGGGCATAGGAACGCGGAACTGGTGAATTAAAGTGCTGAATGTCGTAAAGCAACGCGAGAATCGGACCAATCTTCTGCGCAGTATTACGTAACTCGCCCTCGGGAAGCGAATGGCTGCATGCAATAATGAGTACCAGTAATAAAGTACAGGGGGGAGGAAGCAGGCAGGTGAAACGTATAGAAAGTGAAGATGATCTACCTGAACCATGGTTCGAGACTCCTGTGGGCCGAGCAATTCAGAGTGTCGGTGTGTAATCCTGGAAGTAACGATCTATCAAGGCAGAAGCAGATAAAAACCACATGGAGGAACTTCGGGAAATTCAAACCCAGACATAGAGCGCTGTAGTGATGACCCTCGCTAATTGCTGGGGGTGGGCCTGGGGTCCGATTTAGAAGGAATTGTGTTTGCATAGAAGCCAAGTAGAAAACGAGGCTTGCCGGAGATGGCTGGACATTGGAAGACGGAATGTCTCCCCCTTCAGAATGTTTATTGTTTTTTCCCCCTTTGCCCTTGACATGGCTGACTGAAGTGCTGAGTAGACCAAAGGAAACAAGAAGGAGAAATGTGTTCTAGGGTCCCAGATCTTGGCTGCTCGGTCCCAAGTGACATTTATGTGTTAAATTACATCATCACAGCTGTGAACAGGAGCTCGCTAATTCAGCTGATAGATTCTTCCCCAACAAATTGCCTAATTTATTTAGATCACAATGGTCTCTAGATAATCAATTCCGAACCGGATGGTCGTCATTCCAAGCCAGAGCCGCTGTATTCCGAAAGCGGCAAAATCCACAGTATTATTTTGTATTTTATTTCCAGGAATAATGATTGATTTATATTCACGTGGCACTTAAGTACGTGTGCTGCTCTGTTTCGTTGTGGACTCATTCGACTGAACTGTTCTTGGTTTGATTGATGACTATAGCGTACTTCTTGCGACGGTCCGATTTTTGGAGTCACTGTAGTACATATGTTTTAGGAGAGTTTTTTCATCAGTAGCGGAATCCCACTCAGCCTTAATGAATTGTATTACCATTAATGCGTCCTTATGCCTCAAATCTACCCGGAATTATTCATGCTACTCAGAGCGATATCAAGATCCGGCCCTCCAAAAACCATACGCAAGCCGTCAAACATTTTAATACATAACATCTGATAGACCTGTAGGTATAAATTCGAACATCATATTGGTTAGGGGTAATGAAAGGACAGTTATGAAGTCGTTGGTAACACGTAATTGAGAGAGGCATTTACAGTAATTTCAGCGATTTGAAGATAATTTTTATGATTTTCAAATTTTGTGTCTTTGCATCAGGAATTAACGGGCAATTAGACCTAGATGATAATATTTATCAGTCGCACATGGCCTAGTTGTTCTGACATGAGCTTTGACCCCGTTAAATTTTGTTGTCACTGTTTCGACTCTAAAATGTTTGTTTTTGTACCATGTTTTAGTTTATAAATTCAAAAGTGTTTGGTTTTAAACGAATTTCAGAGATCTTATGCAGCCCTCCACTACACCTCCTCGTTTAATTACTACAATTATAAAGAACTGAGCGCGCTCATCGCCTTTGCATAGGAGTGGGTAGTGAGGATGGAACCCAAGACCAGGTAAAGGGAACACCACTTCTACATCATCCCTACTGTTGGTAGTGGGCAAATAGGCTACTGTTCTGCCTTTTACTTATGCCATTAATATGATCAAGTGTTCTCAATATTGTGGAGCCACTTACCTGTATATACGATTGCCACTCCAATATTACAGGTTTTATTGTTGCCACTACGAATATTTCTAAAGTCCTCAGATCTGAAGTCACGACTGCCGGCCTGTCTAGTCTCACGTACACCTACGATATGTAATATATTCTCCATCAATGAATACTATAGTTCCTTCAATCTTCTCAATTTAACATTCCATGTGCCAATAGAGAGTATTTTGCGAGATGAACTCGCTGTTGTTCCCACTCCCTTCTAAATTCCATGAGCAGGACTCTGCACTGCTACCATATATGGGAAATCCTTAAGATAGTAATATCTTCTTGCTTTGTACGTCCTCATGATGATGACCAAGAGGTTATTCCACGTTTATGAACGGTTTCCCACCCCAAGGACAAAATATTGCCTTGCACATTCACCTGCATATCCGCCCTCCTACAGTCGTTGGCAAGTGTAGGGGGATTCCTTATCCAGGGGGCGATGCGGCTTCCCTTTTATTCGTCTTCAACGTGAGGGAATTCTAATCCGCAATCGACACGGACAGGAAATAAGTAATAGGGCACAGAATAGGCACTCCAAGTAAGTACAGCACCCAGAAACAAGAAGCCGTTACACCAACAATGGTGCCAAGACCACAATAAAAAAGGGCCAAGAAGAAACTTACACCATACACATGCCAGAGTAAAATATTCACATAACCTAAAAATGCACTTAAGCCTCGCTTCAACACACACTTCAGTTGAATTAAAATGCTCTGAGGGATAAATTGAAGATAATAAAATAAAAATAATGAAATGGGAAACTGTGTCGGTGAGCCCATCAGTGCTGGTGGCTTCAAGGCTTACAACATTGACAGTTAAAACCCGTTACCTTTCAAGTAACCACCATTACGACTCTCGTAATACTCGAAACATGGAGATAACGAATATTCAGAAATGTACCCCGGTGGTAAACATTCATCCCCACACAGTCTGGGGCAAGCAGGTCAGCGAATTCTGGGAACCTGCACCTTCATTCTTCCCAGTTCTATGTAATTCTGTTAAACTCCAACCAAAGTGAAATATTGACTACTTTGCTACAATAAATATCAATTCCCTACTGAATGTAGGTAAGCTCAAACAAATGCTTGACGTGCTGGAAAGCACAATGTTTAGGTAGCAGCATTACAAGAAACTCGGTTTACCGACGAGGATACAATAGATTCCGGAGTGTACAGAATCTCCAAGGGCAAACTTGGTGAGAGAGTTATCAAGACAGTCCCACAATTTCGTACTGGGTTTACGGTACACATCAAGGTGGTTGACAATATTTTACAGTTCACTTCACCTAACAGAAGGAGCTCCTCGTTATCCTTCAGGCCTCGTGATACATCATACACAACCGTTAATGGCCACGCACCCACAAATGACACAAACCGGACAAACCTGGAATTCGTAGAACAATGCTGGGGCATCTTAGAAGAAACTTTGGATAAGATCCCTCCCCACCATTCCATCATACTCAAGAAACTTTAATGCACAAGTCGGTAAGGAGTGGAAATGCCGAAATATAGTAGGCCATTATCCAGCCCATAAGAGAACAAATAGAAATGGAGAACGTCTCACTGAACTCTGTGACAAGTATGACTTGGTCCTAAAAACAACAGCCCTCACACGTCTACCTAGAAAGGCCAAAACCTCTAACAGTCCAAACCCTATGCTTGGTGAATTTCAGTTAGACTATGTTACTATAGCACGAAAACATCATATGTACATACAGAACATCAAGGTATAACGAGGAGCCAACATAGACTCTGATCACTACCTTTCACTTGTGAAGATTAATACGCAACCCTTTAGGAACACGCCAAATATCCAAAGCAGTCTTAATATACCCAGGTTCAACATTCTGCGACTGCGTGATGGGGATTGTGTTTTTCAGGATACCCTCAAGAAGAATACAGAGAATGAATGGTGGCCTGCCTTACAAAAGGCCATGCTGGATGCCATGCAGGAAACTACCCTGCCTCATCAACCAAAGGCAAGAACCCATGGCGGACTAGTTGGAACCAATATAAAACTTAAGCAAATTATGAAGCCTTCCTCATGCAAAGAAAAGCTACACCTAACACCATCCGCAGAACCACGAGAAATTACTTCAGGAGCCTAATTCATCAGGTTGAAAATAATTTTGAAAGAAACAACTCATGAAACCCGTACAAAGGTCTTAAGAAGGAAACGAACCAGCAAACAGCTCCTACACCCATCCTCCACGGGCCAGATGGAAAACTGCAGCTGAACAATAAAGACTGCACCAAAACGCTTACAGATTATTTCAAGAACCTACTAAACGCAGAGGAACCTATAGAAAGGCTTATTTCCCATGAGCCTTCCTACAGGAACCCTGATTCTCAACCACCTACGAGGGAAGAAATAATCGACATAATCGGTGGTCTCAAGAACAAGGCTTCAGGTTAAGACGGCATACTTGCCGAGATCTGGAAACAAGCAGATGATCAGCATCTCTCAAATCATCGAGGACATATGGACAACAGAGTTCCTATCCAAAGGATGGACGTCTGCTGGGACTCATCCCCTCGGCAAGAAGGGAAGTAAGACAGACCTCAACAATTATAGAGGTATTTCCTTGTTACAAATTACCTACAAGATCCTCTCTGTAGCCCTGCTCAATAGGGTCACCACACAGCTAGACTCACAATTAGGTGAACACGAAACTGCTTTCCGCAAGACTAAATCTTGTGCAGAACAGATACACAATCTTAAGACTACAAAAGCCGAGGTGGACATCCCTGGGTGGTAGTCTTAGTAGATTTTCAGAAAGCTTATGACTCTGTGGACAAAAACACTCTTTTCTCCATACAAGGGGAACTTGGTCTGGAATGGGAAGACCCTACGATTAGCTCAAGCCACTCTGAGGAACACGGCATCCAAGGTCAGGTTCAGAGGTGAAATATCTGAAAGTTTTCCAAACAGAACAGGAGTTAGAAGGGGTGATGGTCACTTCTGAATTCTCTTCAACTGTGTCCTGGAAAATAACATTAGGAAATGGAGAACGGCCGGGAGCTGGACTGAAACTAGGGTACAAGAGACCTCATTGTCGCATGCCCAGCCTTTGCCGATGACCTCATTCTACTGGCGAAGAATACAGAGGAGGCTACTTAAAACTTACAGAGTCTTTATCGTGTATCGGTTAAGAATGGTTTGAATATCAGCATCTAGAAGGCTGAATTTATGACCACTATCAAAGGAAGCCCTTCTACAATTCCTCCCACAGACAATACCATACGAATAGTATCTGCAGTTAAGTACTGGGGTGAATGGATCTCTGCGAATCAGAGCGAGAACCTAGTCATAGATGCCAGATGTACAAGGTTTGAAAGGACTTATCACTCCTGTCGTAGTATCTATTCATGTACGTGCCTCTCTAAGAACCTCAAACGCAGACACAGCTCGGTCGTCAAACCATCTGTTCTGTATGCTTCTGAGCGCCTTGCAATGGCCAGGAAGGGCCCGCTCAGAAAGCTGAGGTTAAAAGGGAGGAAATTCCTGAGAATGATATTAGGACCAAACAGAGTGGGAGGAAGCATTTATAGAATCAACCATAACGATGAACTGTATGAACACCAGAACATCGTCACGTCCAGAAGGAAAAGGCGCCCGAACTTTCATGCACACCTGGCCATCTGGATTCTGAAAGCTTCACGAACATATTCACAGTAAGAGGAAGCGGCAGGGCTTCTAAGAACAAAAGGATCACGTCAGTTAAATCGGATATGGAACAACTAGGTATCTCACTGGGACAAACTCACCACCGACTACTGTTCCATCAAGCCATCCAACAGGGAGTTTTCCCAAGGAAGAAGACTACAGGAACTAAGTGGACAGAAAGCTGGTTCATAGTCAGCAAATGAAGGAATATTGGAAAAAGAAAAAGCAACAACTTCACCGAATAGTAGATATGAGCCCCGTGGTCTTCACTAGGCCCAAACGACAAAGAAGAACAAGAAGAAAGGAATGGGTTAAATCAACATGGGCGATAAATTAATAAAACATCAGAGACCAAAGGAAAATATTTAATATAAGTGCGAGCAGGTAATAACTGAATGGTATGAAAACTGGATAGAACGTAATTTTACAGTGTCAGATACAAAATATAAAATTTAACTGGTAAGTTAATGATGGATAATTTACCAATTACTGAATGGGAAACAAAATATTTAAGGAACTAGGTTCATAGCAAATTAGAGTACAGCGTACATTCATTAATCACAGAATTTATTAAATTTTTTGGAATAGAGACTTTCTTCATATGTTAAATACTAGTTCGTGAATTTTCTCCCCGATCAACGATAGTTCATGTTAACGCAATTTTGGTTGTAGAAAGGTACACACACGCTATGCTGTCGAAAAGGCTTGTAGACCAAGTGCCATGGAAGTTAAGTTCAAATAATTTCCCTTTTTACCAGTTTTCAAATAAGGACATTGGTAATCTTCACAAACCATCGAGCACACGACTAATATGTATATGAAATTATGTCTAGTCACATCTGAATTGCAGGATTTAATACAGTGAAGCCACCCTGTTACATTAACAGAATGTTACGATGGAGGCCGTAGCTAAAAACATTTCCCATTATGAAACAGGCTCAAATAAATGTATAAATATTTTTCATTTATTTAAATGTCCGCCTCCGTAGCGTAACGGTTTGTGTTATTAGCTGCCGTCCTCGGGGGCCCGGATTCGATTCCCGGTACTGCCAGGAATTTAAAATTGGCAGGAGGGCTGGTATGTGGTTGAAATGGTACATGCAGCTCACCTCCAATGGGGGTGTGCCTGAAAAGAGCTGCATCACCTCGGGATGAGGACACGAATTTACTTTACTTATTTATTTAAATTGTGTAACATTTCTGCCGGGTGAGCGATTATGTCCTTGTTGAGATAAGAATTCAAAGATAACTCACCACAACACTCATTACATGGCTCACGAGAGTGAGTGAGCAGGTGTTTACTATACTTTCTGATTTAACGAAACCATTCAATGCATTCGATAGAACATTATCAGTATCTGTGAGTACGTGCCGAACATAACAGCCCTTCAACGAAGCCTTATGCCGCTAACGTTGGAACACTACTGGTGCTGTCCGGTGTGTGTAACGAGCAAATGTCTATTAAGAACAGACTAACGACGAAAGTTTTCACCACATTCATTACAACAGCACAGGTATACTCCGGTGTGAATGAGCACAAGTGAAGTAGAAAAGGTCTTACCACAAACCTCTTAACTTATATGTCACCAGGCCAGCGTTCTCAAATGTGAGTGTACATATGGGTATTAAGAACACCTTTTTTCACGAATCTTTGTAGCATGTTAGTTACAAGAGTGTAGTGCTCTCAAATGTGAGTGTACATATGGGTATTAAGAACACCATTTTTCACGAATCTTTGTAGCATGTTAGTTACAAGAGTGTAGTGCTCTCAAATGTGAGTGTACATATGGGTATTAAGAACACATTTTTTTCACGAATCTTTGTAGCATGTTAGTTACAAGAGTGTAGGACTTTCTGCACTGTGAATAAGCATGTGAGCACTAAGATTATACTTCACGCGAAACCTTTTACCACATACCCTACAGGAATGCGGGCGAACATCTCCATGAATAAGCATGTGTCTAGCAAGATCGCTTTTCCTACGAAATATTTTCCCACATATTTTACAACAGTTCTGTCGTTCTTGGGTATGAGAACGCATATGTCTATTAAGACCACTTTTTTCCCTAAAGTTTTTACTACATTCTTTACATTGGTGCGGGAATTCTCCGGTGTGAATATGTATATGTGCACGAAGATCATGGTTACGACAAAACTTTTTACCACATACGTCACAACAATATGGGCGATCATCTGCGTCTGCGTGTGTAACCATATGTCTACTAAGATTGCTTTTTCTACCAAACGTTTTCGGACATATGTCACAGCGGTAGGGGCGTTCACCGGTGTGGATGAGCATGTGTCTATTCAGGAAACACTTTTCACGAAACGTTCTTCCACACTCAGCACAGGAGTGCGGGTTTTCACCGGTATGAATATTCATATGTACACCAAGATCATATTTATCACGAAACCTTTCACCACAAGCCTCACACCGATGCGGTCCATCATCTGTGTGAGTGAACATGTGTCTTTTAAGTTTCCCCTTCCAACAAAACGTTTTTCCACATACGTCACAACAATACGGACATTCTCCCGTATGTATGAGCTTATGTGTATCAAAATCACGCCTTCTGCGAAAAGATTTTCCACATTGGTCGCAACAATGCGGATATTCTCCGGGTGGAATGATCATATTTTCACCGGAGGTTTCTTCATCACGTACCTCAGCGGAAAGTGGGCCATCTTCCGTGTGGGTGGCGTTGTGTCTATGAAGTGTCTGCTTCCTGTGAAATAGTTTCCACCATATGTTACAAAAGTTTGGGGGAACCCTGGCATGAGTCAAGTATCCCATTTTGTCTGATGAAACTTACACTAATAGTATAGTGTGTGTTTGCCATACGCTAAATAAATAGTACGGAGACATATTTTTATGACAGAGTGAGACATTGCTCGTCAGTTTCCACTCTGAGACATAGTACGATACATTTGACTACAGCCATTTAGACGTAGCTTGGGTATGAAATGCAGAGAATTTCTCTACTTGGTAATAATATCAGAGCAATAAAAGCAACAGTGTATAATATAATCCTTACCTATTCACATGGTACACACAATCAAATTCATGTCCCTCTAATTTTATAGCAGTGTATTATTGAACAACGCTTGCTTTTTCCAGAAGATCACATTTTTTTTTGATAACTTCCGGCCACATTCATCACAACAGTGGAGAGGGGTCTATTGTGTGCTAACATGTGTCTTTTTAGAATTTTCTTCATTCTAAAAGATTTTCCACATGTACAGCTTAGGTGCGGCCTATCTCTGTTACCAGATATTTGTCTAATATTGAAAGACATAACAGAAACAGTAGTACTGTATTCTTTACGATCCATCGGCCGTTCCTGAGAATTAGACAAACGGCGGTGATTGCATATATTGTGAGGTGGCAAACTGCAAACCACCTCACCGGCTGTTTACAATATCTTGCATCTGCTATCACATGTATCGACTACACCTCTGGTCAATACTCCAGCGTACTCCACACAAGAATACATAGTATATATTTGAGTACAAAAATAAAATATCAACTACATAAGCAAACTCAATATAGGTACCGAATTGTATCATGTCATATTACAAGATAACTTTGTGACAGGCAGATAACCAAAGAATGGGTATCCAAACGAACAATGAAGTGAGCTCGTCGTGCAAGCATACTCTCGGACAAGGTATAAATCTACATATTTCTCCACAGTGAGTGAGCGGTTCTGCCGAAGAAACCTAGTGGAAAATTTAACGCTGATATCGGAAAAATTCTGGAAAAAGCAAGCGTTGTTCAATAATACACTGCTATAAAATTAGAGGGACATGAATTTGATTGCATGTACCATGTGAATAGGTCAGGATTATATTATACACTGTTGCTTTTATTGCTCTGATATTATTACCAATTAGAGAAATTCTCAGCATTTCATTCCCGAGCTATGTCTAAATGGCTGTAGTCAAATGTATCGTACTATACCTCAGAGTAAAACCTGACGAGCAATGTCTGACTCTGTCATAAAAATATGTCTCCGTACTACTTATTTATCGTATGGCAAACACACACTATACTATTAGTGTAAGTTTCATCAGACAAAATGGGATATCTGAATGAGACACAAAGTGTACTGCAGGAAAGTTCGCCATTCATGCTGTGTCCACAGAGCTTCATGTGGCTTCGCCAGTTGTTGGGGTGTTCGGAAAGAGTTTCCTGAAATAGGTACATACACCCAAAGGGCAGGACAAAGGAGAAAACTAAAAACATCTGCCAGTGAGGACTCACACCCTGTGAGTTGTTCTCTCTGCTGGCAGTCAATGACTGCCCTCGACCTACAAAATGATCTAAGAGTAGCAGGTGGTTGCAGTGTCAGTGACCAAACAATATGCAACAGTCTCGGAAAGGCAGGTTTACGATCAGGAAGTCCTCATCAGATCCCTCGATTAAGACTGGCAACTGCATCAGTGGCAAAACGTATTGTTTAAAGACGAGTTCCGATTTTGTCCAGCAGGATGCGACGGACGTATATGTGTATACTGTAATCTATTTGAATGTTATAATGAAGTCAAGGAAATGGACAGAACTGGCTGCGGCTCAGTCATGGTGTGGGGTGGCATCACAATTGATGGCCAAACGGAACTTCACATAATCAGAGACTGACTTAATGCTCTGTGGTATACTAACGAGATTGTACAATATCATGTTATGCCCATTACAGTTGTAATCATTGGTGTAACCACGAGTGGTCGCTCTATGAGGTTTTCTCTGAAATTATATTTATTGTGATATTAATTCACAGTGATGAAACGGTGGTGACGTGCTCTCCCTTCTAGCTGAGTTTATAATTGTCGTGAGTAAAGCGACTCACATTTAAAGGGCAAACATCCCCCCGCCAAGTTGGGACAAAGGTTCGTATGTGTCCGTGCACGCTGAGTGAGAACATCTCTCATCACGCGACTAATGGCGTTGGCGTTACGTTGAAGTGTAGCAGAAAACTTAATCCTGTTGTAGGCGTTAGTATTTGACTTAAGTTGCACGCGAAATGTTCTCCATTTGCAGTTACTGATAACTGTGTCTTCAGAAATGTGGAGTCGAGGAAAAATGCTAGTTCAATTAGCGCTGTTACAAAATCCAGGTTACTCACTTGTTGGAGAGAAGACCTATTGTCCTTTTTTCTTTTTTGCTAGTTGTTTTACATCACACTGACACAGATAGGTCTTACAGTGATGATGGGACAGGAAAGGGCTAGGAGTGGGAAGGAAGCCACCATGGCCTTAATTAAGGTACAGCCCCAGCATTTGCCTGGTGTGAAAATGGGAAACCACAGAAAACTATTTTCAGGGCTGCCGACAGTGGGGTTCAGACCTACTATCTCCCGAATACTGGATTTGGAAGTAAAGAAAGCAGAGATGGGTGAGTTCAACAATTGAAAAACAATAACAGAAGCCAATGAGCGCGATCATGAACACTCTAAGATCTTATTAATACTTGACCAAAATTTTAAATTACAACAAGCTGTCACATTGTTGGTGAGAAAAACTGCATAAAATAGTGCATTAAATTGCAATTTATTTCTCTTAAAGGCTATGCGTATGCACAACATTATTTATCCAACTCGCCTTCAAGGGGAATATTGAGTCGTTACCTAGGAAACACATCATTCCAGCAGCAGCGACAAATCTCGTCCAAGAGACTTCTTTTAGAAATTGAAGGAATGAATGAGGCCAAAAATGTGTGTTCTGTCATTACTGATGCCTTCTTTCGACCGGTAAGTCAACCTCTTATAAACTACCCATCAACTATTCCCTTATGTAGAGGTTGCCTAATTGAACTGTACAATCTGTTACTGTCAGTATTCAAACAGGTTTAAATTATTGGTTGTGTAATTCTAAGATTGGTTACAGATAACCTCAAGACAAATGTGAATATGATGAAACAACTACAAAATGGAGGAATACTGAAGTCTCAGATTCTTCACCCTACCAATCAAGACCGACCTCTACTCCTAGACTTCGACCAGTGTCACATTCTTAAAAATGTCTGGACGTAACTTTTACGAAAAAGCATGTACACTGAGAAAGAATAAATTAGTGGGAGCCCTAATCAAAAATGTACACATCATGTAGCCCAAAGAAGTGATTAAACCAGTTCCTTTCTTAACTAGAAAGCATGTGGCACACATCAATTTCAGGGAAATGAATGTGAAACAGGTCAAGGATATACTTTCATACTGCTCTTCAATATCTGAAGGACAACAACATCCAGTTTCAAGGATGTGCTTTCCAAAGCAGTGGTGCTAAAAATGATAAAGAAATGGTTTGAAATCCATGATGTAAGTAGCACTATTTTACAGCGATTAAAGCCAGAAAAGATGCACGTATTCAACATAAGCAATGAGAGATTGGTGTATTATGTACCTTCTCTCATCAGGATTCTATTTCATGTTTACAAGATCATTTAATAGTGACCCCGTAGAGCATTTCGTCAGCAAGCTGAGAAGCATATCTGGAAGCAATGACATGTTGAATTGCAGAGCTGTGATATTCAGTAGGTATAGCATTATGAATAGCTCCTTATGAAAAGATATAGGCTCAGGGGGTCAAATGTTCAATTGCAGAAAATATCAAGTGTAACCTAAACAACTTCGTCAATCTCCCAGTAAGCATTTCTATTTCTTGGATATATAACAACAGAACTGGCAACAATAACATATCGGAGTTTCTGTTATGCTGCAAGTACAGGAGGAAATCAACTGCAAGTTCCCCTGACAGTTGGCCGGAAAAAAAAAAAAAAATTAGCTCCCCTTTGATGGACATAATTTACAAGAGGGACATTTCTGATAAGCTGCACAATCCAACTGAAGTACGTATTAAAGTGGGTACTAAACATAATTGTTGACGTTACAAAGCTCAAATTTGCTAGCACATGTGAAACTGTAACAGAGTGAAGTTGCATTGTGACCTGCTCTCAAATGCCTCATCTCTTCGGACAAAAGGCATGCAGAAAGGTTGAACTTACCCATAAAAATGATATACTGTACTCGTCTTTCTGAAAAACCAAGCTTCACAAGTACCTGAATGGTTTTTGATCATGTTCAAGTTCTAAATGCAAAGCAGCCAAGTAGGAAAATCCTGCATGTGTCTGCTAGCGGTGCTGACCGACCGGCATCCTAGTAGTGCAGAGAGGTGAGTAGTGGAGAAAATGTACACTAGTTCACTATGAGCACTTTCAGCCGGAGTGGAAAGGTATGGAGTGCATAACAGAAGCTGACAGTTCACCCTATGTTAGGGAACGCAACTCCCTCATAGAAAGATGTACAGTAGCCCATAAACTGCCACGAAGAGCATTTCAAATAATGCCATGATCCATCACTGCAGAACAGTAGTCAGATTGCAGTTCCTATGCTCAGCAGAAACTCTGCTAAAGGACATGAAATACACTACGGATGACAAAGGGACGTTAAAAGATGCATTCCAAGGAAAATTCAGGACCCAGACAACTCTAATAATAAATGATGTTATTGGCTCTACATCCCACAAAGTCCTTTTATGGTTTTCAGAGACGCCAAAGTGCCGGAATTTTATTCCGCAGGAGTTCTTTTATGTGCCAGTAAACCTACCTACACAAGGCTGATGTAATTGAGCACCTTCAAATACCATCGGACTGATCCAGGATCAAACCTGCCAAGTTGGGGTCAGAGGCCTGCACCTCATCCATCTGAGCCACTCAGCCCAGCAAGCAGAGGAGTCCCATTAAATTCACAAATAATTACAGATATTGGAAACAATGAAATGGTATTAACCAAGTAGCTTGTTTGAGATTCAGAGGAAGGTGACTGAATTCAAGAATGATGCAGATGAACTTGAGCAAGATTTTAACCCACAATGTTACTCAACCACTTGTCTACTGAGGGATCTAGTGGAGGGCATAAACTGTACTCACTTGTTGTCTTCTTTGAAACACGGCTCCAGCTGACCATCTGTGTGGTCTTCCACGGAGATTTCATCCTTAACATCAGCAAAAGGCTGTAAGATATATCAAAAGTACATATAAAATGCAGGGTGAAGAGGTAAATAGAATTAAGCAAAATAAAAAATAAATGTCATACTTGCACACAGGAAAATTAATTTATTCTTCAAACATAAAAATACAAAATATTGGGAATGATTCAACAAGTGTCATGACATAGTTATATGAGACAGAGAAGTTGTTCGAATTTCCTTTGACCAAAGAATCTGAAGGCTTTATCAACAGTGACCGAGAAAACTTTTGTTCAGATGCTAAGAACTCTGTGCTAGCTCTGAGGTCTAGGGGTAGTGAGTACACCCCACAGCCAGAAGCCCTGGGTTCAATTCCCATACAAGTCAGGGGTACTAGTTAGTGGTCCACTCAGGCTACATTACGAAGCATACTGATGGAGAGATAGCATTTCTAGTCTAAAAGGCCAAGAAGAATGACCAGCAGGAATTGTGGTCCTGACAACATGTCTTAAGCTGCAGGCATTCAGACTGGGCAGGAGTTGCTTGGTGCAGCAAAACCTGACAGGGCTCTAATGCCACGGGGATTGTTTTTTAACTCTTTCGCTGCGGAAGACGACTTTTGTCGACTTACTTCCCTATAGCATTTGTAGCGGTAATCGACTTTTGTCGACTTGGAACTTTCCTGCTATAGTTTCCAACTGCTTCTTCAATAAAGGCGCATTTAATAATACAAAGATGTGTAGTTGTGTATTGACTATGTACTAAGCATTGTTTGGAAACATTGCCGCCAATGTTCATTTGTTATCTTTCACCCGCCTGCCTGCCAACATTCCTGTCAGCTGTCTGGCCAATAGCAGGCTGCACTCAGCAGCTAGGAGCACGCAGAACAACATTAGTAATGACAGTGAAGAAATCTTCAATCTTCTGGTGGCTGATTCTAATTCAGACCGTTAAGTAAATTTGGACAATGAAACAAGTGATGATTTGCATAGTGATGGTTCGGGAGAAAGTGCTAACGAGGAAGATCTTTATTTTCTATCAGACTGGCGGGATATTAGTGATGACATAAGAATTACATACATACATCATCATTAAAGACTGTTATGCCTTTCAGCGTTCGGTCTGCTGCCTCTGTGAATTTACTAAACGTCGCACAATCCTCGATTTGCAACTAGTGTTGTGGCCTCATTTAGATCTATACCTCTTATCATTAAATCGTTACAAACCGAGTCTAACCATTGTCATCTTGGTCTACCTCTACTTCTCTTACCCTCCATAACAGACTCCATTATTCTCCTGAGTAACCTATCCTCCTCCATTCGCCTCACATGACCCCACCACCGAAGCTGGTTTATGCGTACAGCTTCATCCATCGAGTTCATTCATAAATTAGCCTTCATCTCCTCATTCTGAGTACCATCCTGCCATTGTTCCCACCTGTTTGTACCAGCAATCATTCTTGCTACTTTCATGTCTGTTACTTCTAACTTATGAATAAGATATCCTGAGTACACCCAGCTTTCGCTCCCGTAAAGCAAAGTTGGTCTGAAAACAGACCGATATAAAGATAGTTTTGTCTTGGAGCTGACTTCCTTTTTGCAGAATAATGTTGATCGCAACTGCGAGCTCACTGCATTAGCTTTATGACACCTTGATTCAATCTCACTTACTATACTATATTACCATCCTGGGAGAACACACAACCTAAATACTTGAAATTATCGACCTGTTCTAGCTTAGTATCACCAATCTGACATTCAATTCTGTTGAATTCCTTACCGACTGACATCAATTTAGTCTTCCAGAGGCTAATTTTCATACCATACTCATTGCACCTACATTCAAGTTCCAAGATATTAGACTGCAGGCTTTCGGCACAATCTGCCATAAAGACCAAGTCGTCAGCATAGACCAAACTGCTTACTACATTTCCACCTAACTGAATCCCTCCCTGCCATTTTATACCTTTCAGCAGATGATCCATGTAAACTATGAACAACAAAGGTGAAAGATTACAGCCTTGTCTAACCCCTGTAAGTACCCTGAACCAAGAACTCATTCTTACCATCAATTCCCACTCAAGCCCAATTGTCAACATAAATGCCTTTGCTTGATTAATAATCTACCTTTAATTCCTTAGTCCCCCAGTATAGTGAACATCTTTTCCCTCGGTACCCTGTCATATGCTTTCTCTAGATCTACGAAACATAAACACAACTGCCTATTCCTCTCGTAGCATTTTTCAATTACCTGGCGCATACTGAAAATCTGATCCTGACAGCCTCTCTGTGGTCTCGATAGTTGGTGCAATCTTTCCTGTTCCCTTGCTTATAGATAGGTGCAGTTACTGCTTTTGTCCAATCTGAAGGTACCTTACCAATACTCCATGCTAATTTTACTACTCTATGAAGCCATTTCAACCCTGCCTTCCCACTATACTTCACCATTTCAGGTGTAATTTCATCTATTCCTGCTGCTTTATGACAATTGAGTTTATTTATCATCCTTTCCACTTCCTCAAGCGTAATTTAACCAACATCATTTTCCTCCTCCCCATGAGCTTGGCTGTTCGTAATACCAACAGGATGATTTCCTTTTATATTGAGAAGATGTTCAAAATATTCCCTGCACCTCTCCAGTGATTCCATGGGATCTATTATGAGTTCACCTGAATTACTTAAAACACTGTTCATTTCCTTTTTCCCTCCCTTCCTAAGATTCTTTATTACTGTCCAGAAAGGTTTCCCTGCTGCTTGACCTAGCCTTTCCAGGTTATCACCAAAATCTTCCCAAGACTTCTTTTTGGATTCAACAACTATTTATTTCACTCTGTTTCTTTCATCTACATACAAATTCCTGTCTGCCTCGGCCCTTGTTTGGAACCATTTCTGATAAGCCTTCCTTTTACAATTACAAGCTGCTCTCACTTCATCATTCCACCAAGATGTTCGCCTTTTCCCATCTTTACACACAGTTGTTCTTAGGCATTCCCTTGCTGTTTCTACTACAGCATCCCTGTATGCCACCCTTTCTCTTTTTATATCCTGAACCTGCTTACTCTCTACTGTTCAAAACTTTTCACTAATCATATCCATGTACTTCTGTCTAATTAATTGTCCTGGGGATTTTCTACCCTTATTTGTTTGCAGACAGGTTTCACTATCTCTACCCTAGGCCTAGAGATACTTAGTTCACTACAGATCAGATAGTGGTCTGTATCATCGAAAATCCCCAGAAAACTCATACATTTCCTGAATTCTAAGTCAGTTAAAATATAGTCTATTATGGATCTGGTACCCCTAGCCTCCCATGTGTAGCAGTAAATAGCCTTATGCTGAAGAATGTATTCATAACTGCTAAACCCATACTAGCACAGAAGTCCAGCAAACGCTTCTCATTCCTTTTAGCTTCCATATCTGCCCCACATTTACCTATCACCCTTTCATATCCTTCAGTTCTATTCACAACTCTCAGATTGAAATCGCCCATTAGCACTATTCTATCCCGACTCTCAGGACCACTTTCTAGGCCACTCAGACATTGCACATGGTTCACGAACTAGGACATGACTACAGTAACCCACACTATGAACCAACAAGAATAAGAATTACAAAAATGAAATTATGCGATGGGGCTAATTTTGATATAACAGTGAAAAGCAAAATTTTGAATTCTGAATGCCCATACAAGGCAGTCTGCCAGCGAAATGATGAAGACCTTCTGATTACATGCCTCAAGTGTGCGTGACGGAGAGGTACTTTCTTGGGGAGCAGCAGGACAAGAGTCACAAACCTAATTGTGTTGTTTGTTCCATATTACCAGCAAAATGTTCAAAGAAAGGAAAGGGACTGTGCAAGAAAAAACAAACAATATTTTTTTGTAAGAATTGCCCAGGAGAGGCTGCAATGTGTCCAGTTCCATGTTTTGAGATATATCACAGTAATGTGTGTTTCAAGGTCAAATGACATTGCTAGTTTGTCAATGCTGAGTTAAAAATGGTGCAATGGTGTTGAATGTCACTAACCTTAAAAAAAAAAAAAAGTTTCAGTTCATTTGGAAAATCATAAAAAATTACATTTTTCTGTAGTGTTCTGTTTAAAAATGGTGCAGGGAACGAGTTAAAGGACTTTGTTCAGATACTTTGCTTGTTGTTTTAAGGGGCCTAACATCGAAGGTCATTGGCCCTTCAGATACTTTAAAACTACCCAATATGTTTCCTAAGACAAGGCCTGAATAGACTACAAGACACGTAAACTTGACATTATACATAATGTTTGGTATATCTTGGGTTTATAAAGGAGAAAATCTATATATTTTGCTTCCTCCGAAGTTTACCTACAGTTCCCTCCCAAAGGTGAAAGTTTACGTTAGTTAACTGTCGTCAAGCAAATTAAATGTACATCTATTGCAATCTACCACCCACCCTTAACGCACCTGGGAGGTTATTTCAGTGGTGAACAGTCCAAACAGGTCCTCGAAATGTAAACCAAACCAAACCCCTTGGCACTACAGCGACCGCTGCTCAGCCCGAAGGCCTGCAGATTGCAAGGTCTCGTGTGGTCAGCACGATTCCTCTCGGCCGTTATTCTTGGCTTTAAAGACCGCCTCGAAATGTAAGCAATGAACAAGAATGAATGGTACATAAAACATGAATGAGAAATGTTGCTTATCAGGTAAAACACAATTTATTACGCTAAAGCAAAGTATGGAAAAACTAAAGAAATATTAACACATAAATAGACAAGATTTCACATGTAAAAGGAAAACTCAGTGGTGTCTCACCGCCCTCTGAAATGTTTATGACTGATTATAAGGGGTACATCATTCAAAGGAGCGCACTGATCAAATCAGTCCTAACACTTATTTAGTCCCTGGACCACGTACATCTGTGACACTTTAAGTAGGAGAAAATATTTTTGCATTATTTAACCCTCCCGAATTATATGGGTTCCAAAAATTATACAAAACATGGGAATGAGAACAGACAAAATGCCGCCAAAAGCACTGAATTTACTGCAAAACCATGCTGACGACAAAGATGGGGAGAAGCCACGACCTTCAGAACATCTGGCCCACTCACCAATAAACAACCACAAAGAAGAAACAACAAAATAGCATGGAATAACAACACGTGGCAAGTGAAACGCTATACAAGAGCCTTGAACAAAGGGGTTGCTCCTCCACAGCAAGCAGACTGACTGGAGAGTCATTCCTCAGGCTGCTGTAACTCCAATGTTTCCTAGTGACTGCTGTGGTCGCCCATTCTTTAAATGTCTGTCAACTCCCTAGCAAGTTTGCATAAAACCAAGCTGACCTAATGAGACACTTTCTTTTCACTATTCAACTGGGGTGGTTTAACTTTAAATTCCCTCCTTGTCATTCATAGACCACTGAGCTATGTCCTCAGACAAAATATCTCCCTGGCTTGCTGGTGTACTGCACGTATCTCTCTAAGCCAGGAACTACCAATGGTGGCCAGACCAGAAACTTCCACAGAGACTGCGGAACCATTCTTTCTAAGGCAGCAGGCGTGATGACTGTAGGAGGACAGGCACGCAGAATATGTGGAAGAGTTTTATGTTCTCTTTGCAATGCCGAGAGAGGGCTTGTCCTGGGACCTACCCAGTACAGAGCTCTCATCGTGATGGCATCCATCGATTTCATACAGGATAAACCTCTCAGATAACTCATCCAATCCTTGGCCATGTATGCTTGAGAAAGAGCGCAATGCTCTTTCCTTTATGCATTAGTCTCACCATAACTGGACTTATTGCCATTCTTGGAAGTGATTCTTTATCAAAGTTGCTAGTTGTCAACTTACTGCATAAGCTCAATTATTCAAGTTTGTTTCCTGTATACAGCCTGTAACATGCAAAGACCTGTATATTTCAAATCAGTATAAATCATGTGATATCAATATAAATGGTCCGTTATTGGACATTATAAATTTTCCAGATAACTCATTCGTGGTTGCCAGCGTTTCGCCGCTGTGTGCTAGGCTGGGCTCATCGGTTTGTACCTAGCACACCTACCAAGACACTGGTTAGTGCATACCGTGGAGGCAACTGCGTAGGCCAACTGCAGCCACCGGCAGTGCCAATGCACTATGAGAGACCTTGTCTCATTACCAAAAATTGATGCGTGCTTGGCCATCAGATGATATAGATGTTCATTCCCATAGGGAACCTGAAATATTTGTTCTGAATGAGTAAATTTATAATACCAATATAAATGGTCCGTTATTGGACATTATAAATTTTCCAGATAACTCATTCCTGGCTGCCAGCGTTTCGCCCCCGTGTACTGGGCTGGGCTCATCAGTTGCTACCTAGCACACCTACCAAGATGCTGGTAGGTCGAAATGCTGGCAACCAGGAATGAGTTACTGGAAAATTTATAATGTCCAATAACGGACCATTTACTGTATATTGGTATTATAAATTTACTCATTCGGAACAAATATTTCTGATTCCCTTTGGGAATCAACATCTACATCATAAATCATGTGAACCGGAACACCCACTGAAAGATGTAATATCTCCTTAGCACTGGTCTTTAACATTTTTTGAGCACCAGTCAGGGAGGTTTGAGACATTTTGTTCCGAGGCATGACTTTGAGTGAATAAATGAGAGTATGTGATACAGAACTACTGAAGACTGAAAATTTCTGATGGCTGAGCAACAACGGTGATCTAATAAGAGTCTTGATCTTATTTCTTATTGAACGGTCGGTGTGTCAAACTTCAATTTGTTATTAAAAACATTCACTCCAATGTAGTGAACTGCTCATACATTACACTGATATTTTATTTCAATGTTATAGTCTATTATGATTTTCTTGTCTGAAAGCTTACCTTCTCCAATAGACAAACTAACTGATTTAGGGGTATTAACAGCCAGACCATTTTCCTTAAAGCTATTGATAGCAATCCTACATAGTACTTGGCATTCATCCCAATTATAACAGAGTCATCATCAAAATATATTATGGTGAGGTTAGGCTGATTTAATCCAAGCCCATAGCCATAATTTTCTCCTAGACAATGTTCAGACAGTTTGTGTACAATAAGGTTGTAGCAACATTAAATAGCACGGGAGATAGAGGAAATCCTTGGAATATGCCACAGTTAATTTTAACAGGCTTCATTTTCTGATTTCACAAAATGCTGACGTGCTGTTGGGCTATTTTTAGGTGCCTGAGCCTTTCAGGAACTCCAGGAATGCCTAAGGTGTTCTTTAGACTTTTGCAACCCACAGAATTAAATGCCTTCTGCATATCTGGAAATATAACGCATGTATCCCCCATTTCTTCCTTAACACACTGTAGAAAGGCATCAACGTTATAACACACGTAGCAAGAAGTCTACTGTTGCAAATACTTCTAACTCATAATATTACAAGCTATCTTTGTCACCGTCAAATGGTAAGTGCATACGATTCTACTTCAATATTTTTCAAATATCTTTTCACACTATTAACTCTACGTTTCTTGCTTCCATTTACAGATTCCACTTTTATATGCTTTTTCAACTGGAATATCTACAAACTCACAATTTACAACATTTGAACATCACTTCAAATTTTGAGATGGTCCATAGTGATCCTATTTGAAACTGTTCTTCAACTTCTATTCACCAACTTCATATCCTCAACGTGTTCTACAACTTCACCATATGCACCTGACTTTCGTTTTTTATCTTCAAGATCATGATTAACTTCGGATCTCTCGACCAACTTTGACTTTTATTCTCTCTTCTTTACTTTGATTATATAAAATTTTTCGCCATCGTCTAATTATAACCGCCAGACTATCAACTTTACTTTTATGCAATCTTACTACTTGTTGTATAACAATCTGTTGTTTTATCCATTGTACTTATTTTAGCAGCCTTCTAATGTTAATTTTGTTAATACTTCTACTATTGTATCTCATCACATTGTATTTTCAAACCATCATTGTTATTTTTAATGTTATTTTACTTCAAATCTCTTCAAGATTTTAATATTCATTTCATTACTACATGTTATTTAGACGCTTATTTTTAATTTAAGGTTAAGACTATGGCTGATGATGCCTTCAGGGAAGGCGAAACATGTACCACTATTAGCTAACAAATTTATGTAAGTCATCCAAGACGATTTTGTATTGATTAGGTGGTCTAATAAATAACTTAATGTTATTATTTCGATCAAGTATCATCAATACGGACCAAAATGATATTTATTACATGTAATGCACGGTACATGCCGTATTTATTAAGAGCCATGTCATATAATTATAACGCGCACCAAGAACTCCAAGCTCGCTGTGTTAACATCTGTCGGGACGAGGCAGCCAGCGAGCGAACAGCTGTGCATGACGTAGATGCAGGAGCAAGGCTGACTAGCTCATACAACGAGTCAACCAACCTCGTGGCAAGAACTGGATGCATCTGGAATCCATGAGTCATGCACTCGAGAATTTTTGATTCAGAAATTTACACAACTTTTAAATCATGATTGTAAGATGCGACTTGTTTTTGCTAATTTGTTTAACGTCACTATAACACATTGAAGCTTTCTGGTGGTGGAAGGGTGGCAGATTGGGAAGGTAGCGGCCGTGGCCCCAGCATTTGCCTGGTGTGAAAATGGGTAAGCTCAGAAAACCATCTTCAGGGCTGCCGACAGTAGGGTTCGAACCCACTACCTCCCAAATGCAAGCTCACAGTTGCGCGACCCTAACCGCATGGCCACTTGCTTGGTAAAGACGTTACTTGTAAATTCTCATGCTGAGAATTGGACTTAGTGTAATTCTCGAACTGTGGAACTTAATGTGTCGAACTTATTTTGTTGCTGTGCGAGTGTTAGCACTAACTGTGATATTTGAAAGTGTTTGCATATTTCACACATGTGCTCTTTAACTAATGTACGATGAACTGTGCAAACCATACTATTAAATACGAGAGACTATGGAGTTAATCTTAACTGGATTCTGTACATAATTGTATACAATTGCTTCTGAAAATTCTTCAGTGACTTTGTTATTTTATGAAACTCACTGTGCTAAGAGTGATTGACTAGTTGTTATTAGCAGTGTCGTACATATAAAGCCTTTATTCATGTGTCTAGTGTGACAGTATTATTTTTACAGTGTGGCAAGTAACCAGAGACAGTGTACTGCATTTAGTTTCATCATTTTCAGTAGTAAATAAGCATAAACTGGGTTCCATCCTTATTTCGTTATTTTGGGTAACATTTTTGTTTCTTAAATTAATGTAATTCGCATTTTCAACTTTAACATTCATTAATCCATTCCCATCCTATTTAAATACCGTAGCAGTTCAATGAGAAAGCACATTTCAATCCCACTCTACGCCAGTCGTCTGCACAGTATTATTTACAAAATCATACAAAAGTAACCAGTAAAGATTCCTTTCTGAAAATTTGCATGCGTAATAACAAAGAAATAAGTTTACCAATGTCCAGTTCCAGTCATTCAAGTTAGTCTGCGCTGAGATACGAACTCGTTTCGAAAGACTTTCCGTTTCATCAGCACTATTACACGCATCACTCGACCTTGAACTAAGACCTTCAGGGTCTATTTTGTCATCCCAAACATCACTGTTTTCATAATCACTCTCCAAAACACTATCCATTAGCTTTCATATTCCATCATCATCAACACCAACATATCTGCTCGATGCCATGATTGCAATTGACGTGTGCGAAATAATATTAACAAAGATCCTTTTATCTCTTGTTCTAGAAGTGTGTGATAACCTGGAGCACAGGAAATAACCGAAGCCACATGTCTAAACTTCAGCTCAGAATACATACAAGTGGCATCTGTGAGTTAGTAACTGAACTACATGTATTGATATACAGCAGTGCATCGCCACGAGCTGAGCTTGTCATTGGATTCATATGCCAGGATTAACTTTTGCGAGCTAGGGTCGTAAAATGATGCAATTGGGTTAACTTCTATCTGCGAGTGTCAAGTGAAGTTTACTGGCATATTCCAATGTGTTGTCTACCTATATAAATTAAATGTAGTGTGCAAATTTTGGTGACAAGCGATTGTGAGCGTGTCGGGGGACTGTGCAACAGTGGACACTCATATGAAGCTAAACCATAAGTGATTACCCTGCATCAAGATCGCCACACACTACCAAGAGATTCGAGACCTTCAGGTACGATGTATGGGTTATTTCCATGGTGGTAATTCTAAATTCCCATGGAGGGAATTAGATATTTTTCCACCAATAGAGCATATCAAAAATCAGATCAAAAATTAGATGTTGGCTTTTCAGGCGTTTGCTCTATTAACCAGCATTTCGTCTTAGGTCTGACACTAGACTCGTCAGAGTCTAGGCGGGCATTAATTCCATTGTGGAGTTTTATCTCCCGTATGCAGTTATCAGACTGTGCCACATAAGAGGCTTCTGATAAGTTCACCTGCATACACCCCAGCATCAGTGGGTAGGGTCTGACACATCCCACTCTGACGAGTCTAGTGTCAGACCTAAGACGAAATGCTGGTTAATAGAGCAAACGCCTGAAAAGCCAACATCTAATTTTTGATCTGATATTTCCATGGTGCCGAGTGGACTTGGGAGCACAAGTCCAATTCCATGGTGATGAGAGGACCCTGGAGTATGAGTTGCCTGGAGAATCATTCAGGAAGATGATCTGGGAGATGATGGTTCACTGTACTGTCCCCCTTAGATTTGGTGAATAATAAGCATAAATTTACAAGCCAGCTTCGACTATTTTATTGAAAGTCAAGGGCTAGATTTTTGTTATCTGCAAGCTAGACTTGCATGTAATAACTGGCTTGACAAGTTTTAGTAAGGCCAAGTATTGATCGGCCAGCATACGTTTGATCAAAGTGGCGTGAGAGTCACGGGATCAACTGGGTTTCTCAAGGTATGCTCGGTGCCTGTGCATGCGCGATCGCTCTCTACAAAGTTACAGAATAGTCCCAGCAAATAAATGTAGCCCCATGTGAACCAATAACCTACTACAATAGACACACACCTCCAAGCCGAAGGCTATGAGACTTTGACCTCGCATTACGTCACTCTCTATGCTCCCTATGCTCTGCTTTCTTCCTGATAGCTCATTTACTACCTGGACTAAGTCTTATTTTGCAATGCTCATTTTATGGGCATCAGCCCACTCTGCTATTTGGATTATTAACTTATGATGACCGAATATTGCTGTGTGGTTTAATTCAAGCAACGAACCTTAGTTAAGTGTGACATTCAACGCTTCCGTACAGTTTTGTCTGGTTTGTGCACTCTGTAGTATTAACTGTGTCAGTTACAGCTAATTTCAACCTTGCACGTGGAGAAGGCTACAATTCACTGAATATCATCGCCAACTTCAAGACACACCCTGCAATATCATGAGGTACATCATTTTCATAGTGGGAGATCAACTTCCGTGCCGTAATGAATTGATAAACATGTAAATGTACCATTATATTGAGCTGCGAGAATGGATATTTAACACAGTAAAAATTTAGCAGTAGAACGCCGCTTGTGAGGGCGTGATGCTATATAGAGAACGGGAAGCGAGGTGATTTCCCGAGGCAAGGCGTGGTCATGTGTGACGAAGAAGGAATATGTGAGGAAGAGAGAAAGAGAGATGGGATTTTGTCTTGGGGAGAGACCTGCCATCTTAACAGAGATTTTTAGCGGGAGCAGACAGGCCCACCACATTACGGAAATTGTGTCGTAATTCCCGTAATTGAAGGTTTCTCAGGAAAATAAAAAGATGGAAATGATTGATAGAATTTTACGAAGCTGTAGATACCTCTAGGTTTATTAACATATGATTAGATCAATAAATATGTACCAAGCAGAACCACCGTGGGAAGCTCTGTAGTGGCCACATTCCAGACTCAAGTTGTTTCTCGGGACTTTCCCTGGCGTCCTTTGGTGTGTTGCCTCATATAAAAGCTGAGTGATATGGGGGGAGATCATCCAGTTGACTATCATATTGCTGCCAGCACGCGTCGCACGTCTGCCTAGATTGCGCCAGAAACCTTTTGTTCAGAACAAAGACAGTGTGTAATTATTACAGTGCGATAACTTTGATCCAGTGGATAGGTGACTTACAGAGTTACAGGTGGTGGATTTGTAAGTGGCGCGATGTTCAGATACTTATCAATGAGATTGCGTGTGCTTAATGGTATCAGTAACAAAAGAACGCCGTGCTTGTAGACTCGGATAAATAGCGGTAGGGGCGAAGCTCCCGAGGTGCCGAGGAAGTGTGGACAATAGGCTAAGGAGGTCTATATTTATCCTCTGATAGACTGTTGAATCCAAGTTAAGCGGGCATAAAAACACAATAACCGAGTGGATAGTCTCTAGAGCAGAAAATAGTTTGTGGCACAGTGCACAAGTTAGCGAGTATGCAGTTATACGAGAAGGGAGGACGAGGAGTGTGTATTGCAAAGTGTTAGCGCTGTGTGCTAGCTCAACCTAATTAATGTCCAGAATGTGGCGTAGTGTTTAAAGTGAATATTTCATTGTAGTAAGAAGTCGAGATATTCCGAGGGGAGTAAGGTGCAAGAACTTCAGAACGTGGCTTCGAAGACGCTACCTTGAACGAGGCATCCCTCAAGAAGAAGACAGCACCATGGGCCAGCAGGGCAGGAAGACCGGACTCTAAGAAACGACCCTGGCTGAGACCTCTACCGTGATGGGCTAAATCATGCTAGCCTACCCGGAGGGAGAGAGGAGGAGATCAAATGAGATAAGTGGACCATGAATTACTAGACATAGGGTAGAGTTAAGGTATCACGCAGAGATAGCAGAATTAAACGTGTAAATATTAATATAGGATTTGATTGTGGCCCATCAGGTTGCGTATTAAGATTGTTTTGATATATCTAGGGTAAGAGTAGTTAGATTTGTTTTTTTTTTGTATCTTTATGTAAAGCAGACAATGAGGTAATATTTGTTATCGCGGCAAGAGGTAGTGTGCCTAGTGATACATATTTGTTTGGGTACGATAGACCGGATATTTTCTTTTGGGTCGGTCGTGAAATACATTTTACTTGTAGGATCAGGATCACTATGTGTAATTCCCATTATATTCCAGGGGAAGGGCAGACATACCTGCGCAATGTAAGGTATGCATGCTGATGGTATTTATTCAGTTAAGGGGCTCTATTTACGTGCCTTAGACGGGCGTAAACTATAGCGGAGGCGCAGGTTTTAACGCTATTCGACTCTGTGCTACTCTGCCAAACCTTGGATTTGAACCTCTGGCCCCCAAGGTTACTGTTGACACGCCGCATATTGACGGTGATGGTTTGATGTGATAGTATGGTAGAACACGTTGTTGATTTAACTGCGACCCGTGTGGGTGATTAAATGAAGTCAGGTGCGTATGTGAGATGTGTCTTTCCTCACTTATTTTGTGGCCATTTGCTGCTATGTGTAGAAGCTTGAAGGTCCCTTTGTGAAAGAATGTAGGGTAAGACGTCTAGCGGTAGTTTGTTTACAAGTTTTTTTTGATGTGGGAGGGGGCTCCAGACCTGACTGCAGGTCAATGTTCGCCTGCTCTGTATTGGGGTGAGCTTGGCCATTTTTAAATCGCTCTGGAGGTCGGTCATTCTCCTTTGGCAGAGAAACTTTTTGCAAGCACAGTGTGTTATTCATTCTAATCATCGTACCTCTTTTTCTTTTCTTGTTTGATTCGCATTCTTGGGGTTGTGTATTTTACTAATGTGATTTTGGCACAATGCTACTGTTATGATTGCCCTGTTGACAAAGATCTGCCTGGTGGACGTGGGTTCACGTCCGTGTAAATATGAATTGAGGGCGCTAGAGTAGGTTATCTGAGATTATTTTTATTACTTATTGTACTGCTATTTTTGTGTATATAAATATCCCGGTATGGGAGGAAACTTTCATAATAGCGATAATCTCTGCAGGTATCCTTGATTCTACCATTATATCATTTTATGTCGCAGACATAGGGATGCAGTTTCCATGTGGGAGAACACATCCGTTTTTTTTCTTGGTTCACAGATCGACAAACTTCAGCATAACGTCATCATCCAGATTGTATTTTCTTTGTTTTCTTCTAATTTGTAGATGTGAGCCTTTGGCACACTTATTTTGGCACTACAGGTGCAATCCTTGTAATTAACTTGTGTTGTGAATACAAACTTATGCTCAAAATTCTGATCACAGCGAAAGTGTTCCTCATTTCGTAGTTTAATGTAGTTTATGAGTTCCCCATGATCCTCTCGTCATAAGAACCCAATTATCGACCATTTCTGCTGACTGTAGCTGAGCTGGTGCCCGTATGCAAGAACAGAAGAGCAGGTAGGTATCATCCTGCAGTATTAATGTGCCCTGTAGGGTATATAAGGTGATTCTAGAATTGAGAAGGTGATCGTAATGGATGTGCTGGAATGTTGAAGATGTCGGCCAGGAATCGAACCCCAGCTTAAAATTTAAGTGCCATTTTTTGTAATACAGGGTGATTAATTTAAAAGTTCAGAGCGGAGTGCCGAGGATTAGGAGTGCTGGGAAGCGGAGACAGCGAGCGCAGTGCCCACCATGACAAGCAGGCATAGTCAGCTCAAAGAAGTGACATGATTATGCCTATAGATACTAAACAAAACTGAACTCACTGGCTACATAGATGTTCTGGACAAATAAGTAAATAATAAACAAATAAATAAATCAACTAGGAAATTAAACTGAACTCACCAGTAATAAATAAATAAACAAAATAAATAAATAAATAAATAAATAAATAAATAAATAAATAAATAAATAAATAAATAAATAAATAAACAAACTAGGAAATTAAACTGAACTGACCAGTATGGAAATAAATGAACTGGATTAAAGCCACTATATATATATATATATATATTTATTTATTAATCATGCCAAGCCTTCAGCCAAATTGCATTGGCCTTCATCAGAGCATGTGAAGTTTTGCCTCCAACAGTGAGCTAAGAAATTCTCCAAACGAACGTGGAAGTCATGCCTGTACTATCCACAGCCTACCCCACTAACTGGACTCAAGGATCATGGCGCTGTACTGTGGTGGTTGGGAGGGAAGTTACTGATTCACCGCCCTCTGTCGACAGTTTGAGTGCACCCCGCTGTGTCATAGTGGTGTTATGCATGTATTTCTGCAGTACAGGTCTCCATGTATTTGATAACCTGAAGCCATCTTCCCTGTTGATGTTACTTGGCCGCAGCTCTATCTCTATGGCTTCCCTCACAGGACGAGCATAGAAGTCTTTTACAGGTGCGATGACCTTCGCCTGCTCAAATAGGATTTCATGGTCTGTACTGTAGAAATGTTCTGCTATGGCAGACTGGTATATAGCATTTTCCGTGGAGGATGAAAGAGCGACATTCCTTACCGACCTGATGTGCTCTTTCACCCTGGTGCTAACAAGCCTTTTTGTCATGCCAACATATGAATCAGTAACTTCCCTCCCAACCACCACAGTACAGTGCCACGATCCTTGAGTCCAGTTAGTGGGGTAGGCCGTGGATAGTATGGACATGACTTCCACGTTCCTTCAGAGAATTTCTTTGCTCACTGTCGGAAGCAAAACTTCACATGCCCAGATGAAGGCCAATGCAATTTGGCTGAAAGCCTGGCTTTATTATTAAATAAATATATATATAGTGGCTTTAATCCAGTTCATTTATTTCTTTATGTTAATACAATGAGCCACGAAAACCTACATTCATTAATGAACTCACCAGTATTTACAGACGATGCTGAAAGTGATCTCCTTCAGCTGCAATGCAAGCTTCACATCTTGTAATGAGATTTTGAGACACACTTTGTAGTTCAAGGACACGAATAGAAAGCACAATGTTCCGAATTTCAATTTTTAATTCTTCTCCAGTTTGAGGATTATACCTGTAAACTTTTCCTTTAAGATTTCCCCAGAGATAAGAACACATGCTTAAATCAGGTGAACGAGGTGGCCATAAGCATTTACTGATGATCTGATCATCATCGAGTACTTCCCGTAACCGTCGCATAGAGCTACGCGCTGCTGCTGGAAAAAGCCGTACTTTTTCTCTTCTCCAGTTAGTTCAGCATAAAATGGTTCCAGAATGTTGTGAATGTGTCCTGAAAAAATATCGGACCGATAATTCATCGGGCACTGATAGCGCACAACACACCCACCTTCACATCGTGCAGAGGTCTCGGCTGTAAAATGTGCGAGTTGTCTGTATCCCAGATTCTATTGTTCTGTGAACTGACATATCCACTCAAATGAAAAAAGGCTTCGTCGCTCATAAAAAGAAAGTTCGGATCCACAATACCGTCGTGGACACTATTCATTAGTCAATTGCAAAATCGTATTCTTGCATTGAAATCTGTAGGCAGTATGTTATGGACTGAATGAGTCTGATAAGATCGTAAATGTAACAATTTTGTTGCATTACATGCTGAAGAAGGTGAAATACCACTTTCCTGAGCTACACTCTGAAGCAACTTATGTGGACTGACCTGGAATCTTGCCTGTATATCTTCTAAACTCTCCCGTGTAAGAGCTGTTCTCCTTCGCTTCTTTTTCTTATTGCTTACGGAACCAGTAATACGCCACTTGCAAACGAGCTGATGCATGTAACGTTTTGATGGTATTGTCGCACCGCGAAATTGTCTACGGAAATTTCAAAGGCACCTTTAACTAGTTTCTTCTTCTTGTGCAAATAACACTTGACCAAACATATTCTTTGCTCTATAGTGTATTTAACCATCGTGATAATAACCTTACAATACACCTTAAAAGTCCAATAGTTTCTAGCGAACTGAGGGACAGAGTGCTAAACAGCTGAGCGCTGGCAGTGAACACTTCTTATCTCGCCAGTGTTGACACAAGCCATGTGGCGCTTACTCGGGAATTCCCACGGCATGCGAGCAGAAGTCTGAACTCTTAAATTATTCTCCCTGTGCATCTGTCCATCTGTGTAGGAACTATATGATCTATCTTCTTTAGCCAGTAGTTCTATTAATTTTGCAGTATTGAGTTGTATTTCACACTTCCACTCTTGGTGGGGGCAAGGTAGACTAGTTACATGTGTGAACGAGATTTTTAACTCTATTAGAGTAGTTTAATGTGGTTCATCTTCTGAATGATTTTTCAATTTTATCCCTATATTTAAAGTCATATTTAAATATAATTGACCTCACATTTAATACTTCATTTAATTTAAGATTGACACACTTTGAGATAATGTGAGATGGAATTGGATGTGGTTCCATTTTATTAGAGTTGAATTGAGTTTCATCTATGCATTGCCTGATATTTAGTTGGGATTGTGTCATCTGGTTTTCAGATTAATCTCAAGATTGTTGACAGACTTAGTAATCATTATTAATAATAATAACTACAAATTACGAGATCGGGTTAAACATTAATTTAATGGTAATAAGCAATAAATAGTAATGGATTATTCTTGGATATGATATTTAGAGTGCTCTGCTTATTAATTTGCCTGGAATATTGGTAATCCTGTGGGATAGAATTTTAGTGATTTTAAAGTTGTTTCTTGGAAACACAGCGTGCTATTGTAATTTGGAGCACGTTTTGGTCACATTTCTTATGTGTAAGGATAATAGTAAATTAACTGACTTACTGACCATGTGTTTGTGATTTGAGATGACCCACCTAATGGTTGTGATTGTATTTTTCTGTCAGATCTTTGGATAATACTCTTTAATTACAATTGATTGTCGTTGTATGTAAATAACTCATTCTGTGAAAGTGATAACTCTAATTCAATCACGTACTACATGTTAAGTCGAGTATGTTTAACGAACCTAAGTTCATCCATTTGATTCCATTGACTTGACCATGAGTGAAAATCATGCAATAATAAAAATATGCCCAGGATTTGACTGTAAATAATGTATATAAATTTTCGTGTAACCATGTGTGAATGATCTGTGTGAATGATCTGTGTGAATGTGGTAGTTAGTGATATTATTCTGATATTAACTGTGATCATTGTGCTTTAATCTGGTCATGTGTTCATCACGATGATCCAGATTATTTCAGCCTTGTTTTTTGTCGATTTCTTGTTTCTGTGGAAGTATTTAATGATGTGTTTATTGAATGTATATTATCTTAGGTTTTTTATGGATTTAATTCAGATGAATAAGATCATTTAGTTTAAAGGCAAAGGCAAAAATTTAAAAACAATGAATGACTTAAAACAATCAATGGTTAGATTAAATACTTAATGAGTAAATAAAGTAGACAATGATTAATAATTAAATTAATACAATGATACAATAAGCCATGACTAAGTAATTAATAAATAAATAATTGGAAGACATTAATTCATGTTAATTTGATAACATGATTGTGTGATCACTGAAATAACATACAATGAGGGAAGTCAATGGTAGTTAAAAAGGGATATTGTTTACCATACCACATTGATCTTTACGTCACGTGATGATATAATTTGTAAGTTAATAACCCCAGTGTAAAAAATAATTAATTGAGCAATTAAACTAGGACATATGATTGTAAGAAATACTCTCATTAATTGGAGAAGTTAACATTACCTATCTTGAAATAATGTAATTAATTCTTAAGTGAGGTGTCAATAAGCTATTTACCATGTGGTTAAGTGAAAATTTGAATTTATTTTTTTGATAGAGAAAGTAGGAGAAGGTTATGTGTGAACTATATTGTAATTGTCAGAATAAGTTAGGAAAGACTCATCCTCATTTAATTTTCAAATTTTAAAGCTACTGAAGACCTAATTTTTGGTCTGTTGTCCTTTCAGAGCGTAAAATTTTACCTACGCAGTTGAAGATTAATTTAGTTTTGTTGTACAGTCTGATCAAAGAAAAATCAACACCATGAAAATGTTATTGTGGAAAACAGCAAGAATATTTTGTGATTTATTTTCTGATGAGTGCTTATGGAATAAATGACAGAAATGTTGTTTGAATTTGTTCCTTTGTATGGTCGTCAATCCCATTCCATTTCAATGCCTCTAACAAAAGGTCAGCCTGTGAACTAATGGTCCCCCTAGGGATCTCTCTCACTCACTGGCTGGGCTACCTCGGGAAAAAGGAGGCAGTACCAATGTGATATGAATTTCAAACTTGCCAAAATGTTGAATAAATCAACAGTTCAAAGTACATCTTCACTTATTGTAGACAGAACTTATCCTCCTGTACTAAGTCCTAGCTATTTTTGCCTAGGAAGCATCTTGAGAACTTTAATTCAAGCTCTTTTCAAATAACAAGTTAGTAAGGGCTATCTTCACTGGTTCAAGTATGAGATTACAAAATACTTCAAAGTTATGAGTGAACATACCTACACTAGAATATGTTGACATCTGCAGAATAACTAGAGTGTTTTTCATTTCATACATAATATACTAAAGCATACAGCAACATTAACCATTTTGAAAAACAACAAATATGAACATTCATTTCGTTAAATACCTTGACCAAGCAAAGTAAACACCACAGAATTATTATCACAATATTGTTCGTTTCATGTTTAAAAGAATATTAAATATGTCCACTGAAACTCAATAAACTATGAAGCAACTGTAGTCACTCAGGTAAACAACTAACGTTAAATAACTTGACCAAATATAATAAACATTGTAGAATTATACAATTATGTGAAGTGTCACTAATTCCTGTTGTTGGGATGTGATAAAATCAGCTGAATATAAAGTAACATTTAAAAAAAATAATAAAAGCTGTATTTGCGTGTTTACTTCATCACAGCCTTCTAGCAACTCTCATACAATTGAACTGATGCAACTAAATAGCTTTTAAGTCCATCATAAACACAGAAACATAGATAATTCCAAAGCACACCTATAAATATAAACAAAGTATTAGAAGTTTCATGGTACAAGAACATCCTCAGATTCTATCAAATCCCTTTAAATTAATATATGTATAATGTTGTTTACATTGTGTAAACTAGTCAAGATAGTTATGCACAAATATGAACAAATAATGAATTTACTAGTCCTAAATAGTAACATATTTAAATTGTTCTATTCTTGGCTGCTATCATCCATTACCTTCACCATCTGTGATTCATTCCTTAATGCGAGATTGTCTGCTGTCTGCTGGTTGTTATCAGACAACTGTGTGCACAAAATCACGTGAAGCTAAAATGAGCGAAACACAGTTTGGTTTCCGCTACGGTCTTGGGACCTGTGAAGCATTGTCTCCAATTCAAGTGCTCTATCAGCATTACAGAGACGTCAAGAATAATGCGTATTCTTGCGTTGTGGACTAAGGAGAAGCTTTGCAATGTAGCCAGCATGATAAAAACTGGAATAGGTGAGAAAGACATCTGGATTATAAGCAAACTGTACTGGGGCCAGAAGGCGGTCATGAAAGTGGACAATCAGACACAAAGCCATGTTAAATATAATGGAAGGAGTGAGACAGGGATGATCTTAAACAACTACTCAGAGCAAATACTCCCCAAAGTGCTTCGCAGGTCCTAAAAGGTATCATGTTCAATGGTGAACAACATACAGTGCCACTGCATTCAGAGATTTCAAGACTAGTTATTAGCGTCTACAAAGTATGCAACAAGTACAACATCAAGAAAACAATGTACGTCGCCATAACATAGAAACCTTCACAACCATAAATCCTTATGGTAAACAACCTACTGGTATTAACACAGCACCCTTCTGTGGACATTAAATGCTGGATAGAGAAAGGTAAGTCCAGCTTCATGAGAATAAAGGCTAAAGCTCAAAAAAGGAATAGTAAAGTGTTGTGTCCTCTTTGTGCTACTAAATAGAGTGAAGGACTAGAAAATGCTGTAGCCAGCTTTTGAAATGTGGATTTACCACCAAATCTACTGGGTGGTCCAGGTTTAAAATATACTGCATACAACATCCTCATTTTATTTACAACTGATATGACAGGTAGTTCATCACTGCAGGAGAATAAGTTTACAAACTCAGACCAAATGAAACACACGTCACAGTAAAGGGTGCCCAGCAGTCGCATCAAACAACCCACTACCAGCAATGCAGGTATGTATTTGTTCAAGCAAACGACCATAAAGGTGCTGCGTGGCATCCTGCGATAGATTGTCCCAAGTATCTTGCACCTTTTGATGCAATTTGGCAATGGTTCTTGTAGATTCTGGAGAATACTTAAGTTCCAGCTTGATCATTTCCCATACGTGTTCAACTGGCGAGAGATCTGATGATCTTGTCAGCCGGAGCAGTAACTGTACACCGCATAGAGCATGTTCTGTCGCATCAGCTATATGTCGACGGTCTAGCTGACAAAGCACATCACTTTCCTGCTGAAGAAATGGCAGTAGCACGGAGACCACAACCTCTGCAATGTGACCACGAGTTTTAACTGATGGCCCATGAAGCCTGGGGTGCATGGGTGCCGGTATGAGGTTTTTTTTCTTTGTTTTTTTTTTTTTTTTTTGCTAGTGGCTTTATACGTTGCACCGACACACATAGGTCTTATGGGGATGATGGGATTGGAAAGGCCTAGGAGTTGGAAGGAAGCAGCCGTGGCCTAAAAGGAACAGCCCCTGCATTTGACTGCTGTGAAAATCAGAAACCATGGAAAACCATCTTCAGGGCTGCCGACAGTGGGATTCGAACCCACTATCTCCCGGATGCAAGCTCATAGCCACTGACCTGGGGATATGGAATATTTTTAATACTTTGTGAGATGAATGGCGACTTGTAGTCCATGGTAGAATAACACCCACAGTATCGTCTGCCTGTTGGTGGGGGCGGTACTACCAGTTCTACGTAATACTGACTTTTAAATCTTTTTCTTGAAAGAAAAACACCTGATTACATTAGATTTATGCTGTGATCCCCCCTTCACCTTGCTGGGGTGCAAAGAAGGTGTCGTAGGCGAATGCACTCTGGAATAGGCCGCTCACCAGGTCTATGCCGTACACGCATATGTCCATCACTTGCATACAGGGCACCATTCCCTTCTCCAGTTGAATAGCCATGCTATGCAGGGGCGACATGTGACCGGATTTTGTTTCTGGATGATGTTTGTTCGGCCACCGCTGCACAAGGCATCGATCTTGATGTGTGTTTATACATACGGAGTCTGGTCTACGAGTGTGGGAATGTTCCACAGACCATTGCTGAAAGCAGCAACATAACACGAATGCACTGTGCCCAACATGTACAGCAATCCGATACATCCATCCAGTTTCACGCAAGACCACAATTATTATAAAGAGCACAATCATTCATAATTTCCCAGTAAATCAGCCAGTTTCAGAACTTCATTATCACTTTGAGATTGTTTCTACATGTGGAGCATCTTTAAAACATGTCAGCACAGAGCCCTCAGGAGGGGAAAATTGTCCCATTTGAATGCTTAGGGAATTTTTTGAATTCTGGAGTAATTATATAAAATAAAACCTTCTGAACCAACAATGAAACATCAGGAAAATGTACGGACACACTGATAATGCTCTTACACACCACTGAAGTAACAATATGAGCGGCACCTGTCCTGTAACAGTACTGAACCTGCTCCAAGGGTCCCAGGTTCCATTCTTGGCCTCACCTGTCATTTTAACATTAATTGGATCGTTGTGTGTTGTCTTCATCATTAGAAATCATCTTAGGTAGGGGACCATCCTCACTGACATGGGCCATCTACACAGGACCTCTCTGGAGGCCATTCTTCTTATCTTCTTATTATTGTTCATATTATCAGAGCCAAGCATAAGAATGAGTTACATAATACAAGTGACAACTTTTTTCTAGATCACACGAGAATCACATCTTACAAGATATTGATTTGAAAACGGTCACCTCATATGAAATTAGAAAATAAATCTTCAAGCCCTGAACCACCATGAACAAGTTGTCTGAACCACTATTAAGTGCCAAAGCTCTGCCATATATCAAAAAATATTAGTATTTTCTTCTCAGCATTGAGTTTGTTTACAAAAAGATCCTTGAAATATTTTTATAATTTCTGCTGTTCTATTTCCCCGAGCAACTTTCAGGTAGTTCCGTTAACAACTCCCAATGCTGCAAAATGCATGAATGGAAATCTAGCCACAGCCCTATTTTTATGATGATGAAGCTTATTGTTTTAAGGGACCTGACATCGAAGGTCATCGGCCCCTCAGCCATATTGTTGTGCTGTAAACCATTTACTATTCCACAGATGTCATGTAGCACTTGCCATGAAGACCTCCTAGTGAAGATGTTCTGACACATGTCTGATAGCACAACTACAACACTTGCTTAGTAACTGAAGTTCTCAAATACTGTATAATCTCCAATACCACCCGCACTTTTTTATTGAAAATATCGCTTCCAAAATTGGGTGTGGGACTTAATTAAAATTTTGGGAAATTTATCTTTCCGAATGCGCGTATATAAGGCATCACTGCCTGTGCGGCTTGGCAACCATGCTCTCTCTGCTCTCAGTATACGCTACTTCCGCACTTGGTGTCAGTCTCTTGCACGTTCTCATAGTATCAACATGAATTCCACAAAGCGTTTGCGATCTTTTACTGCAAGTGAGAAACTGAAAGTAGATCGGGTAGCGAAAATTATTGAAAATCGGGCAGCCAGTAGGAAATACGTTATTGACAAGTCATGTATTCGCGATTGGAGAAAGAAGAAAAATGTGCTATTAACATGTAGTGGTGATCGTAGAGTGTTTCCTGGACTGAGTGTACAGTTTCCAGAAATTGAAAAAAAAAAACTTTATAAATATGTGACAGAAAGGCAGGAATTGGGATATGGTGTGTCAACCGAAATGTGTCAGCAAAATGCATTAGAGATCGCAAAGGAACTTTCATCGGAAGGGTTTAAGGCGAGCCGAGGATGAGTTTGTAATTTTTATAAAAGAAATGGGTTGAGCGTACAAAGGTGTACCTCAATTTCACAGCGCCTTCCTGGTGCCTACGATTGTTATTGTCGTTTCAGCGTCACATAATTCGGTTGCAGAAAGAAAATTCATATTTGGCAAAGCAATGCAGATCAGATGCCAGTCTACTTTGAAATACCAGTGGACAGGACTGTGAATGTTAAGGGTGCGAAAAGTGTTACCATTTCTGACGGAAATTGGACAGTTTAAGGGCATTTAAAATAAGCCACATTATCATTCTGCAAAGTGCTAGTAGTACTGGTGCCTCCTGCAGGCAGCAGCCTCCAGTGAACTTCAAGACATGTATTATGCTGCCCTCTTGTAGCATGTACCCAACTTAACTTGTACTGCATTGTTCCTGTACACAATGACAATATTTTCGGTCGTCATCTGTTTTTTTTCCTGAATGGAGGATAGAAGAAGAAAAATCTTGCTCCTGCTGTTGGATCTTTAAATTACGTATTAGCAGAGGAAAAAAGGAGGAAAATGTACCCTTTTGATCCGGGGTAATTCTATCGCCGTGTGGTGATAGTCACCAGTCGGTTTTGATGTATTTTATTTGTCAACTTGGGAAACTGTAAGTAACTACAATCTTCGTTTTGGTCCTGGAAGTATATGGATGTGATAACAGTAATTATCAGCGAACTGTTCCGTGTCATCGGGTATATCTACACCTAAATTGTACTAAGTAAAATTCAATTATCACTGTTAGTGAAAAATTCGATTAAGCAAAGAGACTGAATTTCTGGTTATCTTTATTGTGAATAGGTTATTAACTTTCGTGGGGCTTTAATGTAATTATTCATAGAATGATTTTGGGTTGTTAACCACTCTAGAGATGTTCTTTTAATATGAAAATTAATGTATTCAATGATTTTGTGACAAGTTCGTCTCCATACTTCTACTATACCTTCGAGAGTACGTCTTAATTTTAAAAGGGGTATTATGCATTAATCTTGTCTGGAAAATCTTTAATATCTTACTATACGAAGCATTGTGTGAAAATGGGAGAATGTACGAGTAGAAAAATTGTTTTCAAATGACTGGTTCAAGCTTTGGTTCATTATCTTGTAAGGGTAGCCATTTTCTTGGTCATGTGACCGGTTAGCTTGGTTACATTCACAACCCTTGGTTGGTGAATGTAATTATTATATTTTGATATTTGATGTCTGATACGACTGTTGCTGGTGGACATATGACGTGAGTTGAGTGTTTTTTGTTCTGGTTGGGTATGTGAATCGGAGTTTGTGCTTCACATTTCTGCGGTTCTTGGTGTTCTAAAGTATTAACATTTTAAACTAAATAATTAGTTTACTTGGTGGCTTTTATTTCTAATTTCTCGTCTATGTTTTATTTTAATTACGTGCGCCTGATCTGCTCTTGTTGCTTTTGGGGATCTGTAAATTGGCTTTTCTGATTTATGTTGTTGAACTTCTGAAGTAGTCATAGAAAAGCATTTTTCTACTCTACTACCATAGTGTAATCAAACCAAGATTTTAGGGTTGGAACTTTCTTTAAGTACTACGTTTCCTAATTTACCCTGAAATATATTCCAGATTTATCCTAGGATTTGAATAGTGAAAGCAGTTTCTTTTGATTTTAATTTGAATCTAACTTGATGTCCAAGGCTTCCTAATTTAATTTAATCTTCCCTGTGTCTTATATGCAGGACTTATTATTTGATTTGTGTCAACCTTTTCTTTCCTATTATTAAAGTTCCTGTTTAACTTAAGTCTGTTGTTTTATTTTAGTCAGTATTAACTTCTTTTACTTAGTAGTAAATTATTTATTCTTTATCCACCTGACCTTGGTGGGCCCAAGTATCTTCCACGTGTTGCTACGAACTTCTATTGGGTATTTCCGTGTTTATACTACCCATGGTCGTGCAAATACTATCGTGATATACCTCCTTCAAAGTATGCGATACATTAGAACAGGTGGTAATGAAAAACAAAGGTGTGCAGTAATGTTGTATATTCTCGCCAATGGAACAAAATTGCCACCGTACATTGTTGTCAAGCGAAAGACAGTTTCTAAAAATCTACCCGCTGGTGTTATCGTTAGATTTCAGAACTCCGGCTGGATATACAGGGTAAAGTGGGTAAAGTGTGACTGGCAACGTCGCCTTGGTGCATTATTGGGACAGACCTAAGATGAAACGCTGGTTAATAGAGCAAACGCCTGAAAAGCCATACATCTGATTTTTTATATGCTCTATAGGTGGAAAATATCTAATTCCCTCCATGGGAACTTAGAATTTCCATTCAGAATTGCTAGGCAGGCATTAATTCCATTGTGGAGTTTTATCTCCCGTATGCAGTTATCAGACTGTGCCTCATAAATAGGCTTCTGATAAGTTCACCTGCATACACCCCAGCGTCAGTGGGTAGGGTCTGACACATCCCACTCTGAAGAGTCTAGTGTCCGACCTAAGACGAAACGCTGGTTAATAGAGCAAACGCCTGAAAAGCCATACATCTAATTTTTAGGGGGATCCTAACTGGCTTGCCGGCGGACTTGAGCGAAATAAAACACCTCTCGCGAACCAAACACACAATCCCCCTTGGGTGGGAGATGCAGACGAAGAATACACCCACGGTATCCTCTGCCTGTCGTAAGAGGCAATTAAAAGGGGCGATCAAGGGATCATTTTATTAGAACCATGAAACTACTTGTGATATTTACCACCACTCGGGGAACACCATGGGTCGCTTTTACTTGCGCATAATACCACTATGTTGGGTACCAAATAGGTTTGCGATTAGTAGCAATAGAGTATGTTGCCAGCCTATACAGTACCTGTGATTCGTACCCCTATATGTCCAACTTCGAATAATGTTGCTGTCAGCTCCTGGAGTATGCAGAGTTGCCTGAGGGAGATTTTGGATACTCGATACAATTGAGGATGAGGCTACAAGCGGGCGCGTCGATTACTTGAATTACAGCAGCTGCAAAGAAGTCTCTGGTGGCCCTAGCAGAATCTGCAGTGGCTCCTACATGCACTAATGTGAAATGTTGTCCAATATTGTCTGTGATCGGTAGTACATGGTTCTCCAGAACTTCCTCAATCTAGTGTACAGCTGTCAATCACCCTTGAATGACTACAAAGTCACTTTCATGGTTCAAAGAAATTCCTCCCCAAACCATTACTGATATGCCACTGTAAGCAACTGTCTCCTGCACATTTCAATGCAAATTTCATTCTCCTTGACATCGCCAGACTTGAATACGACCATCGGACCCAGAAAGCTGGAATCTGGATTCATCGGCAAAGAATAAGGGAGTATAGTGTCGGAGATGCCAGTTGACATTCTGTTGTGCAAACTGCAGACAGCATCTTCGGTGATGAGGGGTCAACCAGGCCACTTTAAGCGGGCTTTAGGAATTGAGCTAACCTTCCCCTAGTCTACTGCAGACTGTCTGTGTACTGACAACAGTCCCATGTGCATTAATTAGCTCACCTCATAGGTTCCTGGCTGTACTGCACGATTTCGGAGGGCCTGCAAATGAAGAAATCGGTCCTAAGCTGGCTTCTTTTTTTCTTTTCTCTTTTTCTTCGTTTTTTTCCCCTTGAATCAGGTCACTCTTTGACGTTGTGTAGCTCTTGGTATTGCTGCCACAACCTGCAGATGACTCAGAGCTGCTCTGCCACGTAACGCTGTGTGCGTCCTTCCTACAAGAGGGTTACTGCACGCATGACATTTCTGATGGTAAATGCTTTCCCATGTCTTGTGATCTATCCTGCCTGTGCTGTTTCCTAATACGACAACTCAAACAGCAGTGACAGACAATGCCGTACGTCACAAACCACTCATGTTTGGGGTGCAGTGACTATGACTGGAGGCTTCAATATTCCTCCACATTAATGTCACCAAGGGATAACCAAAACACCACGTATGTGAAACGGCATGTGTGTACGCTAGTTCATACTTCTTTTGTGAGCATTGTATAAAATAACAGTTTTGTTTGTACATTGCTCAGAGTAGGAAAAGAATGATATTTCTGCTTCAGTTGTGTCCACAGTAACAAGGAAATGCACTTTTTAATTTTCTGTAATTTCTGTTTGTATGTACATACGTACATACTCTCACCATGGGAAAACAACTGAAGAGAATTTAATGAAAATTGGTATGTAAAGTCGGAAAATAAGTCATTACAATCTAGGTTGTAAATGATTTTTTTCACACTGAATGAAATGATAGTTTAGGGAAAGGCCTAAAATTTAATTCTCATATATTTATGTTATTACTGGTTCTCTCTGTAGATACTATTTTCTGTAACTAAAACTATATAGTATTAAGGTTTCTATCATGTATGTCTTATACATTTTTATTGTATGGGCTATGAAGTTTTGACGCTAGGTCCATATCAATGCTGAGCCTTGAGAAAACAGAAGTTAATGAAATGCCGTATAGCCTCCGGAGAGGCCTGGTGCAGGCCTTTGTACTTGACTCCCGTGGGCAGCCTGCGCATCATGATGAGGATGAAATGATGATGAAGACGACACATACACCCAGTCCATGTGCCAGCAAAATTAAACAATTATGGTTAAAATTCCTGATCCTGCCGGGAATCGAACCTGAGACCCCTGTGACCAAAGACCAGTATGCTAACTATTTAACCATGGAGCCGGAAAACAGAAGTTAATGAAAATCAGTATCTCAAGTCAGGCAATTAAGAACTACAGTTTATATTTCGCCCTAGTTGGAATGATAGTTTAGGGGCAGAACCTAAAATTTAATTTTTAAATACCTGTGTTATTGGTCCTATCGAAAAGTACTACATAACAAAAGTTATAGAGAATACAGTTTCTGATCCTCTATATAACACTAATGGAGAAAAATGGAAGGGCTCTGACAGTTCGAAGAATGAAGGTATTGATATAAGAAAGACATGAGCCAAGAAGGGAGTGAAAATGGACACCCTAGGCCTCCATATATAATACTGTTGAGATCAGAAAAGGACAAGAGTTGACTAACGGAGGTCAGATAGGAGAGATGAAAGTGAAAACCCTGGCAAAACTAAGTGGAAGGAATTCCAGGCTCCTGGACAAGGAAATTTGTGAAGATGTTTATAAAAATGAGAGAAAATACTGTAAAGGAACGATCGCTTGAATAATAAGAGGAGGGAGTCTTGAAAGAAAGGAGGATTCACTTTACAATAGATGCTGTACTATCGCAGAGTCAACAGAAAACTAAATAAGAAGGCCTATAATACAGAAACCTCATAAAATTGATCAAAATTAACATTACATGGACCATTGTTTGTTGTGATGTGCATTGTGTCTTCTGCTGCCAATCACCTCCTACAGATGGGATTACTGCTGTGTACCGAGTATAACAAGTAGCATGCCATTCCTCTGATTCAAAAAATTTACTTATACTACCAGTACATAAACACACTGGTTCATCATAGCATTTGAGCTATTCAATCCCTACTTTAAGGAACTGATTTGAATGGGCAGTGTGCAGACTTACCAGAATAAGAGCAGAAGGGTGTCTGCAACCTCATCATTCCAGCTCTGGAACTTTGGACTGTTCGTTAAAAGTTAGAAAATGTGCAACTTTTCATTTGAACGAGTATTTTATACGAGCACATTGCTTTTAATTGTGACATTACTTCTGATGACCTATGTTGACTTCAGTAGGGAAAACCACAAAGAAAGTCTTTCTGAAAATTCCATAGCAAAGCACGGGTATGTCAGCTAGTAACAATTAAAATGTTTTTTTTTGCTAGGGGCTTTACGTCGCACAGACATAGATAGGTCTTATGGCGACGAAAATTATAAAAATAAGCTTGTACCTTATGACAGGAGATGTTGTAAATATTCTATATCCACACAGTTTTGGCACCATGTTAGAAAACATTGCAGCAGCCATAGAAAACAGAATCCCAGCTTTCAAGATGTGGATAGACCAATGAATGTTGAAAATCTTGTGAATGGACCATGTTAGAAATGAGGAAGTTCTCCAGAAGAAAAAGAAGAAAAACTAAGGAGACTGGAATATATGCATTACATTATGAGGAATCATCAAAAGTACCATCTGTTATAATTAATACTTCAAGGTAGAATTTAAGGCAGAAATTAATATTTTGGCTTGACAATATGAAGACATGGGTTGTTATGTCTATCTCAAGCAATTCCACACTGCACGGGGCAAAAAGGAAGTTAGCTATGCTTGAACTAAAATCCAGATAGGATAAGACAGCAATAGAAGTGATGAATTCAGCACCACATGCTGCCACACTGTGCAGGCGCTCAGAACATACACTTCTACACATTATCTACCATAAGATTTTTGAAAAAACTACATGAAAATTAGGTTTTAAAAAATTAGCAGTCTCATAAAAAATACCATCTCTCCAACAACCTTCAAACTGTGTGGTTTAAAATGATCGGCTGTTTATTGCAATGTGTTCAGAATATTTCTTATAATTTTCATTACAGAAAAGACATTGTCAATTATTACATTACCTCAAATGTGTTCACCTGCACTTGTCCTGGCTCTGCCAACTCTGATTTGATTTCTTCTTTCAAGTGTATCTTCTCTGATAAAAGTTCATTACTGTCCTACAAAAAAGTGAATATATTAGAGCCATTCTTCCACATATCTGGCAATTTAGTCACCAACAAATAAGCATGACAATTCATAATTTGCTAGCAAATAAGTTAGATTGAAAACTTTCTTATATTATCAGAAAATTTTTACATATTATTATTGTACCGGTTGGTACACCTCTATGCTGCAAATTTGAATTTTCCGCCTTAAAGTACCTCTCTACAGGAGAAACCCTGAACTGTAACAACTGAATCAACTCTACTGTTTATCAGAAGATGTCACAGGGTGTTTTTAATTTGCTTTTGTTGATCAAGAAGTGTGGACATTCTCTAACAGATGTCTCTACTAAAAAACTATGATAATGCACTCTACTGTGAAGGAATGAACTTTCTCAGAGAAATTTAATATTCATAAGTTTTGTCTTTACTAAATTTTGTTCTTTCATTTGTGGGTTGGCAACATTAAGCTTTCTTTCCGCCTGTTTTGAATTTAACCAATCCTAAATTTCTGTAATTAATTTTCCACCAATAAGGTGTTTCTTCATCTATTTGTGTGTAACTTTTACTGTTAGCCAATAAACGTTTGTGGGCGGGTCTTAATCATTCATGAAAGGTCTCGAATTTTCCGCGAGGGTATAAAAACTGCTGATTTTTTTGTCTTCGGGCCACTTCAATAACATCTAGCTTAGCGTCTGGATATGTAGCAGGGGGTGGGAAGTGCCTCTTTCTTCGGACAACAGATCTTCAACAAGGTAATGGCTGTTTAATATCTTTTCTTGCTAGCTCAGCAGTTTAACTTGCGGGGAAGGTTCGAAACCTTTAATATGTAACCCATCTCTTTAAAATGTAAATCCCTCTTCAGTCTATGTAAAAACTACAAATTTCTTCAACTGTAAATCGGGGATAGAGAGTGCTTTACCCTCTCGAGCTCCCCTTCATTTTTGAATTTGAGGTGACTATGTTCTCGTTACAATTTTTCTCTTCCTTCTTAATGTGTTAAATTTATTTCGTATACTAGTTACCTCCATAGATTGGGTTTAGCCCCTGTGTAATCAGCCTAGTGCCTCTTAGGTTTTAAAATGTGTATTTAGGAGTGCTAACTCAAGCCTCCATTTCTTTTGCATTTAGGGCCATTTAAATTAACTTATTATTCTTCGTTTTAGGCCCAGTAGAATGGGTACAAGTTACCCCTGTTTATTTATAAGTATGCCTTAAGGGCAGTTAAGTGTAAAGTCTGTTTAGGGCCTTCTGATAGGCTTGAACTATTGAGAGAGGGTCTGCTCTTTCCTAAATTTGATCTCTGTGTGCCTCTAGGAGGCTTAACATTGTAATCAGGAGCAAGTGCTCCTTGGTATGATGGGGTTTTTCTGCCCCTTAGTTCAAAAGGTACCTCGGTAAGTTAGGCTTACAGCTCAAAGAAGTAAGGTGGGGCTTGAAGCCCAGGACTTGTAACGAACATTGGACTTGTTCTTTCATTGGGGAAATCATACTTTCCCCTGGATTTTGCTTGATGGTAATTTCATCTAGTGAAAATATGTTTAATGGCCTCTAACTTTTGACTTTCCTGGTCTTGCATCTTATTGTTGGTTATTGGTTGACTTGCTGTTATTTGTTGAAGTCTAAAGCTTTGTTAAATCTTGTTAAGTTTTGGCATTTTTGAAAATATAACCTTTACTGAAATTTTAATTTGCCTTTTGGACTTGTAGTTACACCCATTCCAGCCCGCACCTTCTTTCACCTCTGCCTTCCACGGATAACTCCATAACAAGTGGTAGCAGAGCGTGGTTGAATGGGTCTCATTTAGCACCTTTTGACGGCTAAACATTGCTTTGCTTTGAACTATAACCATTTTCTCAGTAGCTGGAATTTTTCGATTTTTCTAAATTTGTAAAGTTCTGTCATCATGTCCGGCCCTCGCGATGTCCTCCATCCCGGCTAATTGCGCAAGGAGGAATTTTTCTATAAACTCCCCATTACGAAGGTCAAATCTAGTGGCATGCTTGTTCAAGGGATTGTGAAACTTAAGGTCGGGCATTTCTCTGCCCAATTCTTCCCATGTATCTAATGAGCTTGTGGCATTCAGGTGTCACTTACGTCCTAATTCTCTGTAATGGAAGCCTTCGATGTTGTGTGGAATCTAAGTTCCTTACGACCTGTAGCCTTTGCTAGGCAGGATCTGTATATCGTCTATTCCCTAGGCTTGATCGCAGGGTACTCTAATTTTGCGGCACGTAGGGGTTGATAAAATTTGCTGGATTGCAAGAGGTGCTAACGAAGTATGTGTTCCTTTCGCCCAACATTCTGTTGTGTCTTCACTTTATATATCCCTCCCGTTGGTGATGTGTCAGATGGGGTAAAGCTTACAACATACTTAAAGTGGTCTCCGTCATGTTTATTGATCTTCCCTGTTTTCGTCCTCACGACATACACATTTCCTGGTCTCGCTTCTCTATTTCTGACAGTGCCTACTCAGTTGAGGAATTTTGCTTTCATTTGAGATGTGTTTCTACTCTTTCGACCCGCTATCCGGTCCTCCCGCTCAAGTTCACCCATGATGTCTTTTGTATTTTGATGCTTTGTAGGGTTATATTTTTTGTGTAATAGGCGATCTTGTATGGGAGTTATAGGCTCCTTTTGATATACATTTTTCTCTTTTGTGAATTAGGGTATTTATGATGTAAGAGAATGGGAGGATGTATTGGGAGTATGTTGCCCTTTTTGGGTATTGATGCATCTTCTCGTGGTATTTCTTGTCTGTATTGTGAGGTCATGGTGTTACCTCTTTTCATGTGTAATTTGTATAGGGTAATTTGTCTTTTAACATGGGTGTAACGAAGTCACCCCAGAGTGATTATCACTGATAGGACGTTTATATCAGTATGAGGCGTGTTTCGGCCTTTGGATTTATCGATGTGGTTCTACACATTAATTACTCCTGGGAGTTGGTTTTTTTCTTTGGGGCAGGCTCTTATACGGTAGTAAACCATCTGCATCGTTAATTTGAGGTTCATCCCTGTGAAGTTCTCTATATTTTTTTGTTTTTTATTTTACCATCCCAAGAATTCCTCCTGGGAAGTAGATGTCATTTTCTTCCGTTAAATTCTTTTGGGAGTGTATCATAACAGTCTTCCCTGATAGAATGTTACTGAATTTCCGTGTCCCCCTATTTTTGGATTCGGTGTTTTAGTATCTTAAAGTGAGTTGCTCTTTCTTCTTTTTGGTACCCTGGTAAAGAACTAGATATGAGCTTGGATGGATGTCCACCCATTTAAATGTCGGAAATCAATTCATGTTTAAAAGGTGTGTTCCCGCGGGCAAGCTTGCCCCCAGATTTCATGGGCCGTGTGTCATTTTAGTTTTTTGACACTTGTTACATTCTTAGTGAGTAACCCCGCCACCGAGAGGATCTTTAGGGCTCACCTGTCTCAGGTTAAACCTGTGAAAATTACTTGCTCATTGGATCGTTAACTCCTTGTAAGAACCCCAAAGGTTATATTTTTGGGTTTTATTCTTAAGGCCTTCTGCCCTGTGTTTGTCCATCTACCTTGTACAACTATGTAATACCTTCCCCATGGTTACTCTGCTGTCCTTGCCCAATGGCCATTACCAAGCTCCCGCCTCTTGCTAAACCGCACCAATGGCAAATAAAATTTCCACGCCGCTGGCCCCCTCTGCCTCACCAATATGATAGTACCCTAAAGCAAAATTTCCAACAAAAAGTCTGTCGCGGAGATCTCACTGTTTCAGTGCCCCCTCAACCATCAACCGCCGCGCAGCAACTTGAACGGAAACTGGGCCCCCTTCGTTCCTGTGAAGACTCTCTAAGAACGGCGAGCCGGAGTTCAGCTCCTGGCAAAGGCTGATGTGCGGCACACCAACCGCAAGCTACTCGAGGACTGTAAACAAACTTCGCATCTGCGGCGTGCTTCACCACGACTACCCCTCTCATAGTGCGGGAGAGCGGTATCTCAGGGTACGGGAGGAGTCCGGGCGACTCGTATGAACATCGGCTGCGGCGGCAGGTCTGGCCGTCAAGCATTAGCAGCGTGTAGTGGTTTCACCTATCTCTAAATTGGAATTTAAATTAATAACCACAAAAAGACCTTGACATTTTTTTCTTTCTTCAAGATTCGTCGGCTATTCAGCAAAAAGTACTTTTTCATCTATTAATGTTCCGTCAATATTTTCTCACCCATCTAATTGCAAGGAAACTGGAATCCAATTCATTTTTAAATTCTCAAATATGGATTTTTTTTAACCTTGTTAAAGAACTTCTCCTGGGTCACCCCTTGGAAGGACTTTTGGAGGGGGGGGGGGGAAATTCTGTACCAGTTGGTACACCTCTACGCTGAAAATTTGAATTTTCTGCCTTTAAGTACCTCTCTACAGGAGAAACCATGAACTGTAACAATATTGTTAACATAATTACCCAACAACAAACAAACAAACAAACAATAAGAATACAACAAGCAATTCCAGGGAAAGAATATATAACAGGAAAAACTACTAGTTAAACATTCTAAATCAAGTATCATCATATACAAATTCACACAAAACTTAAGTTTTTCCAGTGCTTAACACTACAGCTTACAATACTATAGGTTGAGCTTACTTCTAGTTTAACATTACATGTTACAATAAAGTAATGTTAAAACATAAGTACACTACTACTACTACTACTACTACTACTACTACTACTACAGATTACTATTACAGATTATGTGCTCTGCAATATATTCCATTTTACTTTATGCTGCACCTATCTGGCACAATGCACTCAGGAGGAAGGTTCACCGAAGAGCTATGGAAAGAGTACAGAGGAAAATGCTGCTCAGAGTTACCTGTGCATATCGAACTGTTTCGACAGCAGCTTTACAAGTTGTAGCTGCCAGTATTCCCATTGACCTCCTTGTTGTAGAGAGAAAACTTTGGCATGAAAGGGGTGCAACTATATCTGCTGTAGAAAAGAAAGCCTCGAGGAACCAACTCTTACTAGACTGGCAAGACCGATGGGATGGCACAACCGATGTTGGCCAACGGATAAAAAAGCTAATACCCAACATAGGAGACTGGCTTAAATGTAGACATTGACAGATAGATTACTATCTGTCGCAGATCCTGACAGGACATGGAAGATTCGGCGTATACGCCATGAAGATTGGAAAGACGCAGGGAGATGGTTGTCGGTACTGTTCTGAAAGGGATACAGTAGAACACACTTTGTTCTACTGTGTTCAATAGGAAGAAGAACGAAGGAAAGCCTGCCAACAACTTGGCCAACAACTCACGCCAGGGAATCTGGTTCAGATTATGTTAGAGAGCCCGTCTGCCTGGAACACAGTAACAGCAATGGTGACAAGCATTATGGGGATGAAGGAGAAAGAAGAGAAAGGAAGAACTTAATAATATACATCACTCCATTCTGATGTCATGCCGACAAGCAGTTCCAGAATGGTCTAAGTGAAGAGGGCAGGGGTTTTTAGTTGGTGGAAATCCAACTCCCACACAGAGTGGTGTCTTTGAAAGATTTTCCCCTACCATAACAAAAAAATCTACTACTACTACTACTACTACTACTACTACTACTACTACTACTACTACAACAGCAAAAGCACAACAAGCAATTCCATGGAAAGAAAGTGTTACAAGAAATTCTACTAGATTAACTTTCCTAAATCCACCATCATCATATACAAATGGAGGATCTTCAACAACATATCTGCTGACAGTCTTTCAGGAGGGGAAACGTGTCCCCTGCTTGAATGCTTAGGGTACGTTTGGAGTGTGAAGCCATTACATAACATAAAACCTCCTAAAATAACACTGAAACATCAGGAAATAGTTCAGACAGACTGAAAATTATTCTGCTAATCCTAAACATACCAATTTTAAAATTAGGAACTATTAACTTTTTACGGTTATTTTTTACATGCAATATCGGTAAGTACATCTAAACAGAAAATAAAACTTTTCCATATCTAGTGCTCAGCCTGAAGGCAGGGAGGATCCTCAACAGATGCCATATAGCTAGGTGTCACCCACAAGGCACGAGGAGCGATTAAGCCGTCTACTTTTGTAACTGAAGTTTTGAAATATTTTCCTCCATCACACAACATTATTGTTTTGCTGTTTATGTATAAACATAAGCAATTTTACATCAACTTCCATATTTTATAACATCCTTTCTTACTTAATTACATATTGTGTCCATAATCTGTGATTTGTTTACAATATCATGTTCTATTGAAATGTGACATTTGCAAAACATCAGGTAACTGTCAGCTTAGTCTGAACAAAAGGAAGTCAAGAGGTCAGGGTAGCAAGTTTCTTAATGTCATCCGGTGGCCTTGATGAGCAGCGAAACACTGGCCAGCTGTTTTGAAGAGGATTATAGCATTGCAAATAAGAAGGCATACCCAGAATCTGTGTGTCGTCCTGCAAATTCAGAAAGTGTATTTACTCGTATAGAACAGTGCCATATACACATATATCACAACATTAATTATCAAGAGAGCTCAAAAAAATACATTGTAGTTTATAAATACATATTGTCAGCTGTAACCCAACCAACCTGGACCTCTGTTGAGGAAGCCAGGCTCTGCCTATCACAAGTCAGGACCAATGGCGAGTGATAGAGAAGTAACATATCTTTAAAAAACCTTGGGTTGCCTGCCCCGGGCGATAGTACGTTGTAAGGGGCCTTAACCAGGGTTATGGTAAAGACCTCAATGGCAGTGGAGGCGGAAATAAAATTTATTAGTATGGTGGAACTGGCGGAAAGGGCACCTGGCAAATGAGGTTAACAGTAGCAACCTACTGCCTTGTAGGAAGAGGAGGGATCCTCAAAGACTAAGGGAACATCCCCAACAGAAAAGGCAGCCATGTAAAAAATAAGTAGTCACGAAAATGTCGAACACATGTAAAAACCAGACGGTCTCAATGGTGACAACCAAGCAATGGACAAGGACTAATGAAACAATGGCTATATGGAATGTACCGAGTTTAAATAGAGTACGAGCTTTCGGAAATGTGGAAGAGCAACTGAGGAAGCACCAGATAGAAATAGCCGCTTTGCAGAAGATTAGGTGGAAGGAAACATGCACGATTGACTCAGGGGACTACAGAATGTTTTGTAGTAGTAGTGGGACAGCTAATTTTGGAACAGGCTTCCTTGTACACAGAGCATATAAGGCAGTGATATTGAACTTTGAACAAGTTAATGGTAGGATGTGCATATTGAGAGTTAAAATGAAATTCTTCAATATGACATTGATAAGTGCTCATGCTCTAAGAGAACAAACAACTGATGAAGTTAAAGATTCCTTTTATGAACAGCTGGAATGCACATATGATACAACTGCTGAAAATGCTGAGAAAGTGATTCTAGGAGATACGAATGCCAAGGTTGGAAGGGAAACCATGTATCGGCCAAATGTGGGAAAGTATAGTTTACACAAAGAGTGCAATGACAATGGAACGAGGCTGGTTGATTTTGCGGTAAGCAAAAATCTCACCATAAGAAGTACTCTTTTCTCATATAAGGATATACATAAAGGAACTTGGACGTCACCGGATGGAACCGCAGTCAATCAGATAGATCATGTGCTTATTCAAAGAAGGCATGGCACAGACATAAGGGATGTTATGATGATGAGGGGGGCAGATGCCGATTCAGACCACTATATGGTGGTGGTTAACATAACTAGAATCAGCATCAATGAACAGGAAAGAGAGGAATTTCAAAGAGGAACGAATGAAGTAATATGAGCGATAACTGTTGAGGAGGAAAGCCCAGGAATACATTGGGAAAAAAATGGAAAAAGCAATACGGCAAACAATGGACTCCAAGCTGGTTCAGGAAAACAGAGACAAGCAAAAAGAATGGTATGATAAGGAATGTGAGAAAGCAATAGAAGAAAGAAATAGTACAAGGAATAAGATGCTTCAGAAGTATACGCAGGCTGCCAGACAGAACTATCAAAGAAAGAGCAGGAAAGTAAAAACTCTATGTAGAAGGAAGAAGAGAGAATTTGAGAAAAACAGAATGAAAGACATTGAAGAATGTAGAAACAAAAAGGACATTAGAAGAATATTCAGAGGTATAAAGGAGATAAAACAGAGATGGCAGCCCCGTACATCAATATGCAGGGACAAAGAAGGAAAGATGATCGGTGATAAAATAAGAATTATTGGAAGATGGGAAGAATATTTCAAAGAATTGCTGCAATCAGATGAAACCTGGGAATGGCAAGATGAGGAACACGGGGAACAACAGGGCAGCTACAAAGAAGAAGAAGAAGAAGAAGAAGAAGAAGAAGAAGAAGAAGAAGAACCAACATTGGAAGAGGTAATTGAAGCTGCAAAGGAGATGTGAAATAATAGAGCTGTGGGGGAAGATAAGATACCAGGTGAAATATTTAAGTATGGTAGTCTAGAGTTAATAAAGGAAATGCATAGATTGATAAAGAATATTTGGAGAAGCAAGGTAATGCCAAAAAACTGGAACACAGCCATTATTGTACCAATATATAAAAAGAGGGATAAGACAAAGTGTAATAACCATAGAGGAATAGCGTTGCTTAATGCAGCATACAAAGTATTTGCTAGGATAATGAACAAGAGACACTTTGGGAGTGGCAACCCAATCGTACTAATAGCCTATATATGGTTCATTCATTACATCCCTGACCCAGTCAAAGACTGGAAAACAGGTTGTAGGTTTTCATTCATTCATTCATTCATTTATTGAACAAGTGATTACGACCATATGCAGAGGCCACTATAGAATACCAGTGTGGGTTCAGGGAGGAAAGAGCAACAGACCAGATGACAGTGTTAATAGAAAGGGGCTTGTTAAGGTGTTACAAGATTTGGGAATACCACCAAAGTTAGTGAGACTCGTGAAAATGACTCTGACCAACAATAGCTGCAAAATAAAAGCAAATGGCAGATATGCCAATAATGTTCCAATCAATCAAGGACTAAAACAAGGAGATTCTGTATCACCAACACGTTTTAATCTGGCACTGGAGGGGATCATGCGCAAACTGCCAAGCAAATTAGATGGCACTATATTCAACAGAATGGCCCAGAGTATGGCCTTTGCAGACAATATAGTCATGCTTGGGAAGAATAGGAATTAGCTGCTCAAGAACTACACAGTTTTAGAAAGAGAAGCGGCTACATTGGGCTTTGTCATAAGTTAGAAGGAAACAAAACATATGATCAACACCAGAAATAAAACAAGACGGAGAGGGATAGAGCAGTTTGAAGGGTTTGAAAGAGTAAATGTTCAAGTATTTGGGAGGAATAGTCATGAAAGATAATACAGTACCAGTAGGGATAAAGACAAGAATAGCGGCAAGCAACAGATGCTATTATAGTTTCCATAACTTGTTGCGATCGTCAAACATTTCAAGGCAGTTGAAGTTGACAGTGTATAGAATGATTATAAAACCTGTAGTTATGTATGGATTGGAAACATGGACAATTACACAACAAATTAAAAATACTTTGGATGCATGGGAACGAAAAGTGTTGAAGATATATGGTGCAGTACACAAGAAACGTGGCTGGAGAATTAGGACCAACAAGGAGCTGTATGAACTCTATAAGAATCCGTCAATAACTGCAGAAATAAAGATGAGAAGATAACAGTGGTTGGGACAATGCAGTGAATGAAGGAACAGTGAGTGCCAAGGAAGGTGATAGTCACCAAGCCCAAGGGAAGTTGTTCAGTGGGACAACCAAGATTACTGGTGGCTGGGCGATGGAGAGGCAGACTTTTGAGAAGACTAGGAATACAGAACTGGAGAATGCTGGCCGCTTTGAGAAACAACTGGAGGAGACAAGTGATCGACAAGGCCCAGGTCCTTCAAGGACTGTAACGCTGGATAAGTAAGTAAAGTAAGTACTGTCAGCTGTGAATTAATTATTTAATGACTGTCTGACACAACAATATTTTAGGGAGCAATTTGAACTACCAGACACATGTGGCATATTTGAAGTTTCTTTGCTCTCATTCATGCAGGAGTCCCTCTCAGTGCTACTCATCTTGATGCTACAGTAACTCGCATAACGCGGAAAGGTAAAGACTTAACGCATGGTGAACGCTGTTTTATTCAGATTGCAGTTTTCTAGTTTTAGATGTCATCATTCTACTAAATATCGGTCTGGACATGGGATTGTGGAGATAATGCTTATTTCCTACATCAGAGCGAAGGAATTCAGCATGGATTCAATGAGGGAATTTAAACACAGTATATTGTGTGAAGTGCTGAGCTACAATTGATGAAACCATGATATGAAGTGACCTACAACATGCAATCGTCCACCCCAGGATGAGTTCCAGTCATATGGGATAAGAAAATTACGTTGATTTAATTATGTACATTTTGTTTTGATGATTGTAATAATTTGACACCTTTCCTCTAGAATACTGCAAACTAACAAAAAGCCACCTGCTGAGATTACAAAAGTATAATTTAATAATGTCCACCTTTCCTGGTAGATTCTTTATGGTCTTTGGGTAATTTCTGGGTATTCTTTTAATTTCTTTGCTGCGATGGAGGTAGTATTTTCATCACATGTAATGGGAATTTGAGAAATAATATAATCATGAACGCTACTAATATTACAATTTCCCCAGATGTCCTTGCAACTATACATGGGAAGTGTAACTTGTGATCTGTTAATCAGAAGATCATTTTAACTGTGATAACGGCGACATGAGAAACGAGAATGATATACCTGTAGGAGGATAAAGGACTGTGTGGTCCTAGTGCTTACCATGCATTTGGAAGGTGTACAGTGTTACAGTAAAAGTGAATTGACCCTCGAGTCAACTTATGTTTGTACAGTTCATTTGGTGGTGAATAGATAGCCACACTCGTAAGCACTTTGTGCAATTTGTATTTGCGAACCACTATGTGAACTGCATTTAGCCTCACGTACGGAATCTCCTTGTTAAGCTATGAGTTTCTGCACTTTAATGTCATTTCAGAGAACTTCTATATTTGTTTCCCACTGTTTTACTTCTTAATATCAGGAGTTTTTTCGTGATGATTCCACAAGTTCAAACAGTACCCCTCATTACTGATGCAGACGACATTATGATAACTGAATAATAATAATAATTCTGTTACTTGTGTTTATTTCTGCTTGGTGTGTCCTTTCTACAAATGTACTTCCTTAGTAGTATTTGATTAGTGCGGGATTATATTTTTGTTTCTGACATGATATTTTTGCAACTTTGTCATTTGTGTGTCGATCAGTTTTGCAGTGTCTGTTGGTAGGACCCTATTTTGTTCTACCACATTGTTGTTCAGGTTAAAAGTAGAGAACTGGAAGGAATACTTTAATTTGTAGTGTAATAACATTTTTGTAGACATAACTTTATTACTGTAAAAGTGTACAATCAATGATAAATTTACTTTAAGGATAAATATTGAGATATCCGCTATATCAGTTCTGCCAATTGCGAGTATTCTGAAACTAGCTGAATCAAATCGAATCTAATTCAATTTTAGAAAACTTATTAAAATCTTTTCTTAATTTGAGTGAATTTAATTTTGAAGGATGAAAAGCATTTCAATAATTTAAATTTATATAATTTTCAAACACACTTTCTGACAGAATGAGTATAATGTTTCTTTTATTAAGAGTAATCATCACCCATTTATCAAGAGCATACTGAGATCATTTTCCAATATTGTAGATAGTTATGTTGAGCGAAATAAACTTGTGCACTGAGAGAAGTCGTCAGTCCTTGTATATCCACACACAATCTCTCATATGGTCTACCGCTTGTGGATGAAAGAGCTCTGGGTGGTCCTGAAATCGATGGGCACATATAACTGGCATGCGATTGGTCTTACCATTCCCAAAATTTGACAGAAACATACTATTGGTAAGAGTGTGTTAGGTTTTGGCAGCTGATCTGCTTGACTTGATGAGGTGATGGACAGTAATGAGTGGATACAATGACAATGGTAATCCATGTGGGGCACATAACATATTATTCCTTTCAAAGAAATAATAAAACAAAGTTCCTGTATGTCTGTGCATGATGCCCAGCCAAATCTACAGCGCACAATAATTTGAAATTTTTAACAGGCAGTTTGGAAGAGGTCCAAATGCACCTCAAAATAGTGTTTTTAATTTTTACTTTTGTTGATGAGTTAGGAAAGAAAAAGTCGGAAAAAGTGTGCTCGTATATTAAAATCCAATGTGCTGTCACCAGGATTAAATGTGTAGATTCACTGTCGCTAGGCAACGTACAAAGCATAAGTAATATAATTGAAAGAGCCATTTTATGTCATGGTGTAGGAAGCCATTTTCAGTCCCAGATACAAAGTGCCATATTTAGTCCATAATACAAGAAAGTTCTCGTCAATGTGTGTGTGTCTGATGTCAGCCAAATCTACAGCATGCAGAGATCTGAAATTTCCCAGATAGGCAAATTGTTAGATGAGTCTTTAGACAGGTTTTCAAAAATAATTTATATAATTATTGAGAAAGTCAACAACTTTCCAGTCATTCTGGAGTGCCACAAGGACAAAGTTCAACTACATCAAAAAATAACAAATTAAATTTGAATAATTAACAACACAATCTGTAGCCTTAAACATGAGGAAATGCAAAGAACAATGCAATGGTTATTAGGGAACTACCGTGAATACAGAAGTGATTTTAAAATTGCCAAAGTTCCTCTTAAAGTACGCCGAACCTGTTCCAGAAATTCATAAAAACCCACTTAGAGTGCCAAGTGCCCCTATCATTAAATCCAATAATTCCACTTCATCTAAATGGTACTTTCCACTGTAAGCATGTAAATGTTCCTCTTTTCAGCATCAACCTCCTAAGGCTGACCAACATGATGCTCCATTCTGACCCTGGGATCGATAATATAAATTTTCTTGCTGTCATGTTTAATCCTTTCAATCATTTATTTATTCGTTATTTACCTTACTTTTACTCATTTGATTTATTTTTTCACTTATTTCTTAATTACACGATATATTTAATTCACTAAAAATGTTCAAGAATACTATTATAGGATGTGAACCATGCTATCAACTAACCCCATCCTGTTGTTGTTTGCGAGTCATCAGTCCATCGACTAGTCTTATGCAGCTCTCCATGCCACCCTATCCTGTGCTAAGCTTTTCATTTCTATGTAACTAATTCATCCTACATCTGCTATAATCTGCTTGTCATACCTTGGTCTCCCCTAAATTTCTTGCCACTTACACTTCTGTCAAAAGCAACTGAGCAAATCTTGGGTGTCTTTAAGATTTGTCCTATCATTCTATCTCTTCTTCTCATCAAATGTAGCCAAATCAATCTCCTCTCACCAATTCAATTCAGTAACACTTCATTTGTGGTCGATCTATTCATCTCACCTTCAGCATTCTACTATTACACCACAGTTCACAAGCTTCTATTCTCTTTCTTTCTGAGCTAGTTACTGTCCACGTTTCACTTCCATACAATGCTATGCTCCAGATGAAAGTCCTCAGAAACAGCTTCCCAACTCTTATATCAATGATCAAAGTCTTTTCTTAAGAAGATTATTCCCTGCTTGTGCTAGTCTGCATTTGATGTCCTCCTTACTTTTGCCACCATTATTTATTTTACTACCCAAGTAACTGTATTCATCTACTGCCTTTTAGACTTCATTTCATAATCTAATATTATCTGCATCACCTGTCTTCGTTCAATTGCACTCCACTACTCTTGTTTTCAATCTACTTATTTTCTTCTTGTACTCATTACCAAAGACTCACTCTATACCATTCAGCAGTTTCTCCAGATCTTCTGCAGTCTCAGATAAAATATCAATATCACTGGCAAATCTTGGAGTTTTGGTTGCCTCTCATTGGATTGTGAATCCCTTCCCAAATTCTTCTTTGATTTCCTTTACTACCTGTGAAGTTAGGATTACTTCACAAGTTCCTCCTTTTCTTCTGAAGCCAAACTGATCTTCCAACTCAGTTTCAACTTGTCCCTCTATTCTTCTGTAAGTAATACTTGTCAATATTTTGCAAGCATTAGAGACTAAACTAATGGTGCAGTAGTTTTCATATTTGTCAACACTGTTTTCTTGGGAATATGTATAACAACATTCTAGAAAATCTGATGACTCTTCTCTTGTATCTTACATCTTAAACACTAAATGGGATAACGTCCCCATGCTGGTTTCACCTATTTAAGTGCATAAATTAGAGGGAATGCCATCAATTACAGGTGTTTTGTTGCTATTTAGGTCTCTCAATGCTCTGCCAAATTCGACCTCAAAACTGAGTCTCGCATTTCTTCAGCATCAACAGCCTCTTCTTGCTCCAGAACCATACCATCTATGTCTGTATTTTGAGACAACTAGTGGATATGTTCCTGCCATCTTTCTGCCTTGTCCCCTTTCTCTAGAAGTGGTTTTCCCTCTGAACTCTTCATATTCATACACACAGATTCCCCTTATCCAATGGGTTTCCTTATTTTCCTTAATGCAGTACCAACCTTTCCTACAAACATATACCTTTCAACATCCTTGCACTTCTCTTCCAGCCATTCTTCCTTAGCTGACCTGCACTTTCTACTTCATTCTTTAATCACCTGCATTCTTTTCCGCAATCCCCATTTTTTAATTCCTGTACTTTTGCTGTTCATCAATCAATTCTAATATCTCCTGTGTCCTTTCTTTGGTTTCTTGAACTTCAGATGGCATTTCATGAAAAACAAGTTATGGTCAGAGTCCACATCTGCTCATGGTGCAAAGATCAACCAGCCAACTTCCTTTATCCCAATCAATATTCTCCTACTACATTACCTTCTCTTCCTCATCATCTGCTAAACTAGTAGACACACAGACCTGCACTAATGTGGAGAGGATTGGTTTGCTGTCTATCTTGACAAAAGTAATCTCTTCACTTACCTGCTGCCCTATTTTCTTATTCATTATTAAACCAACTCCTCAATTCCTCTCTTTAATTTTTTGTTGATAATTCTGTAGTCACCTGATCAAAAACCCTGCTCTTCCTGCCCACGTACACTCACTTTATTTGTTTATTTATCATTTGTCTTCTTTCAAGTGGTGAAGTGGCCCTCTCTTACCTTATCCACACTTACAATACATCTCTGCAGATGTACCTCATAATTTAGCTAACACACACACAATCTCTATCAATCTTATTTATAAAGAAATTAAAATATTTTTGACAACATAAAGCAGAGATTTATGTTCCCACTATTCGTTTTGAACACTAAAGTTAAGCTTATAATTTAGAATAGAGCTACAGTATGTTCTAGATCTTCAGATGGGACTTACTGTATTTTCTTACCTATTCCTGGTAATGCCCAGGATAAATTTCAATAAGACTATAGGATCAAACATTACACAGTTATCAATATTCATAACAGTCAAGTCCATTTCCGGATAAATAATGTTACAGAATGGACAGAGAAAGCTCTGCAAAATAAGGGAATATGCAAATGCCATGAAGCAGATGACGACACTTACGAAACTCAATCAATCAATCAATCAATCAATCAATCAATCAATCAATCAATCAATCAATACTGATCTACATTTAGGGCAGTCACCCAGGTGGCAGATTCCTAATCTGTTGCTTTCCTAGCCTTTTCCTAAATGATTTCAGAGAAATTGGAAATTTATTGAACGTCTCCCTTGGCAAGTTATTCCAATCCCTAACTCCACTTCCTATAAATTAATACTTGTCCCAGTTTGTCCTCTTGAATTCTAACTTTATGTTTACATTGTGATCTTTAATACTTTTATAAATGCCACTCAAAATTATTCGTCTACTAATGTCATTCCATGCCATCTCTCCGCTGACAGCTCGGAACATACCACTTATAATACCAATATAAATGGTCCGTTATTGGACATACCACTTAGTCGAGCAGCCCTTGTTCTTTCTCTCAGTTCTTCCCAACCCAAACTTTGCAACATTTTTGTAATGCTACTCTTTTGTTGGAAATCACCCAGAACAAATCGAGCTGCTTTTCTTTGGATTTTTTCCAGTTCTCGAATCAAGTAATCCTGGTGAGGGTCCCATACACTGGAACCATACTCTAGTTGGGGTCTTACCAGAGACTTATATGCCCTCTCCTTTACATCCTTACTACAACCCATAAACACCCTCAAAACCATGTGCAGACATCTGTACCCTTTATTTACAATCCCATTTATGTGATTACCCCAATGAAGATCTTTCCTTATATTAACACCTAGATACTTACAATGATCCCCAAAAGGAACTTTCACCCCATCAACACAGTAATTAAAACTGAGAGGACTTTTCCTACTTGTCAAACTCATAACCTGACTTTTAGCCCTGTTTATCATCATACCATTGCCTACTGTCCATCTCACAACATTTTCAAGGTCACGCTGCAGTTGCTCACAATCTTGTAACTTATTTATCACTCTATAGAGAATAACATAGACAGGTCAATCATGATACAGTTCATTTGACCTCCAGAATCCAAGATATCTGCTATATCTTGCTGGAATCCTACAAGTTGAGCTTCAGTGGAATAATCTTTCCTAAATCCGAACTGCCTTCTCACGAATCATCGAGGGATGAGAGAATACAGGCAACCATGGAGCATACAGAAGAAATGTTTTTCTTAATTGAAACTATCATGAGCCATGTGGAAGATGATTACAATCCATACTGATCTTTTATTTAAGAGCAAATTGCAAACATATCCAGCTTGAAAGTTGAGAGGAAAATACTAAGTCTCCTGTAGCATAATTTAGACATGTTCGATTCCAAACAGGAAAATTCCTGAACATTGCCTACACAATGTTAGTTAATAATTGCTCACCATACTGAAAGATGCAATATCCGATACCTGAATGGCATTATCCACAGATTCAAAAGATTGAGGAAATTGAATTAAATGAAGTAATCTCTAAAATTTTCACACCATATGTAAAGCCTTTGGTATGGTCAATAAGCCCAAATGTTTCATAGAGGTTCTGCTTAGATGCACATGAAATTAATGAAAAAGTGATACCAGAACATGACCAAATCCTATTAAGATTAAAACAATTCAAAACGTTCCGAAACCTACTCATCCAAAATTTGTGAATGACAGTTTTTCTCCGTTGCCCCATTGCAAGGTTTGGTGAGAGAAAAGAATTATTGGAGATCAATCGATCAATCAATCAATCAATCAATCAATCAATCAATCAATCAATCAATCAATCAATCAATCAATCACTCAATCAATCACTAATGATCTGCATTTAAGACAGTCACCCAGGTGGCAGATTCCCTATCTGTTGTTTTCCTAGCCTTTCCTTCAATGATTGCAGAGAAATTGTAAATTTACTGAACATTTCCTTTGGTACGTTATTCCAGTCCCTAACTCCCCTTCCTATAAACAAATATTTTCCCACATTTGTCCTCCTAAATTCCAACTTTATCTTCATATTGTGATCTTTCCTCCTTTTAAAGACACTACTCAAACTTCTTTGCCTACTAATGTCATTCCACCCCATCTCCCCACCGATAGCTGGGAACATATCAGGACAAATATTTTAAGTTCCCTATGAGAATCAACATCTAAATCAGCTCAGAACATACCACTTAGTCAAGCAGCTCGTATTCTTTCTCCCAAGTCTTCCCAGCCCAAACTTTGCAACTTTTTTTTTGCTAGGGGCTTTACGTCGCACCGACACAGATAGGTCTTATGGCGACGATGGGATAGGAAAGGCCTAGGAGTTGGAAGGAAGTGGCCGTGGCCTTAATTCAGGTACAGCCCCAGCATTTGCCTAGTGTGAAAATGGAAAACCACGGAAAACCATCTTCAGGGCTGTCGATAGTGGGATTCGAACCTACTATCTCCAGGATGCAAGCTCACAGCCGCGCGCCTCTACGCGCACGGCCAACTCGCCCGGTGCGACATTTCTTAATGCTACTCTTTTGTTGGAAATCACCCAGAACAAATCAAACTGCTTTTCTTTGGATTTTTTTCCAGTTCTCGAATCAAGTAATCCTGGAAGGGTCCCAAACACTGGAACCATACTCTAGTTGGGGTCTCACCAGAGACTTATATGCCCTCTCCTTTACATCCTTACTACAAATCACCCTCATAACCATGCGCAGAGATCTGTTCCATTTATTTACTATGATATTTATGTGATTACTCCAATGAAGATCTTTCCTTATATTAACACGTAGGTACTTACAATTATTTCCGTAAGAAACTTTCACCCCATCAACACAGTAATTAAAATTGAGAGGACTTTTCCTACTTGTCAAACTCATAACCTGACTTTTCACCCTGTTTATCAATATACCATTGCCTACTGTCCATCTCACAACATTATCAAGGTCATTTTGCAGTTGCTCACAATCTCATTATTTATTTATTACTCTATAGAGAATAACATCATCTGCAAAAATCCTTATTTCTGGTTCCACTTCTTTACTCATATCATTTATATACATAAGAAAATATAAAGGTGCAATATCAATGCCTTGAGGAATTCCCTCTTAATTATTACAGGGTCAGATGAAGCTTCACCTACTCTTATTCACTGAAATCTATTTTCTGGAAATATGACCACCCATTTAGTCACTCTTTTGTCAAGTCCTACTGCACTCATTTTTACCAGTAGTTTTCCATGATCCACCCTATCAAATGCCTTAGAAGGTCAATTTTGAAACAATCCATTTGACCTCCTGAATCCAAGATATCTGCTATATCTTGCTGGAATCCTAAAAGTTGAGCTTCGGTAGAATAACCTTTCCTTAAACTAAACTGCCTTCATTCGAACCCAGTTATTCATTTTTTTTAAAATGTCTAATATAATCAGAAAGAATGCTTTCCCAATGTTTACATGCAATGCATGTCAAACTGACTGGCCTGTAACTATCAGCTTTGTCTATCACCCTTTCCTTTATACACAGAGGCTACTACAGCAACTCTCCATTCATTTGGTATAACTCCTTCAAACAAACAATAATCAAATAAGTACTTCACATATGATACTATGTCCCAACCCATGGTCTTTACTATATTTCAAATTCTGTATCTTATTGTACGTGCCATTGTTATCATAAGTCAATTTTAATACTCCGTAAGTATTCGTGACCTCCTCCAACTGGCTATTATCCCTGTAACCAACAATCTTTACATACTGCTGACTGAATACTTCTCCCTTTTAAAGATCCTCATCTGCACACTCCTCTTGTTCACTAACACATGAGAGGTCGCACACGTTATTAGAATGCAAGATCATGCGAAGGCAAATTGCTCATGCTTCATATTTTAATGAGCTGCTATTTTCCTTTGGTGGTGAATGCTCTGATAAAAATATTAATATGTACCCTGTGTAACTGCCTTTCGACTAGTACTAACATAATTACCCAGTAAAAATATTTTCCCAATGTAAAAAATTAATGAATTTTGTTACAAAATCTGGTAAAGTTATGAGAGTTTTTAAAGAGCACGAGAGCAAATTGCCACAACGTTTCCATTTGTACATTTCAATGAATGATTTGGTCACAATTCAAGATAAAACTACAGCACCATACTTCACTGAAAGCCACCATAAACCTCATGAACTTTACTTAAGAACTTTCTTGGAAATGCAGTCATATAAGAATGCACTACTCAAGGGGTCGCATGAAGGCGGCAGATGCGAGAGTGAAAGAAAACTTAAACTACTCCGGAATGCAGCAGGCAATTCACTGCTGATAATCAACGTCAGGTGAGAGAGAGGGAGAGGAGGGATGAAATGAGAGCCCTAAGCCCTACAGCGGCTAGCAACGAAATTATTAACAAATATTTAAAAGTGCGGCAAATTGACACGGGTGCGACCTCTCGCATGTTAATGATTCCTGGAATGTCCTTCTTTGAACCTGCTTCTGCCTTAAAGTACCAATACATACCCTTCCATTTTTTACTAAAATTTGTATGACTGCCAATTATGCTTGCCATCATGTCATCCTTAGCTGACTTCTTTGCTCGATTCAATTTCCTGGTAGGTTCCCTCAATTTCTCCTTATTTCCACAGGCAACTCTATCTCTATTTCTTTCCACTCCGCACCTCCTTCTTAGGCTCCTTATTTCTCTGTTATAATAAGTGGGTCTTTACCATTCCTTACCACCTTTAATGGTACAAACCTGTTTTCACATTCCTCATCAATTGCTTCAAACCCATCCCAGAGTCTGTTTACATTTTTATTTACCGTTTTTCACCGATCATAGTCATTTGTTAAAAACTCCCTCATGCCTGTTTTATCAGCCATATAGTACTGCCTAACTGAACCATGTGATGGAGCTTTTACAAAAACTAATCTGATGTTGGTTAACAATATTAGATTAGGGTACCCGGATTTCCACTGAAGCTTCATAATTGAATAGGATGACTCCTCTGTCAATTTAGCATCCAAATACAATCCTAACAGCTTGACACTTCATACAATATAATATCCGCTTCCGCTCTGCATCCACACTTCCTTCATCCACACCCACATCCTTGAGTGGTTATCCGCATCCGCAAAATGGTTATCTGCAGATAATTTAAATATTTAACTAAGTATATAATACACAAGGTATTGAAACGGATAGATGTGTTTATATAGTACAACAGGCCTGACACCTGGCACCAGAACCCCTACAGTCACAGGTTTATGAGCGATTTTCTCTTGCGACAACTACCAAGGCATTAACCTTTGTTCCTTTCTTCCATTAATTGCGGGCAGAACCCAGTTAGACTTAGGTCAGATTTACGGCTTTATGGTTTCAAGGCTCTCCATATATCACCATCCTCCCATACCAATGTCAAGGGTTGCATTACCACAAGCAAAAATAAGAGTATACCTGAGTGGAAATAGATAAACATCATTATTTAGAAATTATCAGCAAAATTTTCTGCACTGCCAAACAGTTTGTATCCGCCAAGACACTAACTTTGTGGATATCCGCATCCATGCAGGACTCTAAATATAGGTTATACGTTGTTATCTGCCTAACTGCCTTTATGGTATTAGCATTTCGTATGCAAGTTGTACTGGCTGTAGAGTTCACACTGTAAACTAGATAATTAACACCAAAAACAGAAACAGACATAATACTGACCCCTGAGTGTCACCATGACTAATGTAAAGATCAGACGACTTCATGCCTTCAGCTTTTCCTCCCTTTTTTTTTTAATGACTAGGGTGCGACCTCAATATCATGTTGATTATATTTAAATCCGCAGTAATCTAAATTAACAATCAAACTTCAATTACCTTCAGCAATCAGTGTGTTAGACTGCACTAACTACATATTATAAAACACACAGTGTTGGGGATGGTTATGTAAAACAGAAAGGATTCCCAAGCATACATAAGCAAGTTACTTGTGACTCAAGTACACTGATCATAAGCATAGAATCCCAGTGGCATGGAAGTGCACATGATCGAGTATCTGGGAACAGTGTTCAGTAAGTCAGACACCTGCTAGATTTTAGGACAATTACTGCTTACTTGAAGATAGTGGGTATGAAATCACTCCATGGTTATTTACCCCATTTAAAAATCCCCTAGGACAGAAAGGTAGAATTACTCAACATAAAGCACTCATGGGAGAGACATAAAATTGAAAGAAACTTTGAACTCAAACACAGGTTACACAGTTAGGGCAGCAAAGTGCAAGTACATTTAGAGAAGGTCCCAAATATAACCATTTTACTCGACATCAGTAAATCTTTATGAGATGGACCTGAGCTTACAGAGCAAAGCTCCAAAGAATATCCAGGTAAAATGAAAACTGGTGACGTCTGCTAAAGAGGAATCTGGAGCAATAATCAAATAATGGAAATGCTTTGTTCTCACCACACTTAAAATACAGAATGTCAGTGTAATGAACTTGAAATTATACCGCACGCACATAATTTAAGTTATACATTAATGCAATGCCTTCATAATGACTGTAGGTTGTGTGCTATAAATTAAAGCAATGCTAAACTGTCGGCATCTAATAAAACAAAGTACTCTGCACCTCAAAAATACTCTGTAAGATGTAGAACTTAACAAAGTACATGCACAAAAATAAAAGGTATAAAACAAAAATAAAATTAAAAATTAGTTATGTTACCTAAGTACGTGAGTGCAAGTATGTATGTGTGTGAAATATTAGGCTGGAACCCTACACACAAAATTCCTCCCTCACACACACATGACCGTATATGCTTGTTTTCCTAATTTTTAATTGTATTTGTTCATTATTGTATTTTCTGTTAAGGTACCAAACACTTTTTTATTTACATACACAGCGCTGGTACATTATTTTGTATGATATATGAAGGAAAATGCTTAATTGTACTTACATTAGGAAATTTCTACTAAATTACCAAACAAAGAATCACATAACATTAAATCAAATAAACCAATCGGTAAGAGTAGATTAGTTTAAACAAAAGATACATTTACTACATACATACATGTGTAGGCAAGTCAATAAGTATTTGCAATTTTGCTCCAATTGTTTTTAGGTTGGCCCTATGGCAATGTGTGCTCACCAGCCGCTGTTGTCTATATGTGTGGCAGGTTTCAGTGTTATCAGATCAGTACAGCCTGTGCTGTTGTGACGTAAAATGGCCGCAACACTCTATGTTTGCACCAAGGAAGAACATCATTGCATAATCCGTTTTTGGTGGTCTGAGGGTGTTCCAAAAGTGGAAATTAATAGAAGACTTACAGGGACAATGTTGTGCCACAGCGAAGTGTTCACTAGCAGACTGAACAGTTCCAAAGGGGCCGCACAAGCGTGAAGGATGGGGAAAGATCCGGGCATTTACGTGCAGCCCTAACTGATGCAGATATTGAACAAGTGCGTGATATGAGCCTGAATAACAGAAGAGTTACTGTTGAAGACGTGGCAAACCATATGTACCATAGCCATGGTTCTGCGTATGAAATCATGCATAACAGGCTAAAATTTCACAAAGTTTGCTTGAGATGGGTTCCAAAAGAATTGAATGAAGAGCATTCATGTGAGAATCTGTCAGCACGTACTGGACCATCATGCTAATGAAACACAGCATCACTGGAGATGAAATATGGGTTCACCACTTCATCCAGAGAGCAAGTGTCAGAGCATGGAATCGAAGCATCCAGGATCCTACATCAAGAAAGAAATACAAGAGTCAACCTTCTGCAGGAAATGCTCACATTGTTTTGGGACTCTCAAGGGCCAATCCAGGAAAATTACCAAGAAAAGGGAGAAACTGTAAACAGTGAACAGTGATATGCTGGTAAACAATCTGAAACCTGTAATTTGTAACAAACACAGAGGTCGATAGTTAGAAGGAGATCTATTGTTGCATGACAATGGGCGTCCACATACCACCACCCACACCGCTCAAACTCTTCGAATGTTGCATTTCAAGGTATTGGAGCATCCTGTGTACAGTCCCAATCTCGCTCCATTGGGTTACCATCTGTTTGATCCACTTACAAATGCTCTATGAAGCCGTACTCAGCTCCAATCAACAGGTGAAGGAAGCGGTGCATATGTGGCTTGCTGCACAATCAAAACACTTTATCAGACGGTAGCAGAAAGATTGTGAAATGGTGGACCATGTGTGTTGAAAAGCAGGGGCAATGTTGAGAAATGACATCAATAAAATGTGTGTACACTCCTTGTAATAAATTATAAAAATTTATCGGAGATACCTATTAGCTTGCCCTCATACAAACAAAATTTTAGACCCTTATGCCTTTCAGCACTCAGTCTACAAGACTGTGAATTTACTAAAGGTTGACACAATCCTCTATTTGCAACCTGTGCTGTGTCCTCATTCTTGTTCTATACCTCTCATGTTTATATCCTTAGAAACTGTGTCAAACCATCGTCAACTTGATCTCTCTCTATTCCTCTTACGCTCCATAAAAGAGTCCATTATTCTCCTGGGTAACATATCCTCCTCCATTCATCTCACATGACGCCACCATCAGAGCTAGTTCATGCATACAGCTTCATCCATAAAGTTTATTCCTAACTTAGCCTTTGTCTCCTCATTCCGAGTAACCTCCTGCTATTGTTCCCACCTGTTTGTACGAGCAATCAATCTCGCTACTTTCATGCCTGTTATTTCTAGCTTACGATAAAGATATCCTGAGTCTACCCAGCTTTTGCTTTCGATCCCATATTGCAGAGTTGGTCTGAACACAGACCGATGTAAAGATAGTTTCATCTGAGAGCTGACTTCCTTCTTACAGAACAAAGTTGATGGCAATTGGGAGCTCACCGTATTAGCTTTACAGCACCCTGATTCAATCTCACTTACTATATTATCATCCTGGAAGAACACACATCCTAAATACTTGAAATTATCGACCTGTTCCAGCTTTGCATCACCAATTTGGCATTTATTTCTCTCGAATTTCTTATCCACTGACATCAACTTAGTCTTCGAAAGGCTAATTTTCATACCATACACATTGCACCTATTTTCAAGTTCAAAGATAATAGACTCCAGGCTTTTGGCACAATCTGCCATTAAAACCAAGTTGTCAGCATAGGCTGGACTGCTTACTACATTTTCACCTAACTGAATCCCTCCCTGCCATTTTATACCTTTCAGCAGATGATCCACGTAAACTATGAACAGCAACGGTGAAAGATTGCAGCCTTCTCTTATTCTTGTAAGTACCCTGAACAAAGAACTCATTCTACCATCAATTCTCACTGCAGCCCAATCGTCAACATAAATGCATTCAATTGATTTTAATAATCTACCCTTAATCCCATAGTCCCCAGTATGACAAAAAAAAAATTCCCATTCGTACCCTGTCGTATGCTTTCTCCAGGACTATGAAACATAAACACAACTGCCTATTCCTTTTGTAGCATTTTTCAATTACCTGGTGCATACTGAAAATCTGATAATGACAGCCTCTCTGTGGCCTGAAACCACACTGGTTTTTATCCAACTTCCTCTCAGCGACTGATTGCACCCTCCCTTCCAAGATGCCAGCGAATACTTTGCCTGGTATACTAATCAATGAGATACCTTGATAGTTGTTGCAATCCTTCCTGTTCCCTTGCTTATAGATAGGTGCAATTACTGCTTTCGTCCAATCTGAAGGTACCTTACCAACTCTCCAGCTCATCTTACTATCCTACGATGCCATTTCATCCTTGCCTTCCCACTATACTTCACCATTTCAGGTCCCATATCATCTATTCCTGCTGCTTTATGACAATGGAGTTTATACCACCTTTTCCACTTCCCAAGGAGTGATTTCACCATCATAATTTTTCTGCTCCCCATGAGCTTGGCTGTTTATGACAACACCAGGAATATTTCCTTTTACATTGAGAAGAACTTCAAAATATTCCCTCCACCTGTCCAGTGATTCACTGGAATCTATTATTAGTTCACCTTAATGACCTAAAACACTGTTCATTTTCTATTTTGCCTCCCTTCGTTAGATTATTTGTTACTGTCCACAAAGGTTTCACTGCTGCTTGACCTAGCCTTTCCAGGTCATTACCAAAATATTTCCACTTTTTTTTGGATTCAATGACTATTTGATTCACTCTGCTTGTTTATTCTACGTGCAATTCCCTCTCTGCATCAGCCCCTGTTTTGAGCTATTTTTGATAAGCTGCTCTCACTTCATCATTCACCAAGATGTTCGCTTCTTCCCATCTTTACACTCAGTTGTTCCCTTCCTGTTTCTGCTACAGCATCCCATTCTCTTTCTATATCCTGAACCTGCTTACTGTGCACTGTTCAGAAATTCTCACTAATCGTATCCACGTACATCTGCCTAATTTCCTCGTCCTGGAGATTTCCTACTCTTACTCTTTGCAGACAGATTTCACTTTCTCTATGCCAGGCCTAAAGATACTTAGTTCACTACAGAACAGATAATGGTCATACAGTTACTATTGTTAACATAAATGTTACAGGTTATGAATTCTTGTTCTTTTAGGATGTCAGAATGCAGGGAAGTCTCAAAATAAACTGGTAATGGATCTGAAGGTTGTGATGGAGTATTAAGTCTTCATACCATAAGTTATTCCCTTTTCACCTGCAATTTAGTGAGATGTAATATTCCAGGAGAACAAAAAACATCAGTTCTTGAGTTTATAAATTTTTAGCTTCTTCTCTTTCCAGTTTGAATTTCTTCCTTAACAGTCATTTGATTTTCTGCTTAGTGCTTACATTTGGAGAAAGTTTTGAGATTGTTCCATCTTCTGATTTTCCTCCTACCCAGTTCTTCTAGTGATCCAGAATCAATGACATAAGGTCCTAGAATTATCCTCAAAACTCTAGAAAAATCTAGAAGTTAAAAGCATTTTTTTCTACTAACACAACTTAATAACTTTTGATTCTGGTTGCTTTTTTGTCACTGCTTTGATAGTATTCAGAATAATTTTGAACTACTTCATTCAAAGACATGCTCGCAGCTATTGGCTATGTTTACACCAGAATCCAGTCTCCTGTAGAGTGTAAGACTTATCCAAGTATGCAGAGTCCTGTAGCCAACATTTTTTGTAGGTTAAAAATTTTGTTACAAATTCAAGTAAATACTTTCCTGGTATTTACTACTCAGTTAAAAGTAGATCTTATTACACTGAATTCAAATAAAAGCTTATTCTAAATAGTATTTACTAATAAGCATCAGGCTTTAGTTAACACTAAATCACTGTGCACTCACTATAACAGTTTTGGTTCACTGTTAAAATTTGTCAGCGTTTTCCTTTGATAAAGGTGGGAAACACAAAGCAGCTAACAAATCATGGATATAAGGAAACTGAAATTGAAAAGCTGGGAGCCCATCAATTTCTTATAAGTAGAATGTTGTAATATAAAATTCACCATACCCTCTAATCATTAGAGGGATATATTTTATGACAATGCACTTACAAAGTTAGAGGGTTCTTCTTCTGTATCCAGAGGCCATGCTGGCTCACATTTGACAAACACAGCTTCCTCCATTCCTTTGACAAACCTGAAAAATACAAGCAATAGAGCTTTTACAAGTCCACAATGCGGTACATAAATTAAGAATCATCTTATGACTACTGTTTTAAATATTGGTCATTCAAATATTAGCCCAATAGAAATGTTTAATCATATCACTGGTAGTAATTATCGATTTAAAGGGCAGTAAACCTGGACAACCTTCTACTATTTCATGAAGTCAGGAAATCAATGAAATGTGTTCCAAACCTTCTAATGTGCCTAAAGACAAAAGAAGGAATATGGAAGACAAAAGCGGGCCTGTATATATCTTTCTCTGTGAAGTACACCCACTTACTCCATACCTTCTAATGTGCCTAAAGACAAAAGCGGGCCTGTATATATCTTTCTCTGTGAAGTACACCCACTTACTCCAAACTCGGCCCCAATCATTTCAAGATGTAGAGATACAGGCAGTAATTTACTAACATGGGAGCATGTGTGGGAATGGGAAAATCATACAAAAATTATGTGAAGTGATAGCTAAAGTAACGACAGGAGATATCCTCCCTTGCCAGGGATCCACTAACCTGCCCCTAGAAATATTCTTATGGTTTGTGGCGTGGTTTACTGTAGTCACGTGCTAGTTCATGAACCATGGGCAATGGCTGAGTGGCCCAGTAAATGGTCATAAAAGTCAAAATACCAGTTAATATGGAATCTATTCTCGACATATTGCATTTTGCAACAGAGAGTATGAACACTGTTAGAGAGTAAGCTGGATGAAAACAACTGAGGTTCCAGTCCACAGAGGGGCTGTCATGATCAGATTTTCAATATGTGTCAGGTAATTAACAAAATTATGAGAGAAATAGAGAGTTACGTTCATGCTTCATAGATTTAGAGAACGGTTGTGACTAAGTGCCACGGAAAAATGTTAGCCATACAATGGGACTATGAGCAATTGGGCTGTGGTACGACGACATTGGTTCAAGGTACTTATAGACAAGGCTGTAATATTTCACCTTTGTTGTTCACAGTTTACATGGAACATCTACTGAAAGTTATAAAGTTGAAGGGACGGATTCATTTAGATGGAAATGCAGTAAGCAGTTTGGCCTATGCTGACGACTTGGTCTTCATGGCAGATTATGCTGAATGCCTACAGTCTAATATCTCGGAACTTGAAAATAGGTACAATGAGTATGTTATGAAAATTAGCCTTTCTGAGACTAAATTGATGTCAGTATGTAAGAAACCTAAGAGAATTTAAAGTCAGGTTGTGAAAAGAAAGCTGAAACATGTAGAATATTTCAAGTATTTAGGATGTGTATTCTCCCATGATGGTAGTATAGTAAGCGAGATTAAATGAAGGTGCAGAAGAAGAAATGCAGTGACCACAAAGTTGCAATCAACAGTATTCCGTAAGAAAGAAGTCAGATCCCAACAAAACTATCTGGACTCTCGATATACGATTTATAAGTAAGAAGTACGAGACATTAAATTAGTGACAATGATCGCTGTTAAAACAAGTGGGAACAATGGCATGATGGTACTCGCAATGAAGAAACACAGGCTAAATGAGGAATGAACTTGATAATGAAGCTGTTCACGTAAACTGCCTTCAGTAGTGAGGATATGTCAGACAAATGCAGGAAGCTAGGTTACCTGAGAGAATAATGGACTTAGTCATCCAGAAAAGGACATTACATATTGTAACAAAATCTTCTATGATTAAACATTGTAGACCTATATTTATTAAGCTTTCCATTATGACTGGAGTGAACACACACACACACATATATAATGCACTTCTTAACGTATATGCAGAAACAGACAAACTTAAGCTCAGAAGTGATGTTCATTAACATAATACCAGGTCAGATAAACAAGTTGATTTAGCTCGCCACAGGTTACAAAAGACGGCATTAAGCCATTTCGTTGCTCATTTGAAGATGTTTAATAAACTGCCTTCAGATCTATAAGAACTACCATCTAAGATATTCAAAAATAAACTTAAAAAGTGGTCACTCATCCATACCTTTTACTCAGGGCACAAATACCAAGAAATTAATGAATCTGATATACTGAAATTACAATTTGTTATTAGTTTGTCTGTGTACTGTATATTACGATTATTTTTTGAGAATGTCTATTGTATGGAACATACTTTTAATGACTGAATAAAATTCTATTCTAAGAGTCATAGAGTCATGTAAAACTTTCACACAATATATAGTATTGAAAAGGTGGAACTTATTGTCCTTTCTTTGATGTACATCTTCTCAATGTAAAAGGAAATCATCCTGGCGGTGTTATAAACAGCCAAGCTCATGGGGATGAGGAAAATGATGTTGGTGAAATTATGCTTGAGGAAGTGGAAAGGATGGTATAAAAAACTCCATTGTCATAAGGCAGCAGGAATAGATGAAATTAGACCTGAAATGGTTAAGTATAGTGGGAAGGCAGGGATGAAATGACTTCATAGAGGAGTAAAATTAGCATGGAGTGTTGGTAAGGTACCTTCAGATTGGACAAAAGCAGTAACTGCACCTATCTATAAGCAAGGGAACAGGAAGGATTGCAACAACTATCGAGGTATCTCATTGATTAGTAAACCAGGCAAAGTATTCATTGGCATCTTGGAAGGAAGGGTGCGATCAGTCGTTGAGAGGAAGTTGGATGAAAACCAGTGTGGTTTCAGACCACAGAGAGGCTGTCAGGATCAGATTTTCAGTATGTGCCAGGTAATTGAAAAATGCTGCGAGAGGAACAGGTAGTTGTGTTTATGTTTCGTAGATCTAGAGAAAGCATATGACAGGGTACCGAGGGAAAAGATGTTCACTATACTGGAGGACTATGGAATTAAAGGTAGATTATTAAAATCAATCAAAGGCATTTATGTTGACAATTGGGTTTCAGTCAGAATTGATGGTAGAATGAGTTCTTGGTTTGGGGTACTTACAGGGGGTAAACAAGGCTGTAATCTTTCACCTTTGCTGTTTGCAGTTTACATGGATCATCTGCTGAAAGGTATAACATGGCAGGGAGAAATTCACTTAGGTGGAAATGTAGTAAGCAGTTTGGCCTATGCTGATGACTTGGTCTTTATGGCAGACTGTGCCGAAAGCCTGCAGTCTAATATCTTGGAACATGAAAATAGGTGCAATGAGTACGGTATGAAAATTAGCCTCTCGAACACTAAATTGATGTCAGTAGGTAAGAAATTCAATAGAATTGAATGTCAGATTGGTGATACAAAGCTAGAACAGGTCGATAATTTCAAGTATTTAGGCTGTGTGTTCTCTCAGGATGGTAATATAGTAAGTGAGATTGAATTGAGGTGTAGTACAGCTAATGCAGTGAGATCGCAGTTGCGATCAACAGTATTCTGTAAGAAGGTAGTCAGTTCCCAGACGAAACTATCTTTACATCGGTCTGTTTTCAGACCAACTTTGCTTTACGGGAGTGAAAGCTGGGTGGACTCAGGATATCTTATTCATAAGTTAGAAGTAACAGACATGAAAGTAGCAAGAATGATTGCTGGTACAAACAGGTGAGAACAATTGCAGGAGGGTACTCAGAATGAGGAGATAAAGGCTAATTTAGGAATGAACTCGATGGATGATGCTGTACGCATAAACTGGCTTCGATGGTGGGGTCATGTGATGCGAATGGAGGATGATAGGTTACCTAGGAGAAAAATGGACTCTGCTATGAAGGGTAAGAGAAATAGAGGTAGACCAAGACGACGATGGTTAGACTCGGTTTCTAACGATTTGAAGATAAGAGGTATAGAACTGAATGAGGCCATAGGACTAGTTGCAAATCGAGGATTGTGGCAACGTTTAGTAAATTCTCAGAGGCTTGCATACTGAATGTTGAAAGGCATAACAGTCTATAATGATAATGTATGTATGTATGTACGTATCTGTGTATGTATGTATGTACGTATGTACAAACATTAGAGATGTCGTTTTCAATCTAGCTCACAGCTGGAACAAAGTTAAAAGTGACACTATCCAGTGTTCGTGGAAAGAGGATTGGCCAACATACCCTGCTTTCAATTCTGAAGACGAGATTGACCATTCTGAAGATGATAACTCTTCTTTACAATTGACTTCCCAATTTTTGCAAGAGTTTTCTAACAAATGTAAAGTGGATGTTACCCAGACAAACCGACTAGCTTCAAGGGACAAGCCAGGAAAATTTTCGGTCCCTGTCTGACGAAGAAATACTTAGCCAAATTCGATCTCCGGATGACGAATCTAATGACTTGGAGGTTTCGACTCAGCGAACTGTGACTAAAAGCGATGCATTGAATGCTCTCAATGTCTGCATTCAATGGGCAGAAGAAAATGGCATCGCAAGTGATGTTGTCCTGGTGCTTAAACGGTTACAACAGTACGTTTTAGATAAAATGTATAAATCAAAGAAACAAAAAAACATACAATGATTATTTTTCATAGCCAAAACCTGTGTAGGTATTATTTTTTCCAGAAATAGGAATGTACTGTACTTATCTGTAAAATTGCTTTCTTTTACTCCCGATAATGCGGCAGTTGCCCGGTCCAATATACGTCGGATTAACAAGATTGTACTGTGTATTTTTATTGTTATATTTTAATACTATATGAATCATTTCGTTCCCAGTAGCCTACTTACATTGAAGGTATAATAAAATATAACAAAAAAAGTAATCACTTTGTTGCATTTACACTTTAAAATCATCTTAAGAAAGTTAGTTTGTTTTATTGTGGTACCCTGTTCATTTGCTAAAATAATATACATGCTAGGTAAAATAATGACAATACTTCTAAGAATTGCTGCATTAAAAGAGTAATAGTGTGTTTTACATCTACAGTTTTAGCTCGGATAATACGGTGTCATAGTTAATAAGAGTTTGTATACCGGTACTCAGTTTTCGGATGCATCACTGGCCAATAACATTGTTATTAACCACTCCAGAAGCTAGCACTAGACTGTATTCTGTGTAAATAAATCAATGATTGGCATCGCAATATGAAGAAAAATTTTCATTTCGATTTGCAGACAGCAAAGGACTGATTTCTCTCAACCTGTGGTCCTGCCACACAAATCCTGTTTTGGAAACTGTATTTATTAGATGTTATTCTTTAATTGGAAGTAATAAGGCACGTTAGCTATCTCTGTAAACTCCAAACTAAAAGCAAAACGTAATTCATTGAGGAATACACATGGGCTCTAAAAGCGGGGGGGAGGAAGTTGCCTGGACCATGTAGGGGCCTGCTGGTCAGTTCGGAATTTTTAAAAGCTATTTTAGTTTGTAGTTGTTCTCAGTTTTCAGTGGGAAACTACTCAGATTGTTGATATTCACAATGACAATTTTTTAAGTATAATGGAAGTGATTCGCAAATACAATAACATAACTGGTGAACATTTGGTCGACGAAGAAGAAAACCAACTGAAAGACAAAAGAATGAGAGGCAAGCAGACTATTTATTATGGTATGCACAAAATTAATGTATTTTCCTATAATGTGAAACACGTTTGAAAACCTTTCTGAAACAAAGAGCAGACACATTTTCTGGTGGATAAGGTATTCATGCGACACCAGACATCTGCCACCAAGAAAAGAAGAATGCACTTGTTCAGTGTTAGGTTTTAAAAACAAAGAAACAAATGTACTTGAAATTATGAGAGATATATTGCATTTAAGAACTTAAGTAGGAAAACAGGGGAGGCAAGAACTGTTGAAATACTGTGCAGCCTGAAAACTCTTCAAGTGCCACTTGCAGGCTGTCATGCACTGCGTTACGACAAGGGCTTGAACATGCAGACACACATTAATGGAGTTCAATGAAGAACAGTTGAAAAACTAAACTGCCAATTTTTCTCCCTGTGGAGTAAAATCCTTGAAAAGAGTTAGTGTCAATGCTGCTACAGTGAACCATGAAGTACCGATATCCGCCCCCCCCCCTGTGGAGCACAATCCTTGAAAAGAGTTCATGTCAACGCTGCTACAGTGAAAAATGAAGTACTGATATCCCCCCTCCCCCACCTCACCCCCCTGCAGTGCACACTCCTTGAAAAGAGTTGATGTCAACACTGCTACAGTGATCCATGAACTAATGACATTGTTTAGAAACATGGAAAGTTTGTTGCCTTTGTTTTGTAGCAGCACTGGTCACTGGGAATTGTTGAAACAACTCATCACATTACCGCTGCAAAGCCTTTCTGAGATCCATAGCAATGGAAGGTTATGAGCTGTGCATCTATAGCAAAGCACTATCCTTCGGTTCTCAAAGTTTGAGGCCTCATGAAGTACATTATATTTACCAAGACTCTTTCAATGTCATCATTTTGGCATGATGTTCTGTCTGCTATTGACCGGAAGAATATCATCATTCAGAGCAAAGAGATTTCATCCAATATTGAGACCCAACTCAAGATGCAGAACAAACATGATTCATACAAAATTATTTTGCACTAATCAAAAGCAGTTGTCAAATCAGTTGGTATGTCCTCTCACTTTGTTACTAGGATGAAAATGTGGAAGAAAACACACTTGAAGATGAACTTAAACTACAAGCAACAATTGAATTCAAGTTTTCTGTAATTGTTCCCGTTTCTGATTTTGTTCTGGCAGTTTTTAGACTATACCTGCTGGTTCTGATGTGATCCGTTTTGACTTACATGTACATGGATAATGGTCAACTTGAAGAACCAATTATATTGTTTCCACACCCCTTAAGACTTAGCAGACGCAGAAAGCTTATACAAAGAAATAATGGACATGAGAAGCGTCCATAGTACAGTGTTTGACTCAGAAAAGTACCCTCTTAAGCTTCTCAATTCCATTCTTGAGAAAAAAACTGAAGCTTATTTTACAATTCCAGTAACTTTATGTACTGCTGGGAGGTCCGTAAGATTAGTTAACTCTCTCTCAAATCTGGCCGCTTCAGAGAATGCTAGCTATTGCTCTACAGAATGCCAGAGACCTAAGAGCCGCTTCACAGAATGCTAGCTATTGCTCTAGAGAAAGCTAGCTACCACCCTACACAATGCCAGATAGTGGTGGTGGTGATTATTCTTTTAAGAGGAAGTACAACTTGGCAACCACCCTCTATATAACACTAATCAGAAAGACAAAATGGAAGGGGTACGACACTTCGAAAAATGAAGGTATCAGCCATAGGAAGACAAGGACCATGAAGGGCGTGAAAATTAAAGACTCTCTAGCCCTCGCAAACCTAATAGCGTCGGGGTCGGAAAAGAACAAGAGTTGACCAAGAGACAGAATGCCAGAGACCTAAAAGCTGCTTCACAGAAAGTTAGCTATCACCCTACAGAATGCCTGACCTAAGAGCTGCTTCACAAAATGCTAGCTATCGCCCTACAGAATGCCAGAGATCTAAAAGCCGCATCATAGAATGCTAGCTATTGATCTACAGAAAGCTAGCTATCGCCCTACAGAATGCCTGACCAAAAAGTCGCATCACAGAATGCTAGCTATTGATCTACAGAAAGCTAGCTATGCCCTACAGAATGCCAGAGACCTAAAAGCCTCTTCACAGAAAGCTAGCTATCGCCTTACAGAATGCCGGAGACCTAAAAGCCGCTTCACAGAAAGCTAGCTATCACCGTACAGAATGCCTGACCTAAGAGCCGCTTCACAGAATGTTAGCTATCGCCCTACAGAATGCCAGAGACCTAAAAGCCGCATCATAGAATGCTAGCTATTGATCTACAGAAAGCTAGCTATCGCCCTACAGAACGCCTGACCTAAAAGTCGCATCACAGAATGCTAGCGATTGATCTACAGAAAGCTAGCTATCGCCCTACAGAACGCCTGACCTCAAATTCGCATCACAGAATCCTAGCTATTGATCTACAGAAAGCTAGCTATGCCCTGCAGAATGCCAGAGACCTAAAAGCCGCTTCACAGAAAGCTAGCCGTCACCCTACAGAATGCCTGACCTTATAGCCCCTTCACAGAATGCTAGCTATCGCCCTTCAGAATGCCAGAGACCTAAGAGCTGCTTCACAGAATGCTAGCTATTGCTCTATAGAAAGCTAGCTGTCGCTCTACAGAATGCCAAAGATCTAAAAGCCGCTTCACAGAATGCTAGCTATCGCCCTACAGAATGCCACAGACCTAAGAACTGCTTCACAGAATGCTAGCTATCACCCTACAGAATGCCAGAGACCTAAAAGCTGCATCACAGAAAGCTAGCTATCGCCCTACAGAATGCCAGAGACCTAAAAGCTGCATCACAGAATGCTAGCTATCGCCCTACAGAATGCCAGAGACCTAAAAGCTGCATCACAGAAAGCTAGCTATCACCTTACAGAAGGCCAAAGACCTAAAAGCTGCATCACACAATGCTAGCTATCGCCCTACAGAACGCCAGAGACCTAAGAACTGCTTCACAGAATGCTAGCTATTGCCCTACAGAACGCCAGAGTCCTAAAAGCTGCATCACAGAAAGCTAGCTATCGCCCTACAGAACGCCAGAGACCTAAGAACTGCTTGACAGAATCCTAGCTATTGACCTACAGAACACCAGAGACCTAAAAGCTGCATCACAGAATGCTAGCTATCGCCCTACAGAACGCCAGAGACCTAAGAGCTGCTTCACAGAATGCTAGCTATTGCCCTACAGAACGCCAGACACCTAAGAACTGCTTCACAGAATGCTAGCTATCGCCCTACAGAACACCAGAGACCTAAAAGCTGCATCACAGAATGCTAGCTATCGCCCTACAGAATGCCAGAGACCTAAGAACTGCTTCACAGAAGTTAGCTATTGCCCTACAGAATGCCAGAGACCTAACAGCCACTTCACAGAATGCTAGCTATCGCCCTACAGAACGCCAGAGACCTAAAAGCTGCATCACAGAATGCTAGCTATCGCCCTACAGAATGCCAGAGACCTAAGAACTGCTTCACAGAATGTTAGCTATTGCCCTACAGAATGCCAGAGACCTAACAGCCACTTCACAGAACGCTAGCTATTGCTCTACAGAATGCCAGAGAACTAAGAGCTGCTTCAAAGAATACTAAATATCATCCTACAGAACGCCAGAGATCTAAAAGACGCCTCAAAGAATTCTAGCCATCGCCCTACAGAACACCAGAGACCTAAGAGCTACTTCACAGAATGCTAGCTATTTCTCTACAGAAGGCTAGCTATCGCCCTACAGAACGCCAGAGACCTAAAAGTCGCATCATGGCCCTAACCTGAGGACTAACGCCCCCAGTCCCTCTTTGCTCAATCACAGTCCAATGTCACTAGTCTTAGTTCCCAACCAAACAGGTTGGCAGCATTGTTAGACCACCCAAGCATGTTCTCACGTCCTCAGCGAGAAGACCATGAAAAATAAACAACTGACAGTCATTCGGCATGCAGCTGAATGTCGTGAGTACTGGGTAGCAGGGTGTCAACCATTGATGTTGTAATATAGGCTATCTGTTACCCTGCACAGGATAGCATCATCTGCAAGAAGCCTTATCTCTCATTCCAGTCATTTACTCATATCATTTTTATATATGTAAGAAAACATAATGGTCCAATAATACTTCCTTGAAGAGTTACCCTCTTAATGATTACAGGATCAGATAAAGCTTTGCCTACTCTAATCCTCCAAGTTCTATTTTCTAAAATTATCGCGCTGATTGCAGAAAAGATGACTAGTTTTAAGCCATAGACAACTGTTACCTAAACAACATCTAAATCGAGCACAATCTTCCATTGCATAGACAATGTTCAGCCGATGTTTAACTATACATCATTTAAAGTTTCAATATTGGTTTGAAAATGGAAATAGAAGTACCTTTCATGCAACTCTTTGCTTGTCACAACCAATGAAATTTGTTGGTGCGCGCGCCAAATGCCAGTCAGGTGTTTATCTCCCCACACACTACTTAAATATGGCTAATCATTAGCACGAATTGCCCACAGATAAGAATGTCACTTTCAGTGGAAATTAAATCTCATAATAATATCGACACTAAAGTGACGCCACCGTTCAGGGAAGTGTAGATTTGATTATACAGTTGTTATGGTAAGTGTAATCTACTCATAAATAGCTTCCATGAAGGGACGATGAAACCGAATGTGTTGTATGGGCCATATAGATGTAGCTTGCATTCTGGAGATCGTAGGTTTGTAACGCATCATTGACAGCCCTGAAGATTGTTTTCTGTAGTTTCCCTTATTTTTACACCAGGGAAATATTAGGGCTGTTAATATGGCCAAGTCTCTTCTTCCCCAGTCCTGCTCTTTAAACAGTAATCACCACTATCACCACCACTTGCCTTTTCCTGTCTCATAGTTGCCGAAAACTTACCTGAATTAGCGCGACGATTATATATACAAAAAACATATACAACCTACTTTTTAGTTCCCAATATTAAATGAGTTTACTTGGTAGTAAATATAAGTGAATCCCTCCCGGCTGATGTACATGACAGCCCTCTGACAATTGGGACAAGTAATTCTGACATGCATGTACACAAAGTCACCTATAATTCCATGGAAATTACCCCATGTATAATAAAATACATTGGTTGCAAAGGATTCTGTTCAAGTTGACAGTTATCGGACTGTCCCTTTGTCAGTCTCTAGAAACAAGTCTCTTGAAAAGCGAAATCTTATTTTAAGCTCTGACTTCTCGCACATTTCAAGTGAATTGGTGTGATTTTGCAGCGGGCGACCCACAGACAGGCCGCCGGACTGACCTTTCTTCCCAGAATCGTGTCACTATGATAATACAAATTACGTGTTTCATGATACATAACCTCTGATTGTAATTCACTCCTCTCCTTTGAGGTTAAACAGTGTTCTCGGCAGTGTTTACACCTGGCCGGTTGAACATTGATTTGAGACATTAAGTGATAAATAACGTCTCTGCAATGATTCAGGCATACTTAGGCATCGTTTAACCGTAGACATGGTCTAAACACCGTTCCTCCAATCGGCCCATAGTCACTCACTCAGTCACCCTTTTGTCTAGCCCAACTACACTAATTTTTGCCAACAGCCTCCCTTGATCTACCCTATCAAATGCCTTAGATAGCTGGCCATCACTAGTTCACTTGCAGGCACTGTCAAATGCCTACTAGGTATATTCATTAGGGTTGATATATTTAACGTTGTTTTTTGTAACAAGATATGCACTGGGCAATAACGCTGACCTGATTTCGTATCAGGCACCGTAAGATATTATGTTCTTTGTTCAGATCTAAAAGACTGGCAACAGCAGACTCCAACTTTATCAGCAGTATGTTAAAGGCTGTGGACACAGTGTCATATGAAACGAATGACAATTGCTAGAACAAAATCTTAGAGAAATAGAACAATGTACGAAATAAAACTGCGCATGTTGTGCTACATGCATCACACAAATTAAACATAAAATGACAAGCCAACCACTTCGAACGGAAGCCTGAAAGAGTAAATAGCACTTAACCTCATGTATTGACCAGCACGGTGTTCCTCGTCTGTAAGAATACCCGGGATAATTGACTTATGTCCAGATAAATTATATATTTCAGAGAGAAGTCCTAATAGTCATCTGAGAAAAGTGAGGTCAGGTCAGCTGCATTTTACGATTCAATTGTCCGTATAACAGAAAACAAATAATTCATTTACTGTTTTTAAAATTAATGAATGATTAAAATTAAATTGGATCGCAAAATTCAACTGAGCGCAAATGTTCAAAATTACGATACGCTACAATTTCTTCGGTCAACTGAGTAGCCTACTGAACACACGTACTAATACACATTCTTCTTCCCCTTCGTTTTTATTTGGACTTGGCTTTGCCAGCACTAGAGCTAAGATAATAGTATTCCAGCCTGGTTACATGTCACTCAACTAACCCTGTTATATTTGTAAGAGATAGCTGTTCATTCTCAATCCTTCATTATCTCATTAGTCATTCCGTCATTCTACATTACTTGATAATACCTTTGCACGCGCAGCGAGAATTTGGTATTCTGACTTATAGTCTGCTGTTCGTGCAGTCGTGAATTCCAGTTTCGTGCAGTCTGAGAACAGTTAGCAGAATTTGTGGCTTGTTTTCGGATTTCTTTTTGCTAGTAGCTTTACGTCGCACCGACTCAGATAGGTCTTATGGCGACGGTGGGACAGGGAAGGGCTAGGAGTGGGAAGGAAGCGGCCGTGGCCTTAATTAAGGTACAGCCCCAGCATTTGCCTCGTGTGAAAATGGGAAACCACGGAAAACCATTTTCAGGGCTGCCGACAGTGGGGTTCGAACCTACTATCTCCCGAATACTGGATACTGGCCGCACTTAAGCGACTGCAGCTATCGAGCTCGGGGTTTTTTTCGGATTTCTATATGAGGCATGCACATTAACCCTTGTCACACATGGTTCACAAAGCACATATCCTTATAAATATATTTTATCCGTGTCTTTCTTGAAAATGACATTCCTTGACGGCGGTAGTTTGAAATAAATTCTTAATTAAATGTAGCAGTTGCATATTCCGTTTAATGGGCGTATATTAGCGGTTACTTTTCATCCAGGAGATATCGTTAATTAAAACCAATATCACGATAAAATACATGTGAACTGTCATTGTAAGTAAGTCTAGTTATACTGTGGATAAACTAGTGCATTTTAATAATCTGTTACTCTATGCTTACTTGTAGGTAGCGACTGATCGCGAATATCACAGACTTTTGACGATATAAAATCTTGTATATTTTCAGATCTCAGACATTAGTTTTACGAGTGACTCCAGTTAATCTGCAACTGATGATGACAATCTGGGTTTATTTGATGATATTGCCGGTAATCTGAATAGAGCACGGTCGAAGAATGAAAATTATTTTGAGGTTATTGTGCCAAGATACGATGATCAAGAGTTCATGGAACATTTTAGAGTCAGTCGATACGTGGCAGAAAGTTTGGCTGAACGTTTTTCCAACAGCCAGTATTTTAATTATCAAGCACGGGGAAATGGGAAATTAAGGAGCTTCTGATGAACGCTCATATTTTTGTGGTTTGCTGGTCATCAGACAGCTTCATATTGTGATGTAAGTGATAGATTCAATATCACCTTAAGTACACTGCACAAAGTCATACAACGTATGGTGTACTTTTATCTGATCAAATAATAAAGTGGCCCACAGGAGATGAAATCACTACTATTGGAAGACACTTAGGGCATAATCATTTTCCCGGAGTAATGGGAGAGATAGATGGTACCGGGACCTATCCCACCATCCCCCATAGCTCATGGTACCATGTGCCAACAAAGAGGTGACCCTGTCGGGTCATGAACACATGGCACCATGCTCCACGGAAGGCGATGCTCAAGGGACCTTTTCGGCCTGTGACGATTCCCTCTCATTGGGATTGAATAAGTAATCCACTCACATGAGGGGTCAACGCCCTACGGCGGAGCAAGGTCGCTGCTAACTCTCCCGTTCCTAAGATCTGAACCCCCGGCTACTCAGAGTCGCAGACCGTCTGCGGCGATCAAAATAAAATATCTTACAACTAACTTAAAGGCATAACATGAACGGAAGAGGTTCTGGATGCTAATTATCGGCAAAAATTAGGCACGAATAAAATTTCTGAATATTTAATTCACTCCCGTTGAACATATTGACAATCTACAACCTTGAACATCAAAGTTAACTTACATCCATTGAATTTTAATACCAGCAACGGACAGCCATGTCCGGGCTATCACCCAAGTGAAAATTAGATCCACATCATTATGAGAGTCTTTATGTGGTCTATTGACATTACGCTGTTGAATATTATAACGCAAAACAATCACCTATTCGGATTAAGCACCTGGGTGTTCACATATAGCTTCAAACAACTCGGAGAAATTTGAGTTGCGTTTACTACACTCTTGGTTGATAAGCTTGGTTTCGAATTTACGGACACGATTATTTTACCTGCTGAGTACGGTAAACAGTATTATAATGAACCTAACATTTTACAAAAAGTTATAAGAAAACTATGACCTTACGGATATCAATATTCCCGGGATTAATTCCCAAATTACAAATTTAAAACACAGCAGGTTACACTAATTTACCCTAAGATTAGAGTGGCCACCTACATCGAACATAACACGAGAAATATAATATTTAAAGGATTTTAAAAATCTTAAAATGATAAACAACTTCACGGCGTTACAACCTCTCGCAAAAACATGAAATGCACACAATTCTAGTTACTGCTAATCACCTCATTTGAGGACTAACTATACACATCATAGGGCCTGAACCCTCCACTCAAACGAACTACCAAAAGGATTTTTCACGAAGTCTCAATTAAACAAATCAATTAGCATCAAAACAACATCCTATTTACACTATTATCACACCTGGAAGAGAAAACACATATTATAACATTTCCCATACATGGTAGCTGCATCTGGTTTACCATTAGCCGTCGTTTGTGTGACTGACTCCCTTTTGTCATGTCCGGGGTACGAACGGGAGACCAACAGGTCTCTCGAGTCGGGAAGCCTGAAAAATCAAGACCCTATCTATCGATTCTACATGTGTATGAATTAAGTGTTCCTGCATTCACCCAACTTAGCCTTATTAGAGTGTGGTAATCGATTAACATAAAACATTTACTAGCAGAGCAAAAGAGGGTTCGAGGAACAACACTTCCTTGAGAAAGACGGCCATATATTTGCCTTTTAGCAGGCCTAGTTTGAAGCGACAAGCGAGCTCCGACCCTCTCGGGGTGGGATGCCATAAATTTCCTTATCAACCGCCCGCACACCGGCCACATACTTTTTTAAAACCCAAAATTAGTGCGTTTACAAAAGCCTATTCAGTGGGCCAATTTATTCACGCGAACAAAAATAACAAAAAAAAACAGGTGCATAGAATTATGCTCTAACCCGCTCAGGTATTCTTCATCGGACCAATCTCTCAACTTTTGGGCCGTTACATTATTTTACTCTCTCTCTCTCTCTCTCTCTTATAGGAGTCCGGAGTTCCATCCTCGTGCCTCTCATAGTAAAACTACCACAATCCACGGGCTAGCAAACTAGAGTTTAATAATCTCACAGAATTTACTAATAACAATAGTCATAATAATCACAATAATGATAATAATAATAATAGTAATAATAATAATAATAATAATAATAATAATAATAATAAGGACTATGTACCTGACATGAATTTATATTACCTTCATTAGATCAACATAAAATTATCCGACCAAACTGATTAATTTAAATTAAATAAAATTAACTAACAAAAGGTACTTAAGCAATCACAAAAAAATTCTTTAACAGGGGCCCTAGCTAGTGTTGGTGGGATTGGACATTTGTACCTCGGCGCCATGACCCTTCACACACATATGATGCACCAACGCCTTAAGTTATCATGCAAAAAATACAACTACTTTACATTAAATCGAGTACTTCACCTATCCAACTTTATCTGGTTCACAGGATATATGGCAAAGATTCTTGCGTCATCTTAACCTGACTTCTTTCATATATCTCTCCAAGAACGAAGGCTCCTTTATTACCTCAACGAAATTAATTAGCCTTTTCCCCCCCGTCTCCTCTGACAGTACTCATAAAACAAGGATACAACCATGCTCATGCAATAAAGACAACTAGATGGGAAATTCATACTCTATTCCTAATTTGTTTCCTTCCCAAACAACTTTAAAAGGTTAAAATAAAAAAATACCGACCACTCTAATCTTACTACTTTAATTATTCAATATAAAATCATCCCATGCTATTCCTATATTCTGATATGATTTATCTACAGGGAATATCAATATCATAAGATCATAATTTTGTACTCAACAATGCTGGTCCGTTGTCCATCGTACGCCGTTCGAGCCCAGAGGGAGGGCTCCTTTGAAGGTCCTAGCCCATCATGTTGAAGTGGGAGATCGCTGGTTCTGGACGTTGCATGATGCTCCTGGAATAATCCATAGCGTTGGGGTTTGAACACTGAAATGACACTGTTTACACTGTTTTCACAAAACTTCCTCCACTCACGTTACAGGCAAATTTTCCTTTCTTCTAACCAGAATGAAAGTTATGAATGTATACGATACCCTGGTACAGGACGCAGCTAGTCTATCCTAATCTGACATATGCAATTCCGAGCTCACAGTTTCATTACCGGAACAGTTTAACCTCCCGCATTACTCTAAGGTGGGCTACTTATGTTTATTCTCAATCCTGTCTTGTATGCTTTGTTCAGCGCGCTCCTCAGATTACGCTGTTCTGATGCACGATAAACACTGATACAATTTTGTTTATGTGATAACCACTAATTCTTCGTACTATCACTATTCACTCGCCTGCCGTTTACACAGTTTCTAACATAGATTATAATTAAGAGGCTCTCTGCCTCCACTACGGGATACTGATTGAAAAATAACGTTCCACGTTCGACAGACGGCAATTCATTGTTTCACAGTTCTCGGTGCGAATTTATGTCACTCACGATCCTTCGTGTCGCACCGCGATCAAATTATAAATGCGCACATCATGTTTACATAGTTCAGATTCTTACTGCAGATTCGCACTGAAATCCGACTTTTCACACTCCCGCTCACTGAAAATTTACCATACAGAGAGAGGGAAATCAGACCAAAAATCGGCCGTGTGGTCACCTCGTAGACTCCTCGAAGACTGGTGTCCACTTTCATATGTGCAGGCAAATATAAGGGCTCCCTAGGGTGGGGAATGCTTGGGAGACATCTCCCTCCAACAAATTTCAGTTTTCCCGATCCACAAGGCTTACGAATCTCAGCGATGCGGCAACTTGTGTGGCCAACTACTCCGAAATACAAGATGTGATGCGGAACTCAGGATGATCGGTGGATTTGTAGTAATTAATCCCAATAAAATCGGGGTGGGGGTAGTACTCGCTATGAGCATTTGGCGACACTGTAGGCGTGGGTACGCCGAGGCGGTTACGTAATCTTATGAATATGCATTTACGTAGGTGAGATTATTCTACCTTGTTTTTCAATTTTGCCATTCATACAATATTCCTCTTATTACTCTGACGTATGTTTTCTGGTTAGTTTAGCCTTTATTGAGCTGAAAACACCCCTGAAATCACCCCATCGCTTTGGCATCGCTGTGCGTTGGCGTTTGTTTTCAAGATGGAGTCAGCAATATTGTATTCTCCTTCCCCTATTTTCATGATACGCGCGCAGTTCGGGAGTTTTTCTGAGCCACCCACTGGGTGCTCTAGGCGCCTCTCTGTCGCGAAGTGTTATGCAATATGACGCTACTGCCAGCATCCACACAAAGGAAGCTACAAGCCTACTAATTTCTTAGATATATACTTCGAAATAATTATTCATGTGGCTATACGGTCACATCTGCCCCTCCATTGGTTTCAAAAAATTTGGAACGGAATTTCTTGGTTTAAAATTTTGCTTTAAGGAACGTCTCCTCTGTGTGTACTCTAAATTCAACCAGGCATTTTCTCTTTCGAGAAGAAAACATATCCGTCCCAAGGCTTCACGCTTCTGATACAATCCTAGGCATTCTTCACAACACTGGCCATCTTGGTTCTCCTGCTCGACCGTTGACATCACGTGGACCATTGCATCCTCTTGAACGTCCTCTTCCTCGTCCAATGGATCCTCATCTTCATCTCTCTCCAGGACATCTCCCTCTTCTTCGACGTTCTCATCCACCTGACTGGCGTCGATTCTGCTGCTTCCTGGAGGATGGTATACTTTCAAATTTGCGGCGTTGTACACTGTCTCAGTTGTGTCGTCCATGCTCTGGACCTTGTACGAATTATTGTCCAGATTTTCGATGACCCTATACGGGCCAATGTATAGCTCCGCAAACTTGTGATAGATTTCATTTGCGGGATCGGAGATCGCTGGTCGTTTAACAAGAACGAGTTCACCAAATCGTAGCGGACGATGGTACCTTTTCCCACGCAGACGTCGTAATCTCTTTTCCGCCTGTTCCTTCAAGTATTCCGCCGTCGTTTGGATGCAGAGTTCCGCGGATAAGCGGGGGTCTTGGGGACATTGGATCACGTTCACCCAGGGTCTCTTGGGAACTTCATCGAAATGAACGACGCTTGGGATCATCCCAGTTGATTCGTGGACTGTCCCGTTAACACACTCCTCAATAATAGGAAGGACGTCCACCCATCGCCAATGTTGACGGGAACAGTAGATTCGGCAGAATTTGCCTATTTCCCGCATGATCCGCTCAGGTGGATTGGATTCGGGGTGGCGAATCGAACTCAAATGATGCTTCACCCCTAGCCCTTCAATATCCCTTTTAAAAGTTCCGGAAGTAAATTGGGAACCGTGGTCTGTTAAAATACATTCCGGTTTACCCATCCTCGGAATGATTTTATTCTTTATGTGATTGATGACAGCTCTGGTATTCGCTTTTTGTACAGGGCAAAGTTGGATGAAGTTTGAAAAAACATCGACGCACACCAAAATATTCTGCATTCCACGTCGTGCCTTGGGCAAAGGACCGTAAAAATCTAGCGCGAAGAGCTCTTTTGGCTCCTTCGGCAACAAAGGTCGTGGCAGTTGTTTAAGCAAAAAGGTGTTGTGTTTCACCCGCTGGCAGATATCGCACGTCATCAATTCACGGCGGACAATCTTCCTCAAATTTGGCCAAATAAAGGTTTCCTTTAACGTAGATACAACCTTGTCGATCCCGGCGTGACCAATGGCTCGGTGGACCAACCAAATTAAGTCTTCATGTAAGGCGGGTGGCACGACAATCCTGTATCGAGTGTATTTATCATCGGCAAATTTGTGTAGAATCCCATTGAAGTAATTGTATCGTTCTGCCTTCTTCTCTATTTCTGAGTGCTCGGCGGTACCTGGTTGGATTTTCCACTTGAAGAACTTGATCAATTTCCGTGTTTCCGGATCTCTTTCTTGCTCCTCCCCTATAGTCCTTAACTTCTCTAGCGTGGCCTGGTCTTCATCTTCTAGTTGGATGTGGAAAATGGAAGTTTCGCTGGGGTCCGGGTTTCGACTCAATGCATCTGCGATAATGTTGTTCTTCCCAGCACAATGCTCTACTGTTAAGTCATACTGCTGGACGAAAAGACACCAGCGATTGACCCTTTCGCTCGTCATTGTCGACTTGAGCATGAACGTTAACGCGGTATGGTCCGTCCGTAGGACAATGGGGAAGCCGTAGATATACTTCCGCCAATGACCTAGGGCTGTGGCGATGGCCAACATCTCGAGTTCAGTCACTGTGTATTTGAGCTCGTGAGTTCTCAATTTTCGGCTCATAAATGCCAGATATGTGATTTTTGGTCGTGCCTCCGGGTCTTCTTGGTACAATACGGCACCGACCCCAATTTTCGATTCGTCCGTTTGCACGATGAATTTCTTTGAATAATCTGGGTAACCTAATTTGACGCAGTTGGCGAGGAGTTCCTTCGTCTTATTGAAAGCAGCTTCGCATTCCTCGTCCCACTTCCAACGGTTATTTTTCTTTAGCAAATTTTGGAGGGGTGCTACGACTTCGGTATACCCAGGACAATGATCAGAGAAGAAATTACAGATCCCTAAAAATTGCCGAACGTGCTTGACCCTAGTTGGTCTTGGAAAGTTTTGAATTGCTTGAATTTTGACGGGGTTTGGAATCACGCCATCGGAGTCAATCACGTGTTCCCAAAAATAAAATACTCCTTTGACAGAACTGTGACTTTGGAAGGTTGACTTTAAAGTTGTTTCGATCCACATCGAGCAAGAGCTTCTTGATCTTTTCGAGATGGTCCTCGACTGCCTCAGATGCCACCAAAATGTCATCAATGTACCTTACCGTAAATGCCTTTACCTCGTCGCTAAGGTTTCTATCGAGAGCTCGGATAAGAGCGGATCCCGCGTTCATAATGCCAAACGGAAGCCGAACGTCGTTTGGTCAATCATAAACCCAGTCAAAATTTTGGTCTTCGGGTCCAACACCACGTGATGAAAAGAGGAAGTTAAATCGACCCCGGTAAACAACTTCATGTGGCGAAATTTCTTCAGGATGTCTTTGATACAAGGGGCTTGATCATACTCGGGGACTAAGTGCTGATTAATGGCCCTCGCGTCAAGGCAAACGTGAAGAGATCCATTCGCCTTCTCCACGATTACGAGTGATTTCAGAAAAGGCGTTGGGGAATTCATAATCAAACCACTAGCCTCCATCTCGCTAATTAATTGACTGACTTTGTCATGATACTTTTCTGGTACCGGATACGGGCGTTGCCTAAATGGTTCCCAACTGTTTACTACCAAGGTATACTGGAAATTTGGGATCTTCCCCGGTCGTGAACCGAAAACTTCTTTGCATTGCTCTAAAGTTTGAGTAATTGATCCTTCTCATTTTCCCCAATTTTGGCTTCATGAATTTTTCCTTGAATGGTTGAATCCAATGATGGTTCCTCTTCTGTTTCCAATGCGGCGATTGTCATTCCAGATTCCTCGAAAACTTTGTGGCAAATTCCGTCCAATCCTATCCAGTCTTCCTCTCCCTCCGTGTTTCCTGAACAGAGCTGCGTCATCCAAATCCTTTCCTCGGTTTCTAAGTCTTCAAAATCATTTAACTTTACCTCAGTTTGGGCCGAATCCAACTTTAAACAAATTTCGTTTGTTTCCGTATTGATATGGGCTTTATATTCCCTTAGGAAATCTGAACCGATGATAACATTATATTCAATTTTGGATAAAACGATGAACGGGTGGGAAATAATATCCTTCCCAATCTCCAGATCCAAATACGCTTGACTATTGCAGAACGTGGTCCTGTCAGGAATTACCCCACGAACTTTGACATTAGATATTGGGATAACCGGGATATCAGTTTTGGATTGAAGTTCTTGTAATAGTATTCTAGAAACTACGCTCACGCTGGCTCCCGTGTCCTCAAGAGAACGAACTCGGAACCCATGGACTCTGATATAAATCACTGGCAATTCCCTCACGACCTTGATGTCGGTTTGAAACTTATCTTCCAATAACTCATCAGATTGTACCACCCACGTGTCGATCGTGATCACTGTCCATGACAATGTTTGAGGGTCGATAGCCTTCGAAAATTCGGCTATCTCCTCATCTAGTACTTCGGCTTTTTTAGACGATATGCCTCAGTTGTCTCATATTCTGGCGCACGGGGATCTAATCTACTTTGATTTTCATTGTGTTGTTGCAATGCAAGGCTTTCAGCCCCTTTACATTCGGTCGTCTGAGTTAATCGCCTAATGGGCTGCTCCCATATGACCTTAACATTTTGTGATGCATTTAGCTCCCGGACGTACTGTTGTGACTCCTTTTTTCTGTCCTGAAGGTCGCCCTGGTAGTATTCCCTACGCTGTTGGGAATTTCCGTCATTGCGCGGTTGCCATTTTGGATATGGTCGACGTTCTCTATTATTACCATTTTGCTTATAAGCCGGTCCATCATATTTACGTCTGGACTCTTCCTATGGTCGAGACCTCCACCTCGCATCTCTTGGGTTTCGGTTCCCAACGTACAGCTCCCGTGTACTTGTTCCCTGATCTTTCTGGCTGGTTGAATTAGCATTCCCTTGGCAATCCAAAACGTTGACCATCTCTGACTGCCTAGTTCATATATGCTGCCCGCTGGACGTTTGATCAAGGTGCTGCAACACCTGTTCCATTTCCACCGCCGTCTTTACGTTCGCAGCTATTAACATGCGTTGAACGTCGGCGGGAAATTGCTTACTAATGGCTGCAATTAGCTCAATTTCTGCCGGGGGATTGTCTATTTCTCTCATCTTGACTAGCTGCCCAGTGAAGTACTCACAGAAGAGCGTTGGGCCAGTCATAGAGTACCGACGAGAGTACAACTCCAATCGCAACCCCTGTTGAGTCTGCATTCCCCAATACTTATCCAGAAATGCCCTTTTAAAGCTCTCATATCCATCAAAGCAGTATCGGAACGCTTGGAACCAAACGAGGGCCTGGTCTTCCAAAAACCTTTCCACAACCCTCAATTTTCGCTCTGGCGTTATCCGATTATCCGCCATATATCCGTCCATTTCGAGCAAAAATTCTTTGGAGTCATGTTCCCCCCAGGTTTAAAACGTTTCGGCTTATCTTCCGCCATCTTCATCATATTGTAAATGGGTATTGTTTCAATGGGAATTGACGTCGAATTGTGCATTTGCGTTCGAGATAACTGATCCTGAGTGGTATTAATCCTAGCAAAAAGACCTGTTCCTTCCGGTTCCATCTTCATTTCGAAAGGGTTAACGGGGCTCGATTTTATCGGACTGAACTCCTTTCCATTTCCGTGAAAATCCTCCCGTACTTTCAATTTTCCTACCTCTTCTCTCAACTCTTGGATGAGGTTTTCATGGGTATCTACCCTAATTTTCGCCTTCTGGATTTTATAGGACCAATCCTCGATCCTATCCGATATTTTGTAGTCCCTCTTATGAACCTCTTCTCGGATCAAAATGATTTCTTCGGACGTTATTTCTTTGACTTTGGATATCTGCTTCTCTATTGATTCAGTAAATTCCTTATGCAACGCCACGGTTTGATGTTGCACCTCACCCAGTTTACCCTGAGCCTGACATATCTCCCCCTTAGTCGCTTCCATCTCCCTACTAGTAGTTTCCTGATATGCCACTGTCGCTTTAATGTATTCCTCGAGTTGCTCCACCATACTGATAGTTTGGGCCTCAATACAACCTACACGCTCAACCGCTGTGTTGACCATCTTGCCGAAATTTTCCTGTTTTTCCTCTACACCGTCTACTCGCGCTCCTAATTGCTCCGAAACCTTTCTCAACGTTCTCGATCGATTTCAAGTTGGTCGACTAGTCCGTTCTGACGTTCAGTCATTCGCTCGAACCGCTCCTCAAAGTCACCTAGCCGTTTATTGATCTCATGTCTCCCTTCCTTGCATTCCTCCTGTACCTTATCTATCATTTCTTTAATGTTTCCTTGAATATCCTCACTCTTTTGATTCAGTTTTTCCGTAATACTTTCTCGAATGTCCTCACTAGTCTCATTTAGTTTCACCTGCATGTCTTCGTTATTTTCACGCATCAGTTCCTTCATACCCTGCATGTCTTTCTGAATGTCCTCGCTATTCTGATTAATTTTCGCCAAAATGTTTTCGCTATTAACGCGAATCATCTCCTGCATCCATTCTTTCATCTGTTCTAATTCCATTACGAACACAATTTTCATTAAATGAGCCCCCCTTTAGACTCGAACTTAGGACCTGGGTCAATTAACTCGAAACCAAGTTCTCTACAAGGTTGTTTCCCCACTCAACTTCGAAAATTTCTACAATTTAATAGAATTAAGTCCAAAACGTCGCCACAAAAAGGAAACGCTAACTCGAAGTTGCCTAACTTTTACACCCCTGTGGCACCGAGAGCATAATCAAAATTAAAGAATGTTGCCATAACACTTAACGATAGAATTTTGAATAAATTAACGATCCGAAAATAAAATACCAACATAGGTGGTATATGCCAATAAATTAGGTCATCCTTCCAGCATTGAGGCAGATACACCTGATACAATGGGTAATACCGTCCCAAGACTTTCCGTCTGAAGCCTAATCTACTGCATCTTCAGAATCAGCTCAAAGGCCCGAGGTCACCTTGGCTACTCCGCGGAGAATCTAACTCGTCACATGAATAAACACTCACTATTAGCAATGAGGCCTATTGCAAGTAGTACCTCCTGACTAATACCCATGAATATGGTTACCTGAAGGGTATCAATATTCGTTTTTCCTCAGATTCGGGAAAATCATTCCATTGTTTCCCGGATTCAGTTGAATCCTTTATTAATCTCTGGGTACGTCAATTGCCATGAATGACCGTCATGGCTATTGCCGTAATAATAATAATAATCATAATAATAATAATAATAATAATAATAATAATAATAATAATAATAATAATAACCATGACATACGACAATCTTCGCCGTAAACATACGTATTAAAATTTACTGTCACTCGTCATTCATTTTCACCTATTGGTCCAATCATGCGCATCCAGTAATATGAACTAAATCAGTTCTTTATCATAATTGGCCATTCCTACAAATTTTAATTCTGGCATTACCATGCAGTGCGCCCATTTTTCAGAAAATAAAAACCTCAAATGCCTACCGAAAAAACCTACTGGAAATGCCGAAAATGCCAACACGAAGGGCGCCATATGTGACCTTTCCCACCATCCCCCATAGCTCATGGTACCATGTGCCAACAAAGAGGTGACCCTGTCGGGTCATGAACACATGGCACCATGCTCCACGGAAGGCGATGCTCAAGGGACCTTTTCGGCCTGTGACGATTCCCTCTCATTGGGATTGAATAAGTAATCCACTCACATGAGGGGTCAACGCCCTACGGCGCAGCAAGGTCGCTGCTAACTCTCCCGTTCCTAAGATCTGAACCCCCGGCTACTCAGAGTCGCAGACCGTCCGCGGCGATCAAAATAAAATATCTTACAGCTAACTTAAAGGCATAACATGAACGGAAGAGGTTCTGGATGCTAATTATCGGCAAAAATTAGGCACGAATAAAATTTCTGAATATTTAATTCACTCCCGTTGAACATATTGACAATCTACAACCTTGAACATCCAAGTTAACTTACATCCATTGAATTTTAATACCAGCAACGGACAACCATGTCCGGGCTATCACCCAAGTGAAAATTAGATCCACATCATTATGAGAGTCTTTATGTGGTCTATTGACATTACGCTGTTGAATATTATAACACAAAACAATCACCTATTCGGATTAAGCACCTGGGTGTTCACATATAGCTTCAAACAACTCGGAGAAATTTGAGTTGCGTTTACTACACTCTTGGTTGATAAGCTTGGTTTCGAATTTACGGACACGATTATTTTACCTGCTGAGTACGGTAAACAGTATTATAATGAACCTAACTTTTTACAAAAGTTATAAGAAAACTATGACCTTACGGATATCAATATTCCCGGGATTAATTCCCAAATTACATATTTAAAACACAGCAAGTTACACTAATTTACCCTAAGATTAGAGTGGCCACCTACATCGAACATAACACGAGAAATATTATATTGAAAGAATTTTTAAATCATAAAATGATAAACAACTTCACGGCGTTACAACCTCTCGCAAAAACATGAAATGCACACAATTCTAGTTACTGCTAATCACCTCATTTGAGGACTAACTATACACATCATAGGGCCTGAACCCTCCACTCAAACGAACTACCAAAGGATTTTTCACGAAGTCTCAATTAAACAAATCAATTAGCATCAAAACAACATCCTATTTACACTATTATCACACCTGGAAGAGAAAACACATACACTGACTGACAGAGCAAATGCAACACCAAGAAGGAGTGGTTCGAAAGGGATGAAAGTTGGGAAAAAAACAGAGACGGCACGGACGAATAATTGATGTTTATTTCAAACCGATATGCAGGTTACACAATGCGTACGGCATCGACTCAGTAGGATGTAGGACCACCGCGAGCGGCAATGCACGCAGAAACACGTCGAGGTACAGAGTCAATAAGAGTGCGGATGGTGTCCTGAGGGATGGTTCTCCATTCTCTGTCAACCATTTGCCACAGTTGGTCGTCCGTACGGGGCTGGGGCAGAGTTTGCAAACGGCGTCCAATGAGATCCCACACGTGTTCGATTGGTGAGAGATCCGGAAAGTACGCTGGCTACGGAAGCATCTGTACATCTCGTAGAGCTTGTTGGGAGATGCGAGCAGTGTGTGGGCGGGCATTATCCTGCTGAAACAGAGCATTGGGCAGCCCCTGAAGGTGGGCATTTAACGTGCCTTGAATACGCACTAGAGGTGCCGTGGAATCATACGCAATAGCGCCCCAAACCATGATGCCGCGTTGTCTAGCGGTAGGGCGCTCCACAGTTACTGCCGGATTTGACCTTTCTCCACGCCGACGCCACACTCGTCTGCGGTGACTATCACTGACAGAACAGAAGCGTGACTCATCGGAGAACACGACGTTCCGCCATTCCCTCATCCAAGTCGCTCTAGCCCGGCACTATGCCAGGCGTGCACGTCTATGCTGTGGAGTCAATGGTAGTCTTCTGAGCGGGCGCCGGGAGTGCAGGCCTCCTTCAACCAATCGACGGGAAATTGTTCTGGTCGATATTGGAACAGCCAGGGTGTCTTGCACATGCTGAAGAATGGCGGTTGACGTGGTGTGCGGGGCTACCACCGCTTGGCGGCGAATGCGCCAATCCTCGCGTGCTGACGTCACTCGGGCAGCGCCTGGACCCCTCGCACGTGCCACATGTCCCTGCGCCAACCATCTTCGCTACAGGCGCTGCACCGTGAACACATCCCTATGGGTATCGGCTGCGATTTGACGAAGCGACCAACCTGCCCTTCTCAGCCCGATCACCATACCCTTCGTAAAGTCGTCTGTCTGCTGGAAATGCCTCCGTTGACGGCGGCCTGGCATTCTTAGCTATACACGTGTCCTGTAGCACACGACAGCACGTTCTACAATGACTGTCGGCTGAGAAATCACGGTACGAAGTGGGCCATTCGCCAACGCCGTGTCTCATTTATCGCTCGCTACGTGCGCAGCACAGCGGCGCATTCACATCATGAGCATACCTCAGTGACGTCAGTCTACCCTGCAATTGGCATAAAGTTCTGACCACTCCTTCTTGGTGTTGCATTTGCTCTGTCAGTCAGTGTATTATAACATTTCCCATACATGGTAGCTGCATCTGGTTTACCATTAGCCGTCGTTTGTGTGACTGACTCCCTTTTGTCATGTCCGAGGTACGAACGGGAGACCAACAGGTCTCTCGAGTCGGGGAACCTGAAAAATCAAACCCTATCTATCGATTCTACATGTGTATGAATTAAGTGTTCCTGCATTCACCCAACTTAGCCTTATTAGAATGTGGTAATCGATTAACATAAAACATTTACTAGCAGAGCAAAAGAGGGTTCGAGGAACAACACTTCCTTGAGAAAGACGGCCATATATTTGCCTTTTAGCAGGCCTAGTTTGACGCGACAAGCGAGCTCCGACCCTCTCGGGGTGGGATGCCATAAATTTCCTTATCAACCGCCCGCACACCGGCCGCATACTTTTCTAAACCCAACATTAGTGCGTTTACAAAAGCCTATTCAGTGGGCCAATTTATTCACGCGAACAAAAATTACAAATACAAACAGGTGCATAGAATTATGCTCTAACCCGCTCAGGTATTCTTCATCGGACCAATCTCTCAACTTTTGGGCCGTTACATTATTTTACTCTCTCTCTCTCTCTCTTATAGGAGTCCGGAATTCCATCCTCGTGCCTCTCATAGTAAAACTATCACAATCCACGGGCTAGCAAACTAGAGTTTAAAAATCCCACAGAATTTACTAATAACAATAGTCATAATAATCACAATAATGATAATAATAATAGTAATAATAATAATAATAATAATAATAATAATAAGTACTATGTACCTGACATGAATTTATATTACCTTCATTAGATCAACATAAAATTATCCGACCAAACTGATTAATTTAAATTAAATAAAATTAACTAACAAAAGGTACTTAAGCAATCACAAAAAATTCTTTAACAGGGGCCCTAGCTAGTGTTGGTGGGGTTGGACATTTGTAACTCGGCGCTATGACCCTTCACACACATATGATGCACCAACGCATTAAGTTATCATGCAAAAATACAACTACTTTACATTAAATCGAGTACTTCACCTATCCAACTTTATCTGGTTCACAGGATATATGGCAAAGATTCTTGCGTCATCTTAACCTGACTTCTTTCATATATCTCTCCAAGAACGAAGGCTCCTTTATTACCTCAACGAAATTAATTAGCCTTTTCCCCCCGTCTCCTCTGACAGTACTCATAAAACAAGGATACAACCATGCTCATGCAATAAAGACAACTAGATGGGAAATTCATACTCTATTCCTAATTTGTTTCCTTCCCAAACAACTTTAAAAGGTTAAAATAAAAAAATACCGACCACTCTAATCTTACTACTTTAATTATTCAATATAAAATCATCCCATGCTACTCCTATATTCTGATATGATTTATCTACAGGGAATATCAATATCATAAGATCATAATTTTGTACTCAACAATGCTGGTCCGTTGTCCATCGTACGCCGTTCGAGCCCAGAGGGAGGGCTCCCTTGAAGGTCTTAGCCCATCATGTTGAAGTGGGAGATCGCTGGTTCAGGACGTTGCATGATGCTCCTGGAATAATCCATAGCGTTGGGGTTTGAACACTGAAATGACACTGTTTACACTGTTTTCACAAAACTTCCTCCACTCACGTTACAGGCAAATTTTCCTTTCTTCTAACCAGAATGAAAGTTATGAATGTATACGATACCCTGGTACAGGACGCAGCTAGTCTATCCTAATCTGACATATGCAATTCCGAGCTCACAGTTTCATTACCGGAACAGTTTAACCTCCCGCATTACTCTAAGGTGGGCTACTTATGTTTATTCTCAATCCTGTCTTGTATGCTTTGTTCAGCGCGCTCCTCAGATTACGCTGTTCTGATGCACGATAAACACTGATACAATTTTGTTTATGTGATAACCACTAATTCTTCGTACTATCACTATTCACTCGCCTGCCGTTTACACAGTTTCTAACATAGATTATAATTAAGAGGCTCTCTGCCTCCACTACGGGATACTGATTGAAAAATAACGTTCCACGTTCGACAGACGGCAATTCATTGTTTCACAGTTCTCGGTGCGAATTTATGTCACTCACGATCCTTCGTGTCGCACCGCGATCAAATTATAAATGCGCACATCATGTTTACATAGTTCAGATTCTTACTGCAGATTCGCACTGAAATCCGACTTTTCACACTCCCGCTCACTGAAAATTTACCATACAGAGAGAGGGAAATCAGACCAAAAATCGGCCGTGTGGTCACCTCGTAGACTCCTCGAAGACTGGTGTCCACCCTCATATGAGCAGGCAAATATAAGGGCTCCCTAGGGTGGGGAATGCTTGGGAGACATCTCCCTCCAACAAATTTCAGTTTTCCCGATCCACAAGGCTTACGAATCTCAGCGATGCGGCAACTTGTGTGGCCAACTACTCCGAAATACAAGATGTGATGCGGAACTCAGGATGATCGGTGGATTTGTAGTAATTAATCCCAATAAAATCGGGGTGGGGGTAGTACTCGCTATGAGCATTTGGCGACACTGTAGGCGTGGGTACGCCGAGGCGGTTACGTAATCTTATGAATATGCATTTACGTAGGTGAGATTATTCTACCTTGTTTTTCAATTTTGCCATTCATACAATATTCCTCTTATTACTCTGACGTATGTTTTCTGGTTAGTTTAGCCCTTATTGAGCTGAAAACGCCCCTGAAATCACCCCATCGCTTTGGCATCGCTGTGCGTTGGCGTTTGTTTTCAAGATGGAGTCAGCAAAATTGTATTCTTCTTCCCTTTGTTTCATGATACGCGCGCAGTTCGGGAGTTTTTCTGAGCCACCCACTGGGTGCTCTAGGCGCCTCTCTGTCGCGAAGTGTTATGCAATATGACGCTACTGCCAGCATCCACACAAAGGAAGCTACAAGCCTACTAATTTCTTAGATATATACTTCGAAATAATTATTCATGTGACTATACGGTCACAGTACACATATTCGCATTGATAAGCCAAAAAACGATCCTGATTCCTACCTTAACAGTAAATCTTTTTATTCCATCCAGGTAAGATATAAAGATTACTTTGCCCTTCATTTTATGCTTTACAAATCGGTAAAACGCTTTCACTTTATCAAAGGAATGCGATAACCCTAATCACGAAGCCGAAATTTTGTCTCAGTTATAGGTTGTATGCGATAACACAATGAGAATAAGGGACGTGTTTCTATGATTCCTTGGTTCAGTCCACAACAGCAGGGTATTTCACAGATCACCATTACAGCAGAGCTTGCCAGAGGAATGCGGTGAATTTTATATCCTGGGTGATAGCGGCTACCCTTGTCTGCGCAACTTCTTGACACCTTTTAGGGACCGTGGTCAACTGAGGCGTGCAGAGAAAGAGTACAGCGTGAAACTAGCCAGAAACCGATATGTGATAGAACATTGTTTCGGCTTATTAAAACAAAAATGTCGTCAATTATAGCACATAAAATTGAAGAGATCCCCGATATTGTGCACTTCATTCGTGCTTGTTGTGTTTTACATAACCTTGCTCTTGACGACAACTTTGAATATCATGAAAATGAAGAAGCAGGTTATGAGGTGCCTATTGTACAAGAGGAGATAGAGGTCGTGGGAGTAGAGGAGAGTGATGACAGAGATGGGATAGCCAGGAGAAATTATATTGCCTTTAACATACTCTGAACAGTTGTCACAATAGATGTTACATTTAATGGGTACAGTAACAGAAATATAAATCTTAAATTGTACATACACACATTACACATCACTTGTAGAAGCTACATTTATATTCTTCTCTATCAACTGTTTCATGATGTTATTCCTCTGTTCAATCAGATCATTCCTTCTTTTCGCTTCTTGCAATTTCTTTTCGTCCAATTCCATTTTTCTTTGTAATTTTGCTTTCTCAAGATCTAACCTATCCTTCTGATACTTTAAATACTCGTGCCTAAAATTCCCTAGCACATCAACTCTATATTTCTTTCTGACTGACCTTACTGAGCTCCTGTTTTCGGGCGGTAATTTGTTATTAGGAATTTGATTTCCTACGGTCGGGTTAGGATCATCAATTGCTACGGAGGCTGCCTCACTGCAAGAAGCAAGACTTCCTTCGGCTGTTTCACACTGTGTGGTTACCGGGAGATGGGCAGTTGTGGTGGTGGATAAGAGAAGAAATATTCCGTTTCTTCTGAAAACTCTCGTCGATCTCGTTGGGATACTCAAAGGTCTTCCGACCCCTCCCTGTTTTGTTCATATTGTCTATGTACTTCTTATAATTTCTCTCTATTACACGCCATCTATTTTCACAGTTGGCTGGGGAAACGTTAACACTAAACCCTTCATTAAATTTCATTGCAATTAACGCCCGCAATGGGATGCCAGGAAGGAAGGCAATTATATGGCCTAGAGGGTATCCAGGGACGAGCAGAACATTTAACCCTGGAACCGGCAATCGTCGCGATCGCGACTCATTTCCTTGTTACTCAACCGGCAGAGTCGCTATCGAGATGCATTACGCCAGCGCTGACTAATTTCGAGATAGCGCCTTGACACTCAACATCTTTATGATATAGTTTGCATCATGTTGAAGAGGAAACTCTACTCTATAAATACAGCACAATTCTGAAGTAGTTTAGTGTGACATAGTGTGCAGTGTACACGTGGAAAAGCGAGAACATTTTGCAGACGGTCATTCTGTTGTGCATGCTGTGGTTGTCCGATGTGAATAAGCTTTCGTGGTGCAAAATGAGTGAATTGTCAGGAAGTAGTGAAATTCGTAATTGTTTATTTGATCTGGACGGCGAAGGTGATAGTGACGTATTTTTAGAGGGAAATGACGATGATTTTGACAATAATTCGTCAGGTAGTGGCGAGTTATATGGCGCTAGGCTAAGCGATTTCGACAGTGATAATGACGATGATGTGAGACACCATGAACCAGCCACAGATGATAATAATGATAGTGACGATAATGCAGTTGACCAAACAGAACCGAAGTGGACAAGAGTTTATCCTCCAGAGCCAGAAATAAAAGTGGAAGAGATGTTCAAGGTTCGAAACGTAGGTATACGAAATTGCCCTCCGAGAAACAGTCTTCCTATAACATATTTCTATTTGTTTTTCTCCAGTGCTATCTGGAATCTTTTAGTGACTGAAACTAATAAATACGCACAGGAAATTATTCGAAATAAAACGAATTCCGGAAATATGGGTCCGTATTCTCGTCTTCAAAGATGGGTTGACGTTACAGTATCTGAAATGAAAAAGTTCATTTCTCTAGTTATAAATATGGGCCTGAACCCTAAGAACAATATTGAAAAATACTGGTGCACTTCAAAGTCGCAAATATTTCCATATTTTTCTAAAGTCATGTCACTAAAACGTTTCCATGTTGCACATTAGCTCTATTCCCCCAGGTGAACCAGGACATGATGCATGGTATAAAGTAAGAACGTTCCTGGACTCTATCAACACTTCATTCAACAAGTATTTTATTCCCCATCAAAATTTGTCTATTGATGAATCCATGATAGGAATGAAGAATAGATTTGTTCATATAATGTATATGCCGAATAAGAGACATGCTCGGTTTGGAATAAAAAAATTTGAAGTAGTAGACAGCAAGTATAATTATATAATCCACACGGAACTGTACAATGGAAAACGATTCTTGGCAGATTGGACTGATCCGCTTACAGAAAAAGTTGTTGTGCATTTGTTGACTGTCTCAAATCTTTTGAACAAGGGGTATCATATTTTCACTGACAACTTTTACACAAAAATGCCTTTAGCTAAAAGACTTTTTGCGAATGACACCTTTCTTACTGGCACAGTCAATAAAAATTCTAAAGATCTATCGAAATCAGTTCTAAATACAAAACTTGCCCCTCAGACCTCAGTATATTTCAGAAAAAAAGATATACTTTTGGTAGGATACAAAGAGAAACGTACAAGAAAACCAGTTTATCTGATAACAACCGGCTGTCACGCGGAGGACAAAACCATTCGAAGCAAAAGTGGAAAGGAAAATATAAAACCAGTTCTGATCCATAAGTATAACCTAAGCATGGGGGGAGTAGACTGCAAGGATAAGTCAGTGTATCATGTAACATGTGACAGAGCAACAAGGAGGTACCTGTTGGATATGGTAATTTTTGATGCCTACATACTCTATAGTTTGAACACCGACAAACCCCTTGAACGTGAGGAATTTATGGTTAGTACTGTCGAAGGTCTTGTAGATGAAGAAGCTCTTCAAAACATTCCACCTGGACCTACGGGAGAAATTGGACATCAGCTGGTACGCCTCCCAGGAAAGAAACTGCGGTTGTGCCCCGTCTGTTCGACTGCACTCACTTCTGGTGCCCGGGATGTAATTGTGGTGTCCATCAACAGTGCTACCATAAATTAGAACATTTTTGGAGGCCTATGAAAGTAGGAAGAAAGAGGAGCCACCCCGAAGGTAGCGAGGATGAATCTGACTAAGTAGACTCACGTGTTGGTGCGATGTGCTTGTGTTATTTAAGTTCTATTTTACTTTACAATACTTAAAGGTAGTGAAACCTTTCTACATATTTTTAATCAGCATAAAATTGTTCAAATTTTGTATATAGTGAAATCGTCATATAATATTGCTTTTTACGTGCACGTTGCCCAGAACTTTCGGATTATTTTGGAATACTTTGCGTGTGTTGGATACTTCGCCCATACTGCTTCAGGATACTAAATTGGTAAGTTTAATTTCCTACCATAGTATTCTTTGTTCTTTTCTGAATAAAATGACCTATTGTACCTAAAAATTAATTGAAAAACAACATTTTTATGAAATTTTTAAAAGTTGCTTACAAAACTCGCCAAAATGCTTGCCGTTTGAAGGTAAACCGCTTGCCGATTCCAGGGTTAATTAACAAACACATCCCCTTAAACACAGCCAGGTCATTGCCACCAGTGAACTCGTTATGTACACAAATAGATGTAGCCTTCCTCAGGAAATCCCTGACAGATAACACACATCTCTCCCCTTTCCACCAACTGCAGCTCAATTATCGCTCTGTTAAAAGAGGCCAAGGAGTTACTCTTGTCCCCTCCCTTCGCTAGAACAACCTCATATTTAAATGCGTTTTACGCAAGGGCTGCTCGTACCTGGAACCTTCTACCATCTGAGGTAAAGCTGCTTCCTCTTCCTCACTTCCTCCGCGAAGTAAAGAAAATGTATATGTAAATAGAAACCCATGTGCGATGTATATAACTTGTATAAAGTAGAACTGCAAGAAGGACGGGTGCAAGTACAGGTGTATGTGGGCGAATGTGTATGCGTGCGTGTGTGGGAGTGGTTGTGAATGAGTGTGTATACAGGGGTCTGAGTGAGAGTATAAATGGCTGGGTGTTCTTACTCTAATATTTCCAGGATAAATCAAGATAATTATTATTCTAAGGGTACAGTATTTGGAGTGTAAATATGTAAATTTAAAATTATCTACATAAGTTTATATGTAAATATTCAGTGGAGTTTATGTACACATGTGGAGATGGAGGCACTTCCGTGTATTCCATCTACCACCCCTAAACTGTACATGTACAATTTAAGGAAAATAAATAATAATAATAATAATAATAATAATAATAATAATAATAATAATAATAATAATAATAATAATAATAATAATAATAAACACTTGAAGCAACAACTGGACTCGATTGAAGACAACTTTCGTAACTACAATGTACGAGATTTCTACAGGGAATTTGGAGGACAAGTCCGTGGGTATGCTCCTCAAAACCTGGCTTTCAAAAGATCAGATGGAAAACTTGCATTCAGTAATCAAGATAATTGTCAGGAATTAGCACTTTACTTCGCTGATCTCCTCAACTGTCCAGAGCCCCTCACAAGATTCCCTCAAGAACCCCCAAGTCACACTTTCCCAGAATCTCCACCACCGACAGAGGAAGAAATCCGCGGCCACATCCTCAAACTTAAAAACAATAGGACCTCCGGAGAAGATGGCATCATTGCGGAACTTCTGAAAAATCTTGGACCTAACTCCCTCAAGGAGCTCACTCAAATCATCACAGATATCTGGCAATCGGAAGAATTACCTCAGGACTGGAAATGCGCCCTCATCCACCCATTACACAAAAAGGGAGATAAGACCGACGTAAACAATTACAGGGGCATTTCTCTTCTCCAAGTGACTTACAAAATTCTTTCAGCTTGCCTTTTGAAGAGAACGCAAGAACAACTTGAACAAAGTATTGGCGAATATCAAGCAGGCTTCCGCCCTGGTCGCTCGTGTGCAGAACAAATATTCAACTTGAAGGCAACACTTAAATACAAAGCACTGAGGAACAAACCGGTCATCTGCATTTTTGTTGACTTCAGGAAAGCGTATGACTCGGTTGATCGACAGTCTCTCTTCGTTATTCTTGAGGAACTGGGGCTTGATTCCAAGACCCTCAACCTCATCAAGGCAACACTCACTGACACTATCTCCAAAGTTAAATTCATGGGGGAGATCTCTGAACCATTCCCGATTAAAACTGGCGTCCGACAAGGTGACGGCTTATCTCCGCTTCTTTTCAACCTCGTCCTAGACAAAGTCATCCGCGAGTGGGAAAAGGTATTGAAAGACATGGGATACTGGCGCCCCATACGACTAGGACGACCCAAAGACGGTATTGAGATATCATGCCTCGCTTTTGCAGATGACCTGGCCATACTTACAGATGATGTATTCACAGCCGTTAAACAAATTGAAACCCTTAGCGAATGTGCTGGAAAGGTTGGCCTACAAATTTCCTTTGAAAAGACCAAGTTCTTCTGCTCAAAACTTGACATCCAAACTTTGAACACGACACATGGGCAAATCAACCGAGTACCACACTTCAAGTACTTGGGAGAAATACTTGAACCAACGGGAGGCGAGAAGGTTGCCCAGAAAATTCGCCTACAAAAATTTCGGAAAGCCTGCGGTAGGGTTCACAACATATACAATAAAAAGTGCTTGTCCCGCCTTGCAAAGATCAGACACTATAATACAGTAATAAAGCCCGAAGTATTATATGCCAGTGAGACCCTTACACTAAACGGGAAAGGTGACCTAGAAAATATTTTAAAAGAAGAAAGGAGAATCCTGAGGAAAATTCTCGGTCCCCGAAAAACAGAAGATGGATATAGACTGAGGTTACGCAGAGAGACAGAAGAGCATTCCAACATTGCAGCAGACATCCGCAAAAGACGTCTGAAATTCTATGGGCACGTCCACAGATTGCCGGCAAGTAGACTGACACACAAGATTCTCACCTACATAGAACATCTAAAAAATATTCCATGGGTACTAGAAGTGAAGAAGGATCTGGAAAAAGCCCAGATAAACCCAAATGACACCGCGGACAGAAACCTTTATAGGAAAAAAATTAATGGATGGAAAGTGCAACCAGAGAACGAAGTGAAAAAGAAGACTGGAGCAAAGTGGACAGAAGAACGAAAAAGGATCCACGGAGAAAGGATGAGAGCTGTTTGGCAACTCAGAAAACAGAATCGTTAGAGCTTTGCGTGATCCATTGGGTCCATACGCACATAATAATAATAATAATAATAATCCCTTCATATTTCTAATTTCCATCGACCCTACTTTGTTCCTGTATTTCTTGAATTGGTCTGTTAAAAGTTTCGTGTTATTATGTGACCATGACCTATACTCAACATCACTATTTGCTGATGTGCCTTGAAGAATCAAAAATTCTTGAAGTTCTTCTGTAAAAGAAAAAAATTGTATTATATCGCAATCTAATATACGTTCTTTGTTTTCATTGTATTATTATTGGACACTATAACAATATCCTGTAAAATCCATAGAATTTACATAATATAGACTTTAATAATAAGTTGTTTTATTCGTACCTTGCATGTTGCGTTCAATTTCCCTCCTTTTATTCTAAATGAGTAATGTATTTGCGACAAAACAACTATCAGTAAAACACAATCAATGAATGAATCTATAAATCAATCAATCAAATCGAATAGAAATTCGAATAGAAATTAATTGGGAAATGTGCTGACATCTAGTGGTAATATTTATTACCATGTGAACGTTCGCGCAGGAAAGAATCGGGAATTGTTTCCAACTGTTCCTAATTCGCGCATGCGCTCTCGTACAAAACACAAACTATCACAGTTTTACTGCACGAACAAAGCTAATTACTGAAGTTATTTTAGTTCATTACAACTTAGCATGGTTCTTGATTGAATCCCGTGAACTTGGCACACTGTTTCACAGTAACGAGTTTTCTGCTGAGGTACTAACCGAAGCGCGCGTCCTAATACGTTTCGTTGTTATTCTATGGATCATTTATTCATTTATTTACACAGAAAGGCGCACAATGTGCAGGGGTATAAACTTAATCACTAGAAAGTTTTGTCAGAGAACACGGTCTTTTGGGGCGGTCCAGTGCGTGGTAACAATCTACGAAATAAAACTGCGCATGTTGTGCTACATGCATCACACAAATTAGAATAATATAAACATGAAATGACAAGCCAACCATTTCGAACGGAAACCTGAACATTGTTCCATCGCAACGAGAGTTCTGTGGAGGTAACAGTCTGAGCTCTATAGAACACTGTTCCATCGCAGTGAATATTCTGTCGAGATGACAGTCCAAGGGCTGTGTAACACTGTCCCATTGTAATGAATGTTCTCTCGAGGTAACAGCTTAAGCTCAATCAATCAATACTGATCTGCATTTAGGGCAGTCGCCCAGGTGGCAGATTCTCTATCTGTTATTTTCCTAGCCTTTTCCTAAATGATTTCAAAGAAATTGGAAATTTATTGAACGTCTCCCTTGGTAAGTTATTCCAATCCCTAACTCCCCTTCCTATAAATGAATAGGAACTCTGTAGAACACTGTTCCATCCCAGTGAATATTCTGTCGAGGCAAGAGCCTAAGCTCTGTGGAACACTGTTCCATCCCAGTGAGTATTCTATCGAGGCAACAGCCTAAGCTCCGTGAAACACTGTTCCATCCCAGTGAATATTCTGTCGGGGCAAGAGCCTAAGCTCTGTGGAACACTGTTCCATCCCAGTGAATATTCTGTCGAGGCAAGAGCCTAAGCTCTGTGGAACACTGTTCCATCCCAGTGAATATTCTGTCGAGGCAAGAGCCTAAGCTCTGTGGAACACTGTTCCATCCCAGTGAATATTCTGTCGAGGCAAGAGCCTAAGCTCTGTGGAACACTGTTCCATCCCAGTGAATATTCTGTCGAGGCAAGAGCCTAAGCTCTGTGGAACACTGTTCCATCCCAGTGAGTATTCTATCGAGGCAACAGCCTAAGCTCCGTGAAACACTGTTCCATCCCAGTGAATATTCTGTCGAGGCAAGAGCCTAAGCTCAGTGAAACACTGTTCCATCCCAGTGAATATTCTGTCGAGGCAAGAGCCTAAGCTCTGTGGAACACTGTTCCATCCCAGTGAATATTCTGTCGAGGCAAGAGCCTAAGCTCTGTGGAACACTGTTCCATCCCAGTGAATATTCTGTCGAGGCAAGAGCCTAAGCTCTGTGGAACACTGTTCCATCCCAGTGAATATTCTGTCGAGGCAAGAGCCTAAGCTCTGTGGAACACTGTTCCATCCCAGTGAATATTCTGTCGAGGCAAGAGCCTAAGCTCTGTGGAACACTGTTCCATCCCAGTGAATATTCTGTCGAGGCAAGAGCCTAAGCTCTGTGGAACACTGTTCCATCCCAGTGAATATTCTGTCGAGGCAAGAGCCTAAGCTCTGTGGAACACTGTTCCATCCAGTGAATATTCTGTCGAGGCAAGAGCCTAAGCTCTGTGGAACACTGTTCCATCCCAGTGAATATTCTGTCGAGGCAAGAGCCTAAGCTCTGTGGAACACTGTTCCATCCCAGTGAATATTCTGTCGAGGCAAGAGCCTAAGCTCTGTGGAACACTGTTCCATCCCAGTGAATATTCTGTCGAGGCAAGAGCCTAAGCTCTGTGGAACACTGTTCCATCCCAGTGAATATTCTGTCGAGGCAAGAGCCTAAGCTCTGTGGAACACTGTTCCATCCCAGTGAGTATTCTATCGAGGCAACAGCCTAAGCTCCGTGAAACACTGTTCCATCCCAGTGAATATTCTGTCGAGGCAAGAGCCTAAGCTCTGTGGAACACTGTTCCATCCCAGTGAATATTCTGTCGAGGCAAGAGCCTAAGCTCTGTGGAACACTGTTCCATCCCAGTGAATATTCTGTCGAGGCAAGAGCCTAAGCTCTGTGGAACACTGTTCCACCACAACCGAGTATTACGTCCAGGTAACAGCAACAGTGTTATAATTTCTGAAGCGTATCGTTATTCTGTAAAGAACTCCGCAGAGGTTTATAATGAATAAAAGGCCGAACACAGGTTTGCCTACATAAAGGCATATTGCTCAGTGAATGACAATGTCAACAAATTCACTTCGTATGATACTCGTGAACAGTCTGGGCTGAGTGGCTTAGACAATTGAGACGTTGCCCTTCTGACCCTAACTTGGCAGGTTCGATCCTGGCAGTCCGGTGGTATTTGAAGGTGCTCAAATACGTCAGCCTCGTGTCGACAGATTTACTAGCAAGTAACAGAACTCCTGCGGGGCTAAATGCCGGCACCTTGGCGTCTCCGAAAACCGTGAAATTAGTTATTGGGACGTAAAGCTAATAACATCATTGTATTCGTTTTCAGTCTACAGTTACTAATTTCAAAATTTCCAACTTAAATCTGGGAGCCCATTCAAACTCGGCCTCTTCAATTTCTACCGGTACTCACAATGTAACGAAGATGACTCTGCATCAATTAGGGCCTGCTTTGCCGTCAGTTTTTAATGAAAATGTTGGAACAGTCATTGGCATTATACCCACTGCATCCACAGGCGAAACCCCCAGTCATCTCAACAACCTGTCACAGGGAAACAGACATCCGTTGTTTTTAAAACACTCATCCTGATAAACTTGTTCCTAAAATGTGTGGTCTTGTTCCAGTGTGTGATATTTTGTATTGCCTTATCCTTCTTGATTTACTGATCACTGAATGTGATCTTATAATGCACGATTGTCAAGTGAAGAATTTGATTACGCATTTTGTGCGGTAAGTCTGTTAATTGTTTCAACTTTGTCTTGTGTACTATTTCGAGATCTGATTTTTTTTCTAGTTGCTTTACGTCGCACCGACACAGATAGGTCTTATGGCGACGATGGGACAGGGAAGGGCTAGGAGTGGGAAGGAACTGGCCGTGGTCTTAATTAAGGTACAGCTCATCATTTGCGTGGTGTGAAAGTGGGAAACCACGGAAACCATATTTAGGGCTGCCGAGAGTGGGACTCGAACCCACTATATCCCGGATGCAAACTCACAGCCGCGTGCGCCTAACCGCACGGCCAACTCGCCCGGTGGTCTACTGAAAAGGGCGAGCCCAGTGTAGGCTTACATATAAAATGCTTCTTGGATTCAGTTTTCTCCTATTTCTGTATCATATTTTTATCGGCTGTAATTAATCGAAATCGTCATTTCGCGGCTATCAGTGAAGGCGTTTCCGGTCATTTTCACACCCAGTTCAAACAGCTGTCGGTGTAGTATACTAGGTACGCTACACGTGGCTGTGTGGTCAGAGACCGCCCCTTCCACTGATAGCGCTGTATCACTCGCCCGCCAAAATATCTGGTGCCTTCTAATAACAACTTCGTTAAGTAACATTATGTTTTACAAGTTTTGGAACATGTTTCAATATAACATGTTTCTGGAACATGTTATCTCAGAGGAACTGGAATGCTGAAAGATTTCATTGAAAAATAACAGTTTAGCTCACCTCTAGCCAGCACCTCCTAGAGAATTAAGGCCTGGCAATGCGATTCGTGACGTCACGCGCGTGGGCCCAGCGCGAGTGGATAGTAGATGAATCTAATACCTTACAATGATTGAAAAATACACAGGTTAAACTACATTCTACGAATATTCATTGTCTTAGGCGCGTATATCGAAAGCGAAATTAGTAATGTACCGTAATAATTAGGAAGAACAATTAAAAATGTAAAAAAGAATAGAATTCAGTTTTTTGAAATCTTAATACTGAACAACTTTAATAATAGGCCTTTATGACACTTTATTATATTTAAGAGTCAATAATCATCAGTCCCTTTTACAAAACTGCATTTGCTGATGAAAAATAAAAGATCAAAACCAACATGTAAGTGCAGCAAAAGCTATTAAATAAAAATAATAGCATATAATCAATCAATCAATCAATCAATCAATCAATACTGATCTACATTTAGGGCAGTCACCCAGGTGGCAGATTCCCTATCTGTTGTTTTCCTAGCCTTTTCCGGAATGATTTCAAAGAAATTGGAAATTTATTGAACATCTCCCTTGGTAAGTTATTCCAATCCCTAACTCCCCTTCCTATAAATGAATATTTGCCCCAATTTGTCCTCTTGAATTCCAACTTTATCTCCATATTTTGATCTTTCCTACTTTTAAAGACGCCACTCAAACTTATTCGTCTACTAATGTAATTCCACGCCATCTCTCCACTGACAGCTCGGAACATACCACGTAGTCGAGGAGCTCGTCTTCCTTCTCCCAATTCTTCCCAGCCCAAACTTTGGAACAGTTTTATAACGCTACTGTTTTGTCGGAAATCACCCAGAACAAATCGAACTGCTTTTCTTTGGATTTTTTCCAGTTCTAGAATAAGGTAATCATGGTGAGGGTCCCATACACTGGAACTACACTTTAGTTGGGGTCTTACTAGAGACTTATATGTCCTCTCCTTTACATCCTTACTACAACCCCTAAACACCCTCATAACCATGTGGAGAGTTCTGTACAATCCCATTTATGTGATAACCCCAATGAAGATCTTTCCTTATATCAACACCTATATTCTAACAGTGATCACCAAAAGGAGCATCCAACCCGTCAACGCAGTACCGGTACCGTAATTACAACTGAGAGGACTTTTCCTATTTGTGAACCTCACAACCTGACTTTCAACCCTGTTTATCAACGTACCATTGCCTGCTGCCTATCTCACAACATTTTCGAGGTCACGATGCAGTTGCTCACAATCTCGTAACTTATTTATTACTCTATACAGAATAACATCATCTGCAAAAAGCCTTACCCCTGATTCCACTTTTTTACTCATGTCATTACTCAACTACGTTACTTGCAGTATATTAGTAGCAGTTGAGGAACATACAGGCTGTAATGAAAACAGGTAAACAACTTGTTTACAATAGAAGCCTGACATAAACTCAGGGGATGGAGAGCTCACAATATTTTGCTGTTATGCAAAGAGAATGATTACAGTACATGCCAACAAGTCATCTCGCATTCCCTAGTGCATATAAATGTACTCATATTATTTTGGATCCTGATTAAAATAAGCAGAACAGGGAAAATTGAAATTAAACTGGAAATAAAGCAACTTATTAAAATATATATATATAATTAAATTTTAAAAGCAGCATGCCAATTCTGATAACATTTGGACTGACCTTCACCCAGACACTTTCTGAAATTGTTTTTAATTTAACTTCACCAGGTTACTTAAAATTGAAATGGACATGAGGTGAACATGATATAAAAATATAAAAGGAAATCTCTATGAAGAGTAATTGTTAAAATCCTAAGAAACCACATTAAGAACTTGCATCCGTGCCATTACATTAACAAAAATGTAGCAGTGACACACATTGAACTACCCATTTCATGCTTTATGAACCGGCTGTATTGTATAGACATGACACACATGAGATCAATTAAGTAATTAATCCCAAATTTTTCACAGATACACGTTTCATTTATTTCATGCAATAGCAAAAGCTGGAAGGAGTACTTTCTCCAAGAGAAAATTCATAACGAGGTTGTGAATAGATTATAATGCTGGAAGAGAAAATTCATAATTGAATTCACCTTTACTCAAACAAGAATGCTTACTACTGAAGGAACTTACAGTGATTAACCCTGAATTCAGAGTTTACACATTCCCGTTCAATGGAATTTATAGAGGTTCATCAACTCAGTGATTAATAATAGTAATGTACTCCAAAATGAGAAAGCCTCAGCAATGAAGATGTGGGGTAGGCTCTTCCTCGATTAAAATAAAGTAAACACACTGATCTTTTCAATGCAGTTCCAGTCTTCCTTTACAGATATTGAACTTAATTTTTCTTTAAATTCCTGGTAGTTCTTGACAGAAACGGTACTGACATGATCTAAACTTCGAGCAAGAGTCTTGGCCAAACTTTCATTGTCTATTGTCTACTCGACAATGCCTATCATCTGGAGCTTCTCAGTGGGCACATGTGGTATAGACAAGTACTCTGAGCAGTTTGGAAACTGAGACGGAACAGCTCCTAAAACGTTTAGACCAAATTAGAATGCATTCACCTAGATATAAATGCACTCATTTGTTAATTCATGGCACCACTTACTTCACAGAATTATGTCATGTCTTAGATATATCTGGTTGATTTTAATATAAAATGAATAGCGCACATGGTGGTGGAGAACATCATTGGGTGAATGTTATTTACAGTACCTAATTATGTAGAACATAACATAATTGCAATAAACACCCTAACATTGCTGTCTAGCCTAAACTAAAAATTTAACCCACACTAAGAGGTATATTCCCTCATGTGATATAATAAACAGAACTGCCTCACTTGCAGTTAAGGGTCCAGCACATTAAGAATACTTGAAAGCCAATACCTTACATGCCTTCATAATGTATAACTTTTGCCAGAATATCACTATACACAGAACAGTAGTCCTATAAAGTAATGTGAATACTCAGCACATCCCAACCTAAATGTAATAAATGGTAAATTCAATACAGCAAGTGCTTAAATCAGCAAGATATAAATCACCCCCAAAAAATTTCTACTACCGGTGTTTCATTCATAAATGGCAAAGATATTAGAGACGTATCTACAAACCTTTCACAAGACTTGGATTAGATAAAGGTGCAGTCAATAATTTCCCATTTAGATAAAGGTGCAGTCAATAATTTCCCATTTCTCTCATCATACATGCTGGTCATCCATTCAAGCTCGTGAGTTTTGAAATGGAACTTGCACACCTACAACACAGGGCTCCAAGCGGTACCAAGCTAAACACTGTAAAATATTTTATCACATAAACATTACCAAACTTCTGTGACACAGAGATGTGGTAGTGTAATATAGACCTAACTGAGATACTGGCATAGGCCCACGCGCACATACGTCATCAGCTACTCTCATTCGTGTAGCCAGGCCTTGTTCTCTAGGAGGTGCTGGCTTTTCACACAACGTGCAGTCACTAGCTTCATTTAAGTATTACGAATCAAACGTACTGTAAACGGAAGTACGAACTATTTTATTGAGAGGAGTTGTTTATGTGGTATGTATACTCTTGAGGAATATTAAATTCTTCTACCATACTCTTAGCAACAAGTATACTTGTCAGATCCCATTTATCACACGCCAGTGTGATCTATCACAACGTCTTCCTACCACACACAAACATGACCAGATCACAAATTAAGGATTCAGGATCTTCATTATTAAGTAACTCCGCTAGTTGAACTACCGAATGGCCAGGCGAGTTGGCCGTGCGGTTAGGGGCGCGCAGCTTTGAGCTTGCATCCGGGGGGTAGTGGGTTCTAACCCCACTGTCGGCAGCCCTAAAGATGGTTTTCAGTAGTTTCCCATTTTCACACGAGGCAAATGCTGGGGCTGTAGCCTAATTAAGGCCACAGCCGCTTCCTTCCAACCCCTAGGCATAAGACCTGTAAGACCTATCTGTGTCAGTGTGGCGAAAATATATTGTAAATAAAAGAACTATCAGATGATAGAAACATTTAGAGGAAGTTGAGAGCCTGTTGATATTAAGTTGTAAATGAAATGATGTTTATCATATTGAACAATATATGATTTATAGTGCATATATAATTACCACAAGTACCGATACACAAGTTGTTATCATTAATCTTTAAATGATATAGATATTCCGGTGATTCAAACAGTCTTAATATGGTAGTTACATGTCCGGCCCTGCCTGTCACCCGGCGGCCCCAGGTTCGATTTCCGGCCGGGTCAGGGGTTTTTAACTGTAAATGATTAATATCCCTGACCTGGGGACTGGATGTTTGTGTCGTCCTAACTTTCCTTTCCTCCCATTCAATATTTTACACTTCCGCCATTACAACTACACATAGTTTCATAACATATGGTGCAAGTAGTGGCAAAAGATCTTCCGAGGTCGACGCCACGAGCAAATATTCTTTGAAAAAGTGGCAGTTACATGACGTCCTGTGTGCTGTCATTTTGCGAACCATGGTTTAGTAGCAATGTTATTTGAAGTGTAAGGGGAAAGTCAAGATTATCTTGAAGTCTAGTGTAAAGTTTGTCTGTTTCATGTCCAAAATGTCGGCCCGGTCTGTCTTACTGCCGCGCATGTAAAGGAAAGGTGAGCTGCTATATGAACTGGAAGTGCGCGGAGTGGCGTCGTCTGTGTCTATTTCAGGTGATGTTGCATTACTTTTGGATGCGCTTGATTGTCCGGAAAAGCCTGGAAATTTGAGCCGGCGGATTGGGTGAGTCAGTGCAGTTTGTTAAAGATGCATTGTAAGAAATTAGTATAGTTGTCAATGAATTAAGAGATATGGAACCTTCGGCGTATCAAATAAAAAGATTTAAGTCCAGAACTAGTCACTACATTAACAGGATTCAGGATTTAATCGCATTGTCACTCGAAACTGAATTGCTTGCACAGTGTACCTCCTTGTTAACATTGGGAATTAACTTTTCTGTTGATCGTGATGTATCACGAGTGTTAGAAATGTCAATGAACTTTCCTTAAGTGGTGGATCTACGAAAGGCGACGGTGACAGTCAGGAATTGGATAATGCTACCGTTTCCTCTGAAGCGTCACGTAATGAGACATCTCATTGCTGCGCTCTCGCTTCTGTCTTGAAGAAGCTTGTTAGCTAAACCTAATGCTACTCCTATTTCTATCAATGACATGTTCAAAAATGTAAGAATCTTTTCAGCAAATTTTATTGATAAAACTAATAGATTTATGCGCTTTTTGGTGGAATTGACGGAATCTGCCAACGTATTCTCTATGGACGCCCTAGGTATCTTTAGTGTTCTATTTCCTTACTCGAGGGGATGTTAAAGAAGGAAATTTCTAAGGCCATTAGTAGCAACCTAAGTATAACTGAATTTCATGAACTAATTTTATCTAAGTTAATTCCTTCTCTTGCCTTACAGAGTTTAATTCCTAAGCATTATTTTAGGACTCAATTTCTTGATGAGAGTTTGTTGGCGTAGGTTCTTGACCTCAAGTTTTACTGTGAAGTTTTCAAAATTGTTGTCCCTGAACATGAAATGATAGCTAGAATTCTTAAGGGAATTGCTCCACAGTACAGAACTTTTTTGTCGTTAACTAGAACTCTTACTAAATTTGCTGAGTTGGAGAAGGCGTTTACCTTCGTCGCAGACGTTAAGTATGGTGACTAATCGCGTCTTGTTAACTATCCACCTCCCCTAACCTCCCAGTAATTCCATAAATTATTCCACTCATCCTTCTACTGAAGCTCAAAGTAAGAAATGTTATGCGTGCTGATTGAGAGACCATCTCAGAAACAATTGTCTTTCCGCTAGACAAAGAAGTGGTATGGTTCAAAATCAGAACATCTGTTGTTTTATTTGTCGCTCTAGACAACATGTGAAAAGGCAGTGCCCTAGTTTTGACAAAAGTAATTCACGGTAACTAGTAAATGAATGTAAAGAATTTAATGAGAGCTTGCCTAAGGATAACGAGGTAAGTGATGAGTTTGAGAGTTTCAGGTAGAGTTATTCGATAAACTTCTATGGTTGAGGTTAATAACGAACCTGTATTGGGTCTGATTGATTCTGGGAGCATTGTCTTTCTTGTGAATGATAGCTGGTATCGCAAAATGAAATGTTGCTGTAAATTGCCCGAAATTTGAACCTCAAAACTTAATTGTGTAACTGCCAATGGGAATACGTTAGAAATTGTTGGTTCTACTGTGGTTAAAATTAGAATTGATAAATTCACGTGGAAGATATTAAGAAGTCTTGTGACTTCTAAGCTATCGTGTCAAGTCATATTAGGTGCCGATTTTGTAGCTAAATTTAGAACGGTCCTGAATTTGCAAGATTGAATATTTTCTTTTAAATTCTGTTCTAATAGACAATTTTATTTCAATGATTTTAGGATGTTCCTGGATAAGGTGGCTTGTGTATTGGATGAGAATAGTGAGGAGGGTGAGAATAGCAATTTGGACCTTGATCATCTGTCAGACGAGCAAGCTTCCAAAATTCGTGAACTTTGTGCTCAATATCCCGAAGTTTTTACCGATTGCCTTGGGTTGATTAATGTGCTCAAGTATCATATCGATATAAATGATAACATTCCGGCAAGATCTCCCGCTTATAGACTGGCTCCCCCTAAAATGATGGAACTGAAATAAATAATTGATCAGTTGCTCAAAGATGGAGTAATACGATCTTCTACTTCGACATACTCTGCCCCAGTGTTCTTAGTCCCTAAGCCCTCGGATGGTTTCAGGCCTGTCGTAGATTATAGAGGACCGAACCGTAAAATTGTCCTACAGTCAGTTCCCTTACCAGATTTACAAACCTGTTTTTCTTGGTTCTATGGTGCTAATTTGTTCGATCTTTTACTTGAATCACGCGTACAATCAAGTACTTCTTGATGAAGATTCTATCCCTCTTACTGCATTTGCTAACGATTAGAACCTGTATGAAGACACAAGAATTCCCTTCGTGCTATCGACTGTCGATGCAGTGCTCACTCGCTTGCTTGATTCTGTGTTTGCTGATGTAAAATTTAAATTCGTAATCAACTATTTAGATGACCTTGTGGTAGGCCTATATTCACCTAAGTTTGAGAATCATATCAAGCATATCAAAGAGGTTACTGAAAGATTTTACTGACTGTGAAACTCTTAAAGACAAATTTTGTCTATCCGCAAGTTTCATCTCTTGGTCACATTTTATCGGTGTAGGGTGTTTCCGTAGATCATGCCACTACCCAGGCTATCCATGAGTTCAAACCCCCTAAACATGTGAAGGGCATTGCTTGGTTCATCGGCATGACCAATCTTTTTCGAAAAATTCTGCCGAATTATGCTAAAATCGCTGTTCCATTAAACTCCTTACAGTGCAAGGTTGTTGAGTTTTTTTGGGATCGACCCCAACAAATAGCCTTTGAGTCCTTGAATGCTCCTGTACTTTCCATTTCTCATTTTAATAAGAGATTTATCGTTCAAACTGATGCCTCTGGCAAGGCCGTCGCTAGTGTCCTGTTACTAAATTCGGAAATAGGAAGATGACCTATCGCCTATGCATCCAGGGCACTTTCTTCCCTGGAAAGGAAGTATTGCATTTATGAACTTGAAGGCTTGGCTGTACCATTCGCTTTAGAAAAAAATCGTATATATGTGGAACATGTATATTTTGATCTACGCGAACTGGAAGGTTGACTATATGGGCATTAAGGATTTCTGCTTTCAATTTCAATGTTCGCCACATTCGTGGTACTGATAATGTAATTGCAGATGGGCTCAGTCGTATGCTTGATGGTGAAAAAGACCTCCCTGAGAATTCTGAAGAAGTTGTTCCTCATGGTAATTTGGTAAAGGTAAATCCTATCGTATCTAATCTTCCCATGTTTTAACAAGACATTGGTCAGTATCAAAAAGATGATCCTGAACTGAAGGTGATTTTTGAGAGAATTAATTCCCATGAAATTCTTAAAACCATATTCTTGAGTGAAAAGTGTTCTTTGTTGTCAATCCGTCGTGATAATAAGTTAAATTTTTTGCCCCGAAAATTATAGTTCCTACCATCTTCCAGTATTATCATAATAGTCCGTTTGGTGGGCATTTGGGTATATTCGAAACGAGGCAGACTGAATAACCGAGTGGGATTTTTGTCATCGTCCCAAACATCTAGACCTATGGAGCGGTTGTTTATCGGTCATGTTGGTCCTCTACCACGTTCTTCTCGTAGAAATTGTCATGCATTGGTGTGCATTGATATATTTACCCGGTTTTGTTAGATCCTCCCAACCATATCTACTAATTCAGAGACAACTTGACTTACTTGACTTAATTCCTCTCGTTCCCACTGGAACATAGGGCATCCGTGAAACCTCTCCATTGTGGTCGTCGACTTGCCAATGCTTTAACTTCCTTCCAAGTCCTCCCTACTTCAAGAGCCTCCTCCTCTACAGTCCTCTTCCAGGTCTTCCTAGGACGTCCTCTCCTCCGTGCCCCTTGCGGATTCCATTCTAATGCTCTGCGTTCTATAGATCCCGCTGCCTTCCTCAAAGTATGACCTATGCATTTCCATTTCCTCCTCTTGATTTCCACTGCTACTGGAACTTGGTTTGTTGATCTCATAGCTCGTCATTGGATATGATTTGAGGCCATCTGATGTTTATGATGCGCCGTAAGCAACGGTTTATAAATGTTTGCAAGAGATTAATGATAGTTCGTGTAACCTTCCAAGTTTCACAAGCATATAGAAGGACTGATTTAACATTTGTATTGAACATTTTTATTTTAGTTTTCCTTGAAATGTTGTTATTCCTCCATACTGTATACAGCTGCATGAAGTTTCCTTTTGCTTTCCTTATTCTGGCTCTCACATCCTCTTCCGTCCCTCCTTCTCTCGTCACTACACTTCCCAAGTAGTTATATGTTTTAACCTCTTCAATCTCTTCTCCTGCCACAAACAATCTTTCATCAATTTTAGCATTTACTCTCATTTCCTTGGTCTTAACAACATTTATATTGAGTGCTGCAGCCTCTGCCTCCTTCCGTAATCCTTCTAACTTGTGTTTCATATCACTAATTCTTGAAGACAAAAGAAAAATATCATCTGCAAATTCTAAATCTTCCAGTCCTTCCCCATTCCCCATTCTATTCCTCTTTTCCTTCCACCCAACATATTTCTCATAACATCATCGAGCACCACTAAAAAGATTGTTGGTGAAAGAACGCATCCTTGGCGAACTCCACTTGTGACATTCGCATAATCTGAGAGTTTTCCCTCATGTACTACTTTAATCCATACCCTTCATACATTGCTTTCATGAGATTCAAGATCTTATCCGGTACTCTGCGTTGTCTACGGAAACACTGCTCAATTGAGTCCTGTACTCTGTTAAGAATTATTCTAGAGAGAGAATTTTACTTGGTATGCTCAGTAGTGTCATTCCTCTCCAATTCTTAATACTGTGGTGTCACCTTTTTGGGGGAGTTTTCTTCGATCAACCCTCTTTCCAATCAGCTGGAATTTTCTCTTCTTTCCATGTTTTCCCCAGTAATGGTAGCAGCAAATTAATGGTGGTCTCTTCATCCACTTTTAATATTTCCGGATCTATATTATCTATACCTGCTGCTTTACCATTATTTAATTGTCTCAATGCTAACCTAACTTCATGCCTTGTTGGGGGATCTACCTTACTTGATTCTTCACTCTCTAAGCCTTCATTTACTTCTTGAATTCCCTGCTCATTTCCATCATCTTTGTTTAAAATTTCTGAAAAATACCCTTGCCATCTTCTCAATTGTTCCTCTTTGTGATAACAGCATATTTCCTTGTTTATCCCTCACTGGTTTACTCTTGCTATAACCTCCTCTCGACAACTTCCTTGTAATAGTATACAGTTGCTTCATATCACCCTCCTTCTCAGCTTCCTCTGCAATTTGTGCCTGGTGGTCAATCCATCTTCTTTTATCGCTTCTCACACTCCTTTTGAACATTTTGTCAATTTCCAAATATTTCCTTTGGGCTTCTGACTTCTGCTCTCTTGTTCTACTTTGGTTTACTATAGCTTTTGCCTCTTTTCATTCTTCAATTAAATCCCATGTTCCTTCAGACATCCAGTCTTTCTTTGATAGCTCCTACACCGAATTACTTTTTCACATGTTTGTATGTAAGTGTTCTTAACATTTTCCCATTCAATTTGAACTCAGCTACTACTAGATGATGATCACTACCAATATCAGCTCCTCTTCTATTCCTCACATCTGTCAATGACCTTCTAAATTTTGTTCCTAATAGCTACATAGTCGATCTGATTTTCCATTTTGTGATCTGGCGATACCAATGTAACCTTATGACACCTTTTGTGAGGAACGATTGTCCCTCCTATCACCATTTCCTGGCTGGCACACAAATTTACAAATTTTTCTCCATTATCATTCATTTCATCTAATCCATGTTTCCCTATCACATGCTCTAGTCCCTCATTATTTGATCCAATCTTCGCATTAATATCACCCATAATAACAGCAATATCTCGTTTATTTATATTCTTCATAGTTTCATTCAACTGATGATAAAACTGATCCTTCATGTTGGCATCAGATACTTCTGTTGGTGCGTAACAAACTACTATCGTTACATTTCGAATTTTACCGTGAAATCTAGCTGTCATCATTCTGTATGAGATAGGACTCCATTCAATTAAACTCTTCTTGGATGTCCTATTTAGCAACATACCCACTCCATTTCTCCGTTCAGCATTCTCCCCAAACTGTCCAGAATAAATAAATGTATTCCCATATTGCGTCATGATCTCTCCAAAATCGCACCACCTCGCTTCACTTAAACCAAGAATTTCCAAGCCATAATTTTGCATCTCTTTCTCAACCTGCTTTAGTTTACCTTCTTCTGTCAAAGTTCTAACATTCCAAGAACCAATTCTCATTTTCCGTTTTGGGCCAAAGTTCGTCTCCATCCGGTTTCGTTTCACTTCAGTTTCCTTAATAAGTGGATTTGAGATGTGCGAGTTATCAGCCCACAGCATCTGAGCCTCCAAGCCTGCCGTTTTCTGTAGGGGTTGTCTCCCTTAGCCTTTGAAGATCCCTCTTCACCACAAGGCAGTGGTTTCCCCCATTTCTTCAACCCCGAGGGAAAAGGGTTGCCTCGTCTGCCAGATTTGCCGTTCCAAAGGTCTCCTTCTCCGCCGCATCTGCCATTGAGAACTTCACCAGAGCCCCGTTAGCCGTCACTTTTCAGAGTTCCTGAAGGGCCTTCACAGCTACCGTAGCGGTCCTGGGGCACACACTGTCCCCGCTGTACATCACCCCTACAGGCAATCCCCTACTTCATGCCGTTGACCACCTCCCACGACGTGGACGAGGGGTTGGATCACAGACAACTGGTAAGTGTTTAAATTCTGGTTTTGCTTCATTTGGTACGCCTAAGTTCTTGGTATCAGACAATGCTAGTGGATATACAAGCCACTTGTTTACGAAATATTTCTTTGACTTTTGCATTTCGCACTCCCTATTACCCAAACCCATCGTATTCAGAAGGGATGAATAGAAATTTGAAATCCGCCCTAATAGCGTACCACCATTCTAATCATTCCAAGTGGGATTCCTCTCTGCATTAGTTGTCGTATGCCTTCAATTCAGCAACCCACGAATCCCATGGTAAGACTCCTATGGAATTGATGTTCTGTTTTATTCCATTTTCACCTCTGCCAAACCTCCTTCATATTGAGGAACTATTACCGGACCTATCTACTCCTTGTGATGTCCGTAAGGTGTGGGATGAAGCCAAGGCAAAGTTAGAAGGTACGGAAAAATTATGACAAGGGACGAAAACCCACTAAGGTGACGGTCGAAGATCAAGTCTTCGTTAAGTGTTACCCTATTAGCGAAGCTGTTAATAAATTCTCTTCTAAATTCGCTCCTAGGTTCCAAGGTTCTTGTACCATCTTGCAGTTTTTAAGTCCAGTATCTATGATTGTAAGTGATCCCATTGTCAAAAGGATAAGGGGAGTCCATCTCTCTCTAGTAGAACCTGCTTGAATTTCAGTATACTTGTTGTGTTTGGTATGGGTTTTAATTATAAATTTGGAATGTTGAGGGTAATTGCCCAGTTCGATTAAACATGATCGTTATTTTTTATTTGGAATATCCCTAACGATATTGTTCGTGGAATTACTGAACCTGTGGTGCTGGGTAGGGAATTTCGATTTGATACATGTGTAGTGAAGGTGTGGATGTATTGTATATTTGGCTGAACTGTACTGATCATCTGAACTGGAGTAATCTGGGATTGAGTAACCAGTGAAAGCTTATCTTGATGGAATTACGGTGGTGTGATCATGTGTTATTCATGTGATTGTGAAGTTGCTTATCTACATACAGTCTACATTCCAGTGAGCGAGTTAAGTAGACTGGGTTTATTGTCTATTTAAAAATGTATTTGGTGTATAAATTCCTTTGTGAGTGAAGAGTATTATTGAAGATCAATTTGTGTATTTGATTGATCTGATGAGTTTTGGGAAATATGTTTTGTCTTGCGAGTAAGGATTCATAACCTGAGGAGTAATCTCCTCTTAATCTTGATGATATGGCTCTTATCCGCTGGTAGAAATAATGTGTGTTACAACATCGTGGATTTGATTGTAGAGTTGATTATGATTACATAAAGATTTGATGGCATGTGTCGAGAATTGTTAGGTTTTCCTTTAACATTCGTGGGATGGCACATGTACTCTGGTAACCATTTATGTGGCGTTATGTAGAGATGTTGTTGTTGTGTTGGTGTTAATTGATTGGTTAAGACACTTTGGAGAGGCGGGTCATGCCTTTGTTCGTTACCTCTGTGTCTTTGAAGTACCGGCTGTTTTCATTTATTTATAGGTGTCTACAACTCATCGAGAAGCATATTTAATATTAAATGCAATCGTCTGGTTCCTGATGTGAAGGCTTCGTTCTATCCTTGTGTTTACTTGCATAAACCATTTGTCTGACGTCGTCATGAAATTACCTTATTATGCTGTAATGCTCCAGGGTGTTAACCTACCTACCTACCTATGGTATTGTCTCAGGGGATTTTGATATCTGTGATATAATTGTTTTTCCATCTTACCGTGCTGAGTCCTTGCTGGATAATTATGGGATTATTTTAGCAGTTCTAAGTCGGTACTGAAGTCATCGACCTGGTATTTGATAATGGGGTCTTGTAGTATTATGTTTTCCCATTCTTCATAGTCCTATTGAGCGTTGATTATCGATCTATACCTTTACGTGCCATAACATGTTGTGTGATGTCTGCTGCTTCCTTGTTTTCACTGTTGGTCAGCTCATTTTAGGCAAAGTTCTTTACCTTTTCATTTCATTGGGTGCCAATTGTGGAATGTATATTTTGGGTATTCCTATGGATTTGGTCAAACAGGTGACTTCAGATTATTTACGCTAGTATAGGAGCAGTGGGGTTCCCACAGCCACGAATGGTCTGCCTTCGCATTGGAACCTGCATTGCTACACTACTAGAGGTTATTGACCCGAGGTGTAAGTATAGAAGATCTAAAAATAAATTTACAATTTTCGGAAAACTGGCCTATATTCAAAGTGCCGTAATTCGGTAACCAATAGCTCCAGTTGGGCTTAATTTGTCACACATTTAATACTCTTAAAAACTTATAGACTAACATTGGACAAAAAAATGCATGGATTAGGATATATACAGCAGAATCTGAAACAAGTCCTAAAATTTTGCGGTATTTCGCGTGTAAACATTTTTCCACAACTTTCTGAGAGTTGCAAAGTTAGGTAAACATAGCCCCAATGGGTCCAAACAACATAATAAGAAATCAGAGATACATCATGTTTTCCGAATTTAGTGATTTTTGTGTCGATTTTGACTGGCCTAACAAATACAAATAGTATATTTCCGAACCGAAATTTTAAGTTACATATTTATCCGATAATTTGTTCGACTGCTAGGGGCTTAAATGTAACCAATGCATTTCTTATGGCCCCAAGCGTTCTGTTTAATGTCACTTTTCGGATGAGCTACTTTCTTATAACCCATGCCAACAGATTCAAATTGTATATTTTGCAATCGTCCATATCCGTCATCTTTCTCTATAAGAGCCTGTGTATAGCCCCCATCTTGCGCAAGCGCTCTTAGGCTGTATCATAAAAGCATGTGCATAGCCGCCATCTTGCGCAGTAGGCCCCTCATCTAGCTTTCTCCATTAGAGCTTGTGTATAGCGGCCATGTTGCACAAGCGCCTCTAAGCCATCTATGTATAACCGACATCTTGCGCAAGCGTCCCTAGGCCGTCTCATAAGAGCAGCCGCCATCTTGCGCGAGCGCCCTTAGGCCGTCTCATAGTAGGCTATGTGTAGCCGCCATCTTGAGTAAGCGCACCTAAGCCGTGACATAAGAAGCTGTGTATAGCCGCTATCTTGTACAATTGGCGACGGGAAGGGCATCTTGCCGTAAAACTAATTATAGTCTCTAAGGATAGCGATTTGAGGTTAGGCTCGCTCTCTTTGGCGTCGGGAAGGGCAATCCGTTAAAGTAAGGTTAGGCCCCTCAAGATAGCGACTGTGATGTTGGACTCTCTCTCTTATGCAAAATCCACACATCGACATTGCACATCTGCTATACTAGGGGTCAATGACCTCTAGTAGTGTAGCAATGCAGGTTCCGACGCGAGGGCAGACGCTCCCTGGCTGTGGGAACCCCACTGCTCCTCTACTTACGCTCTCGCGCTCTATTCCTAAACATTTCTCTCCCGTACCTCCCATGGTGTTTGTGGTTGTGTTGTAATGAGTTTATTGCCTCTTCTGTCTTGGTGTTATTTGATGGATCTCTTGTCGATGATAACTTAACGGGTACCCTCCATCTAATAGAGCTGGAGGGCTCCAACTGTGTCCATCTGATCTTTCTTTGCTTGGGATATGATCATTTTAAGCCCATGGATATTGCGCGTTTTCTTAATCCTTGCTACTTCTTGTTATCATTCTGCCGGTGTGATTGATTCCTACCTTCATTCTTATTCTGCTTGGTTGTGTATTGTGTGCATATGAGATGTGAACAAGACTAGTTTGTGTATTTTAGGGAATTGGTGAGACTGAATTAACTCACTACTGTGATGTTCTAAATTTATTTTGATTCTTAAAATATTGGTTTCTTATGTTCTGATTGTGTAATCTGATTTTATCGGCATGCTTTTGCAAAGTTGTACCTGGCTCTGGGTAGACATTATACTGATGGATTCTATTTGATCTGCATTTGGTTCTTATGATCATTCTGTTTCTGTGTGAATGATGTAGGTGTGGTCTGATACCTATTAATGAAGTGATTAGGATGTAACATATGATTTCATTTATTTGTTTCTGAATATTCCTGCACTGACTCATTAGTTTGCGGTGATTTCTACTTTACCTCGTATTAAACATTTGTTTGGATGGATATGTGTGTGTGTGTGTGTGTGTGTGTGTGTGTGTGTGTGTGTAATCTCACAATCAGATTTGTCGTAAACAAGACAATTCTGCCTTTCTCTATTATTGAAGCCCAAAATTACATTGATAACTGAAATTTTATGTATGTTTCAAAATTAGGGTCGTGAGCTGTTTTTGGGGTTAGTTCTATGTCAACTCTAAACCTTGTCTAATATTTAGTGGATAAAACACTAACTGTTACTGTATCACTCCTTCAAGGTAATCGACTGTTTCAGTATTCAGTGGTAGTACTAGTGTAGGAGATATGTGGTCGAGCTGTACTGATTTTCTTATTCTCGGACTCAAAGGGACACCAATCGATTTGTGACTGTCGGAATCTCACCTCTACCGTAACTATTGGAAAGTCTGCATCAAACAAAAGAATATTTTGGTCTCCTACCAATGCGAAGTAAGAATGCGATATTGTGTTTGAATTGGGAAAAGAAGATAGTTTCGTAGCTTGTTAGTTGTAACGCCGAACCCTATGTTGGTCTCTTGGGGGAGGAGACTATGACGTATTTTACTAAATTTGGATGTGTTCGGCAACCCAGCGTACTTAGAACATGATTCCGTCTCCGTGAGCTGTCTGCGGATTATAACGTCATCCTGTGTTTACCTAATAGTACGGTTGAATGCGGTCAGCGCTGATCTCTGCACGCCGCCTGTACGGTGGAGATTCCTGAGTTCTCAACTCAGGTGTAGTCCGACAATTACTTGAGTGGCAGTTATTATTTGTTGGTCGTTTAACAGGGAAGCTCCTCTCTTTCTGTATTGGTGAACGCAGAAAAATGGAAATTTATAAGAAGCAAGAAGAAATGGGAATGCAGGTTGATCCTGGTTAAACGGCGATATGCCAGATGCTTCGAACTATAAATTACTTAATGTGTATCCAGCTAAATTATAAGTACATAACCAGTTCTTCCTTGACTCAAGCTGAAAAGATGTCATGAAATTATACTAAAATCCAACTGTGGACGAGTTCTTTCCGAATATGGACGTGTAAATTATGTTCTGGCGATGCTGAAAATGAAATTGTGTTTCAGGTCACAGTGATCTCATAAATTTGTTCCAAGTTAATTTTGGGTTTTGATGTAATTGTTTGATAAATAATCTCGATCTTATGATAATTTCGAAATTGGTGAAACATTATGTGTTAACACATATTGTACCGGGTCGTGAAGATCGGTATAACTCGTTCGTGTAGTATAAAGGATATCGATCCTGTCATTAAGTCAAGAGGGTGTTTTAACCCGATTGTTCTTTAATTATTGCTTAATCTACAAAACACCGAGCTCGTGTGTAAATGAAGGAGCTGAAAAGTTGTTTCTTTTGACTAACTCGGCTTGATTTGAGCAGCCATTTTTCTCATCACGTGATTTGGTTTTCATGGCTGCAGTTTGTGGGTGTGAACGCGGTTTCATTTTGACATTTGACGTGTGACTCCTCTGTTAATGACGTTCGACCTTGGTGAATAATGAGATGCTTCGTGAAATTTGATGTTTGGTGCGGGTTCATGCTGAATGAGTTCATGTTGATGTTAAAAGGTAATTTGTTCTGGTGTTGGTGATTTCTTTTATTACGGTACCTTCTGATTTTGCTTTTCCGATACTTGTTGTTGTGGTGACACATCGTGATTCAGTTCGCTAGAGAGAGACATAAAGAGACAGTTTTCGGCTTTAATATTCAAATGAAAGAATTTTATGAGGTCATAAAATTATTGGTAACTTAATTTGGTTCTTAATTGATTAATTGGTTGTATTCCCTGGTATGATACGGGCTTAATTATCATCGTTTGATGATTGACTAAGGAGACTAGTATGTGAAAGATGGTTGATACATGAATTCTTTTAAACTACTCTTTGAGGTTTCATTTCGTTTAGTTTGAATGAATGAAAGTGAATGAAAACTTACATCCTGTTTTCCAGTCGTTGACCGGGTCAAGGTTGGAATGAATGAAGCAGATATAGGCTATTAGTACGATGGGGTCGCCACTCCCAAAGTGATTTATTAATGACTGATAGATGCTATGAAATGAGAATGGAGAGTGTTGCTGGAATGAAAGATGACCCGGAGAAAAAGTAGTATTAGTATTAGTATTAGTATTAGTATTAGTATTAGTATTAGTATTAGTATTAGTATTAGTATTAGTATTAGTATTAGTATTAGTATTAGTATTAGTATTAGTATTTATTGAACATAGCAAGCGAATTTGCCCCCATGCATGTTCACAAGGACAACTGACAACAAAATAAGAAAAACAGAAATACAAAATTCCTGGGCATGCCATGAGGTTCATTGGATACCCCGGAAACGTGACACTCCCAAGGGAGGGTCACCCCAGCAGTCATCCTGAGTCCCCACATGTCACGCCCATCGTCTACACGTAATATTAAGAAACAAAATAAATGAACAATAAGGGATAAGAAAATGAAAGCAAGAACTAATATTAAGGACAATCTAGTGCTACTGTCCGGCCCTAAGGAAGACCCCAACAGCTTTACCAGACGACAGTGCGTTTCTCTCGCTATTCCATTGCGGCCGGCCACGTGAAGCTGGAGCCGCTCTCCTCCTTTATCCCGCCTCTCACATTTCTCCCTTCTTTTACATACCCCGTTCTCTTGCGGTTATGTTCTGTTCTCCCTTGCCCATCACTCCTTACCATCCCCTACTATGCGTGAATAGTGAGAAAAACGCACATGCCCAAATGTATCATGCTGCTAGCTTCCTGCAAATAATAATGTTATAATGCTCGTAAATTACTGATGCTACATAAAAATCAAGATAAGACAAACGATGATAAAGGAGCAAGCTGTCGCAACCATGTAAACCTACTTCTGCATCCTACCCTGTCAGCATGTCTAATGCAATTGTTACTACAAGGTGCTGAGTGCCAATGTCCTACTGACCTATTTACATTCGAAGGTCTAACATCACTGCACATAAGAGGCCGCTGTCGTTTCTCCACTGCTTCGCTACCCATGTAATAATTTTCTGCCCATCTTTTTGTCTACACACTTTTTGTTTCCTAGTATTTAGAAATTTTGCTCTTAGTTTCTCTGTTCCTATATAATCAAAAAGTAAATGTAAATCATAATCCTTAGCCTTGCTTAGTAAACACTGAGAGTTCTCTTTGCTTCTGATCCATCCCTTATATCTATGCATCCCCATCAGCCACCATAATAACCCACCCTGTACTCTTCCATCCCCAAATCTTATACTTAAGTTGGAGATCTGGTAGACCTTATAGAATAAGCTGAGCGAGGGCCTTTCTCTACATTCTTCAGAACAATTCTGCATTTGGGTGTCCTTCATTCCCATTGTCAGAGCCCTCTGTATTCTGCTGTTTTTCTCCCTCCTTCCCCCTCGCCAGATACATCCCATACTCAATTCCTCAGCATAACTTTTGATTTTTGCTAACCAACTCTCATCATACATTCCTTCCACTTCATATCTAAATACTTCCTGCACCAGAAAACTGCCGCCTCCCCGTCTTAGTCTGGACCAATAATTTAATACCCTTTTAACACAGGTTAACTCGATAAACTCTCCGCATAAGATTAATGCCCCCACATTGGCTGTACATTGCGGTAGCCTCATAACAGCCTTGCTGAATTTATATATAATTTGATTCAGGGTGACCCTTTTCTTTTCTAATCCCCACAATTCAACCCCATATAAAGCTCTGCTCAGGACCAGAGATTTTAGTAATAGCCTGAGTATTTTATAGCTTACTCCTGGGTACTTGGCTACTAGAATTTTTATTGCTGCGAGGGCTGCAATCCCTCCCAGTTTGTATCTCTTGATGTGGTCTTCCCACCCTCCTTTTTATTCAGTATCATCCCTAGATATTCTAATCTATCTACTTCCTCTATTCCTGCCCCCTGTACCCACCATTCCTTCACTATTTACCCTCCTTCTCTTACAATCATCTCCTTTGTTTTATTATAGTTAATTTTCAGAGATCATTTATTTGCATAATCTACTAATTTATCCAAACTTTTGTTCAATCCACCCCTAGTCAGCGTCATTAGCAAAATATTGTCAGCGAAAATCAGGCCTGGGATCACCATATTACCCACCGCTGGTACAGCCCACCTAGCCCCACCGTGTTCGTCCAGTATATCATGTATATATAGTATAAATAATATGGGCGATAGTTTGCATCCTTGTTTGAGTCCTAGCTTACATTCTATCGGTTTACTTATTACATTGTCCTCTAGTTTGACGCTACTATATACTCTGTGATACAGCTCCTCTATCGCACGTATCATTTTCCTAGAAACTCCCAGCCTCCCTATTTTTTCTATTAACGCCCTTCCGCTTACTCTATCAAACGCTTTCTCAAAATCGACCGCTGCCAAAATATGCTGCCACTTCTCCGCACCGTGTATTTCTCGGCTAGCATTTTTACAATCATGATATTATCTACTGTTCGTCTCCCCCTCCTGAATCCTCCCTGGTATTTAGAGATTATACCGTTATTTTCAGCCCAGTACCTTAGTCTATTAGCTAAGAATCCTTGTGTAAATTTTGCTCAATGAAACTAAAAGAGTTATACCTCGGTAGTTATTAGGTAAATTTCTATTTCCTTTCTTTTTGTATATTGGGCATATTATCCCATACTCCCATTCCTTCGGTACCTTCGCCCCACGTCTGGGAATTACGCGATTGTTCTCCTGTTCATCAACAAGTGTCAACCCCGCGTCAGTAATTTCGGGCTAGTTTTGTACGAAACAAAGTCTGCAATGCAAGACTCACTGACAAATGGCTTGGGACGGGCTCTGTAGCGAATAAAAGCTCCAGCCATCCGAAAAGAGTTTGAATGTCAAAGAACATTGCTCGAGTCCGGCGACGTTTATGTGTGCATGCGTTAAAGCGTCGCGTGTTGAGTTCTGCTCATGAAGTGGAGTCAAAACTTGTGGACTTTTCTTAAGATGATATCCTTCATATTCATTAACAAGGGTCAGATGTGCTGACCTCAACTTATTTGAAGGTAAACAAATACCTCAGCCTCCTGTCGGTAAATTTACTGGCACGCAAACGATCTCCTGCAAGCTCGGCATCTCCGAAAATCGACAAAAGGTAGTTAGGGACGTAAAGCATTAGCGTCCTATTGTAAATACTTTTCAGGAAAGTGTTATTCTGCCCGTCCATTACTTGAGTCTGCAGCCTTGCACAAGGAGTGCAGTCGGACGAATTCATGTGATGAACAGTCTGTTTTTCGTTACACATAGGTCTTTTGGCGACGATGGGATAGGGAGTAGCCTTACAGCCCCAGCATTTGCCTGGTGAGAAAATGGGAAACCACCTTTAGGACCGCCGATACTGGAGCTCGAACCCACTATCTCCCGGATGCAAGCTCACAGCTAACTGCACGGCCAACTCGTCTGGTAAAATATTGCATTAGAAAATGAAGTCTTAAAGGAAGTAGATAAATACTGCTACTTCGTGTGTTATAAGTAAGGACATAAAATGCAGAGTAGCAAGGGCCTCCATAAGAAAAGAAGGGTGGCATTGTGTGCATGTGAGTAGCTCAGAAAGAGACAAGAAATGTGGTGTTAGACAAGAATGCTGGAGGTAAAATTGGTAAGTGGAATCACAAATGAAGGGATACTGATTCGAACCGATGGGAGGAGAACGATAGAGTGATGGGAGTACGGGCAGATGTAGTACAGGATAGGATGGCATGGACAACTGCATTAAACTGATGACGCAAATTATGACAATGTTCTTTTACTTACAAAGCCTAACAATGTTAATGGCTTTACGTCCCACTTGGGGGACTCCGAGGTAATCTACCAGTAAATCTACCGACACGAGGCTGACTCATTCAAATACCACCGGTCTGAGCCAGGATCGAACACGCCAAATTGAGGTCAGCGCCTCTATCGTCTGAGCCACTCAGCCCGGCTGTGATTATTTATACAGACACAGTATGCGCTTACTAATACACTGATGTCAGGAGTACTTTTTCAGCGTTACTGCTTTATGATTTTCTCGTCAGAATTGTACTCTGAAAAGACAAACACGTTGGCTACTAACGATAATTCTAACTTCCTGGATTGTAATGATTCGTGTTGCAATAACATAACCACAGCAACAGGAACTCTTAATTAAATCGCTTCCTGCACTCACATTAAGTCACGTACATTTTGCTACTTACCGTGCAACAGCGCTTTCTTATCCCCCAGGGTTGGTTTTCTCCTCGGACTCAGCGAGGGATCCCACCTCCACCGCCTTGTAGCGTGACACTTAGTGTCGGGGATACAACTGGGGAGGAGGACCAGACTCTCACCTGCTTGTGGGGGGATTGGGAAGGAGAGACAAGGAAACAGGAAAGAAGCGGCCGTGGCCTGGGGTTAGGTACCATCCCGGCATATGCCTAGAAGAGAAGTGGGAAAGCGCGGATAACTACTCTAACGGTGGTTCAGATGGGAATCGCACCCCCACCCCCTCTACTCATTTGACCTCCCGAGGCTGAGTGGACTCCAATCCAGCTCTCGTACCACTTTTCAAATTTTGTGGCAGAGCCGGGAATCGAAGCTGGGCCTCCGCGGGTTGCAGCTAGGAGATTTTTTAAAGGTAGTATTGCCTGGTAGATCATGAGGGACGAGACATTCGTTTGGGGAAACTCGCCTCTCTTTGTTTTTTTTTTTGCAATTTGCTTTACGTCACACCGACACAGGTATGTTAAGTGGCCGTGGGATATGAAAGGGTTACGAGTGGAAGGGAAGCAGCCGTGGCCTAATTAATTGCCTGGTGTGAAAATGGGAAACCACGCAAAACCATCTTCAGGGCTGCCGACACTGGGATTCGAACCCACCATCTCCCCAAAACCAGATAGTGGGCGCTGCAGGTATCGATCTCGGTAACCAACGCCTCTGAGGAATGTCTTAATAAATTGGAACATTAATTGATATTCGGTCAAACACGTAGCTTAAAGTGAAGAGAAGGAACACCGAGCGAGTAGGCCGTGCGGTTGTCGACAGCCCTGAAAACGCTTCATTGTGTTTTCCCATTTTCACACCAGGCTGAACCTTAATGAAGGCCACGGTCTTTCCTCTCCCATCGACCTCTCTGTGTCGGCGCGACGTAACGAAACTTGTAAGGAAAAGAGACACTTCTAGACAATCTTCATTTTTAATATGTTTCAAATAAATAATCGCAATACAATCAGTTTGTTTGAATATCGACGAGTGTTAGAGCACACCAAATGAGAGGCATTCCCATTTGTCAGTCCAGTCTGGAGAAGTAGAACGGGAAATTGTGTCCCGAAGTTTTCATACTTGACTGAGCGGCACTGAAACAAGGCGTCAAGTGCCTTCACTACTTCACTCCCCAAACTATTAGGAATGCTCCAAAGACATTCCATAACACATTTTGGGAAAAGGCTCACAAAATTCACGAGGAGCCATTCCCAACTCGAGGTCGGGGAAGCACAATAGTACGGATATAATTGTAAGTGTTTGGCGTAACTGAGTACTGTTAACCTTTCTAGCTCGGGTACTGGGTGTTTGTGTTCATATTAATACCCATCTTCACCTACACGTAATAGTGAGTACATCCGTTAGTGAATGCAATCGGTCGTTAAACTTGGCTAAATCCAGATAACTGGGATAATTTCAGGAAGAAGAAGGAGAGGTGGATGTCCCCCGCAGTACTGATGGAAAACCTTGTTCGCAGAATAGTGAGAAACATCTGCCAGGAAGCAGTTCTATTTCACAATGTGGTCTCAACATGGTCAAATTATATGTTTAACTTGAATCATCAGCAGCGACTGAAGAATAAGTCACAAAGGTTCACTCTAAATCAAAAGCTGTAAGTGAGTTGGCTACAAGGCTTGCGTCACATATCTGTGAGCTTGCATTCTGGAGACAGTGGGTTCGAACCCCACTGTCGGCAACCCCGAATACGATTTTTCCTTGATTTCCCATTTTCACACCAGGCTGTAACGTAATTTATATCCACAGTCGCTTCGTTCCTACTCCCGGCCTTTTCCCATCCCACGGCCGCCAAAAGACCTACCTGTGTCAGCGCGACGTAAAATAGATTGTAAGAAATACCACTGGGTGCAGTGACAGATGTAGCAATGGGATAAAAATGGAGGGTATATTTTGAAATACTACTTCAGTACAATAGGTAGTAAGGAGAATGCAACACGATAAAGGTCGAGTAGAGCCGTGGCCATGTGTGATAAGGAGAGTTGAGGGAGTGGTGGAAGGTGAATGGCGCCCGTGAGGGACTTGCGCAAGAAGTTAACTTAACTCCACTTGCGCAAGAAGGTGGCGTCTGTTTACACAAGGAGGCGATTGACGGGAGCTGTTGTTGTTAATTAGTCATTCAGCGCTACGTTGGATTCTATCTAATTTTTTAAGGTTTGCTGCAGCAGTAGGGTGTCAGGCAGGCAGCGCTGAGAAAAGACTGGGGAGCATTCTGTCGACATTGTTGCTAGCTCTCCCTGACGTTATACGTTCGAGTATATTGCTTTCACAAGACAATACACAAGTCCAGCAGCTAGACGAAACAGGATACGGAAGGAGGAATTCTATAGTGTCTGACGGAATAGGCTAATATTAAAGATACGCGAAGTGAACCAATAAGGACATTTGTTGTGATATAACGCTTCACTGATTGACAGATGTTGAGAGCATAACACTTCCTTCTCGGGTATGCTACAAAGCACGAAAGTGTGCTGATCAGGTAGACTGGACGAGCCCAACACTCAATCTTCAAGAGGTTTCCATGCCCACTTCATAGCCCGATCACCATCCATATGATGACTACGACTACCACAATCTCAGACTTCAGCCACTCGGCTGTCATGTCTAGCTCCACGGCTAAATGGTTAGCGTGCTGGCCTCTGCTTACTGGGGTCCCGGGTTCGATTCACGGCAGGGTATTTTAACCATAATTGGTTAATTTCTCTGGTACGAGGGTGTATTTGTCGTCTTCAGCATTATTTCATCCTAGTCAATATGTGAAGGTCACCTACGGGCATCAGATCAAAAGACCTGTATCTGGCGAGCCAAACTTTGTCCTTGGGCACTCCCGACACTAAAATCCATAGGCCACTTCATTTTTCCAGCTATGTTGCTCCTGATTCTGCAACATCAGCTCCGCCTTTCGATTATTGAAGTCTGCAATTTGGCTCCAAGATCTAATCCAGAGCAAGAATAAACCATACAGCACCTCGTTCTGGTACCTCACCACCCACAGCCGTTACCCACGCAAGTCAACACACAGAGAGACCTTACACCTGCTACCTCAACCACTACTTCTTCACAAGACATCCTGTTAGTCACTCCAGTTTTCTTCAACCAATTCCGTCAGATACACATTCCTATATCCCCTGCTTTCCAATCACCCCACGCCGTATTTGACACTCTGCTTCGCTTCAACATGTGCCTGCAGGATATCGCAGACGTCCGCGGTCATCAATCAGGTCAACGGAGATGCTGCTGACAACCTGCTTACAACTGCACGGTTCAACTCCTCCCACCTACGCCTGTTAAAGCTATCAACGCCTCAGCTACTTAATGCGAGATGTAGACCCCTCTATTACTGGCGACAAAACCCTCGCCGAGCTCAACACAGGAGACATCCCTGATAAAAGAGGCATTTAGGATCAGGAACTGAACAGGACCCATCTACATGGTTCGGATTTTACTGGCGATACCTGAAGACGTGGACCTGGAATTGGCCAGCAGAGTCTCCATCTACAGACACAAGAGCAAAGTTGAGTCGTCCCCAGCCTCGTCACTACAATCTGTCAAGTGTGAACGATGCCTCACTTGTAACAAGCACCATACCACTCAGTGCACAGCAAAACATCCATTATGCGGTCATTGCATCCTACATCCAGTTGTCCCAACACCCAACAACCTCCCCTGTGTCACACCCCATCCAGCATGTTCACGCCGGTGCAGGCGCCGTCCTGCATCTCCCCAAAACCGACCTGAGCTCATATCCCCTTTTTGAACCATCGACAAGCCCACACCACCTGCAGTTGTAGATCTCCTCCGCTCCTTAACCATTTTCCTAATGAATGAGTATTCATCCCTACCACACATCGTTAAACTCAATCCTCTACGAGCGGCGGCAAACCAAACTACCCGCTCGGGCTTGAACTCACACCTCTTTAAACCCTCACCATTCTTTCACTCCAGCAAATAAATGCCATCATTCATACATTTCTACCCTCATCATTGTAACCACTGAAATTATGATACCGGTTGGTTTGTCAGTGTGCTAGGAAAACAAATGTATTTTATGTATTTAAATCCAATTTTCCATTTTCATACGTGCACTTCCAGGCGTAGGATGGAATAAGAAATTGCAAGTCTATAATTCGTTAAAACTGCATATCATAAAAATATCTCCTTCTCGCATGTCACAAATAAAATAAAAATAAAGTTGTAGAGCCGTTAGCCAAGAGACCAAACCCCCCCTCCCCTAGTCATCTCCTCATTCTTCGCATCGTTTACCCAACGCCTTCTTCCATCACATCTCCCCAAACCACCCACATCTCTTGGCCAGAAAGAGGGCATGACCCTCTACGTCAGGCTTTTCCAGCCGAGCTGCTTGTCGCCTTCCGTGAGGTAAGTCTGCAACATGCAATACTCCTCTGCTCTGGGGTACTGGCGGACACCTGTGACGTAGAATACTGTTGAATGGGGTTCAACATTCTGGAGGTGGGAATGTAGGGATATTCTTAACGCAAATTCAAGATACAGAATACAATATATTTATTAAGTATCAGAAGGTACACGGTTCACTGCGGACACGAGTGCTGATAGATCAGGAGTCAGTGCGTTTGCTGACAAGATGCGCAGAACAGTCCTCAATGTTGGATCTACGAGCATTGATTTGTCTTTGTATTTTTTCTGTTCATGGTCGAGAAAATTTGCTCACAACAGTATGTGGACACAAACATACACATGAGATGTGCAGCCTGAGAAAGTTTGCTCACAACAGTATGTGACACAAACATACACATGAGATGTGCAGCCTGAGAAAGTTTGCTCACAACAGTATGTGGACACAAACATACACATGAGATGTGCAGCCTGAGAAAGTTTGCTCACAACAGTATGTGGACACAAACATACACATGAGATGTGCAGCCTGAGAAAGTTTTCTTGGTGCAGTGAACGATTCCATCGTGACAGATCGAGAGTGTTGTAACATCTGCATTTTAGTAGGGTAGAATTCTGTAATTCTATTATTTCCAACCGGTCCAGAAAGTCCAGAATATCGGGCGAGAGGATTCGTCGTGCTGGCCACACGATACCTCATAATCTGCATGCCTTCGGAGCTGTAGCGCCATGGGGTTTGGATTTTAAATTGATTCCAACTGCATTGACGGCGGGTAGTCATTAGGAGTTGAGTGCTCAATAATCGCATTACGTTTTCGAAACCAAGCTCCTGAAGCCTCATTTCAAAAAACTGGAGAAGCCTCGTTACCTTCTTTAGATTTTTGTCCAAAGAGGTCTCAGGAGATATTTTTAAAGAGGTAAGACGAGTGAAGAACGTTTAATCTCTGTTTCGAGTCTGCCGCGCAAATAAACGGAGCTTTTCTCTGAACGCCCGTATATATCTACGATGAATAGATCTCTTCCTTGCAATTACGTATTCGGGTAATTTAGGTGTATTGTTATATGTGATAGAAACGCCCATGTTGGATCTTTCATTTGTAGGAAAAGAGCGAATTTCTTGCTATTTGCTTTACGTCGCACCGACACAGATAGGTTTAATGGCGACGATGGGACAGGAACGGCCTAAGAATGGGAAGGAAGCGGCCATGGCCTTAAATAAGGTATATCCCCAGCATTTGTCTGGTGTGAAAATGGGAAACCACGGAAAACCGCCTTCAGGGCTGCCGGCAGTGGGATTCGAACCCACTATCTCCCAGATGCGAGCTCACAGCTGCGCGCCCCTAACCGCACGGCCAATGGCGAATGGCAAAAAACACGTCAAGAACTTAGGGCCGGTTCTACCACCTGCTGGTAACTCCCAGGTAGGACTTTACCTGCCGTATTTCTAGTGACATACAACTTAAATAGATTAGTATATGTGGTGTAGTGGTTAGCGTGATTAGCTGCTACCCCCGGAGGCCCGGGTTCGATTCCCGACTCTGCCACGAAATTTGAAAAGTGGTACGAGGGCTGGAACGGGGTCCACTCAGCCTCGGGAGGTCAACTGAGTAGACGTGGGTTCGATTCCCACCTCAGCCATCCTGGAAGTGGTTTTCCGTGGTTTCCCACTTCTCCTCCAGGCGAATGCCGGGATGGTACCTAACTTAAGGCCACGGCCGCTTCCTTCCCTCTTCCTTGCCTATCCCTTCTAATCTTCCAACCCTCCACAAGGCCCCTGTTCAGCATAGCAGGTGAGACCGCCTGGGCGAGGTACTGGTCATACTCCCCAGTTGTATCCCCCGACCAAGAGTATGAAGCTCCAGGACACTGCCCTTGAGGCGGTAGAGGTGGGATCCCTCGCTCAGTCCGAGGGAAAAACCGAACCTGGAGGGTAAACAGATGATGATGATGATGATATTGATAAAAGCATGATACTGTAACAGTGATCGATATTGTATGAACTCCAGTGTTTCCCTTGGGTTGTAATGGTCACACCTAACTCTCGCATCGACAGCGTCGCAGAGAAACTCTACAAGGATATGAAATCCAAAACTATTTGCAAATCATCTCAAATGGGCTTTAATTTTCTCAGTTTAATTTTTCAGTTTCCAGACACCAGGTGTAAAGCTGTATACGTATTTCAATTACTACAAGCGTTTTCATAGCGTAGTGGCTAAAGCTGTCATTTCGTAATGTGACGTATTCCGGTTCGAGTGTTCATTATGACGGATACTTTTTTATTTTCATTTTTAATGTTGTATTCATCTGCATACATCTTTTCATACGTTCTTTTGTTAATAATACATTTCCTTGAAATATTTAACCACTGTATTATGTCCAGTGGGAAAATGCTTTGTATGTGTGCTACTTATAGAAGGTGATGTTATGATTAATTCCGATCATCATTATAGTAGTAACAGGCAGCAGATTCCCCATCAGTTGTATGCTCGTAAATGTTTTCTAAGAAATTGGAAAATATTTCATTCCCGAATTCTTTTTCCTATGAATGGAAAATTTACCCCGATTACTTCTTTACGTTTACAATATCTTTGAACTTAATCCTCATTGGAGGTCACAGAGCTAGTTGCAAATAGAAGATCGTGGAGATACAGAAGCCTGCAGATAGAATACTCAAAGGCAATAAGTCCGTGAGGAAGGTGTGTATGTATAGGCAAGCGCGTAAAAGAGAGTTAAGAACAACGGCAGGGAACGAAAATACGTTTTAAATGTAAATTAGAAAGACGAAGAGAACCTGCGTACCGAGCGACTTGACCAATCTACTATGAGAATACTTTCCAAACCGCTGCCTTACATGACGGGTTATAACTGGCATAACAAAATGTAATCTCGACATTTTAATCCCAATTAGGCATTGATTGTGAATCTCACAGATTAAAATCGCGAAAGGTTGACATAAATCCTTGTACATAACTCCCCTTATTAGGCTTTTGGTGAAAATCAGCAGATGCAAGCACAGGAAAATAAGACAAACGAAATGACCTTCATACATCTAATGATGGATAGCACCACACTCGACAGCGAGAAGTCGCTGAAAATCAGTCTAGCCAACCTCGTGTATCGGTGTCTAGCTCCTGGTAATTTACTTCCCGCGCAGCTGCGAGCCACTTTACCAGCAGATGCTCGAAGCGGCCCTTAGGAAGCGAACTGTCCTGTGCTAGGTTATATCACTTCGAGACCTTTTAAAACCCCTTTGAACTGACGATGATTAATACCGGGATGCCGGACAAAATTTACACACGTCACTACAAATTTCATTAGAAATTCAAGTTCTACTGTAGCGGCACGAAGTGCCTTTTGGTGAACAAAACAGCGAATAGTCAACACTTCCCAGGCAACGGACCTCCCTGGCTTGACATAGTGTTACGTAGTGATGGGAATGGGAAACAACACAACATCAGGAAGCGCCGTCCAACAGTGCTGCGTAGGCCTACTCAAACTGGAACAGCCTGCAGTACGCGGCCTATGCCTCGCACAAATCATCTGCAGTAAGAGTCAGTCCTGGGTGGGCTAACTTCGAGATTAGTAACCTTACATGATCCAGATGTTAAACAACAATCGTCCTCTTACGGTCGGGATTGGTGGCTCAGACGGTTGGCTTCAGCTTGGCACGTTCAAACTGGTGGTATTTGAAGGTGGCCAAATACGCCAGCCTTGTGTCGGTAGATTTACTGGCACGTAAAAGAACCCCTGCCGACCAAATTCGGACACCTCAGCGCCTCCGAAAACCATCAAAAGTATTTAGCGGAACGCAACACAAATAATATTATTACGATTACGATGATCAAAGTCATCGGCCCCTATTATTACGGGGGTCAGTATATAATTATATTTAGTTATTTATAAAATAATATTATAATAATATTTTAGGCTTTCAGTGGTTCTATGTACTTACCATGTAATCTTCACTCGCTCGCCAGTGGTTCCATTCCTTCCATATCGATGTCGCTACCAAGATTATTACTTTCAGATGATCACTTGATGAACTTTCTTCCAGTTGAACGATGAACGGCAGGTAATTGCCTGCGCCTTACTGATCTATTTCTTTCAAGTGGTCTGCGTAATTACTCCAGTTGGTATTTGAAACAATTCCGAAGGAGTAATGGATACATTTTTCTATATAGTCCAGTAAATCAGCTATTTACTATAACTCTATGTTTGCAATTCAAGTCCCAGGCATAGTTCCAAGAACGCTATTTTAGACGTCTTTCACTGTATTTCCATTAATTAATTTTGGAATTTTCAGCAATTAAGGGCAATTTTAATTTCTGTTACCGCGTAGGAAGAAAAATAATACTTACTCGTCTATTAAAAGGGTATTTAGTTTTAAATCCGTTCTACTGTTCCACTGAACCTGTTATAATTGCAGTTCAGAATTAGGGTGTAGTTATTTCATTATGACGGGAGTCTTCATTTCTGTTAGAACATAACAAGCTAAAACAGTAATAATATTTATAACAAATTGTCTACTTATTTAAGTAGATGAGCTACGTATGTTCTAAAACAAAGGGTGTTGAGTCAGAATTTTTCCACGAGGTCATTGACCCTAGTTGAGAAGTACGGCTATGCCGATTCTGACGCGAAGACATTGGCCCATAGTTGGGTAGGTTCTAGACTATTGAACGCGGATTAACGTAATAACCTTGCGTACGAGCGCAAGTCTAACCTCACACACTCAATTTTAGGGGCCTAATTGATCAGGGAATGATCTGGGGTGCTTTTTCAACCCCCTAGGTGAGGTCATGACGTCATACGCATACGTAGAAGGGCAATGCTAACCTCACTGCCCAACCAGGACTGCTTTTGACCGCTAGGTGAGGTTATGACGCCATACCCTTACGTACTAAGGCAATTCCAACCTCATGGACCACTGTGGAGGAGCCGAATCGGACGGGCACCCATGGAGGAGCGACGTGTGTGTTAACCTAACCTTGGCCACGAACGGTAATCTATCGTCACACAGGCTCCTTGTCGTCTCCTCCGTGGATTAGTGACGGAGCTGCGACGTAACAAAAATGCATGCTTATCTTTACATAACCGAAAGCGGATGTCACAGCATGGGCGGACTGTTGGCTAAGGTTGCATGACATTATAACCTAACGTGTCCCGTTTCTCTACGGTGTTATGTTTGTGGTGAGACGAATCGTTTGTGATGGATTTTTGTATAAGCGGATGCCTCAGCCTCACCAGGGGAGTTAATAAGTGACTTGATATATGATAGTAGGGAGGGAGGTGGCACATGGCCTTCTCCTGCTCCAGGCTTTACGTCCCCATCCGACGGACAGCGTTATATGCGCTCACAGCGGAGGGGATTGGAATTTAACCAAGGCGTTTCTGACACACACAATCTTGTAATTAGAACGGCTGGTACGCTCGCCTTCTGTCGCAAACTTTGCAGGTTCGATTCTGGCTCAGCTGTGTGGGAGAAGGGAGGGGAGAGGACCGGAGGAGGAGAATAAAATAGTATTGTCTGAATTATGTTACATTTATACATTTAATATATTTTTATCTTATACAGTACAGTAAATCAGGAACATAATCTTTCGAAACATGTTTGTATGGTATAAAAATTCATTTTTGTAAGCTTGATAAGTAGAAACTTTCTTTGTATTCAAATTTCCATGTGTATAAACAGACACATTCCCTGAAGATATGTTACCTTGTTCACAGGAAAAGAGTGGCGTGTCGGGTATGGGGGAATGCATTGTGCGTGGAAGTGAGCAAGATGCCGGCACAACTGTCAATTTTGAATGCATAAAACCACTATTTGTGTTTAGAACATACATTGTCTGTCGTTATCTTATCTTGTTCATAAATTTCAAATAGACATGTTCATTACAACAGAAAATATTTGAACAATCAGCATACAATCGCATGTGTTCTGAACAGAAAATAACATGTACATGAACCCCACCATTTTAACACTTCTAAGAAGAGTCGGTTATTGAAAGGGAGAGTTAACCTCACCTAAAAGAAACCTTTACATGTTCAACTCCTTTCAGGGGAATCAATAAAGTTCGTGTGTAAGGTTACGTTAGCGTTTCTAGTAACGAAGCTACATGTCTTTAGACGTATTTCGCAAACGATGAAGAGCCTGTCTGAGGCAAACACTTGCAGGTCACCTGCTTCAATGGGGTCACATCATATCCGACTCTTCTAAAGGGGCATGGGAATATTTGTTCCTTTATTTGAAGGACGCCTAAACACGGAGCAGAATTCCGCACGCGATAACGTGCACTACCGCTTATTCTTACAACTACAGCTACTGTTTGTGTGTTGAACAGATAACAATTATTGCACTTGTTTTGAATCATAATTGAATGTGTTTTAACAATATCGTAAGAAGAATGAATGTGCTAGAGGAGTAAGAAGAATCCGGTTCTCGCACCGACACAGACAGGTCTTATGGAGACGATGGGATAGGAAAGGCCTGGGAGTGAGAAGGAAGCGGCTGTGGCCGCAGCATTTACCTGGCGTGAAAATGGGAATCCGCGGAAATCCATCTTCAAGCTGCCGACAGTGGGGCTGGAACCCACTATCTCTAATGAATGTAACGAGATAACGACGACGAAGAGGAAGTGGTAAACAATTTGTTACCAGGCAATGAACACAGTTCTGGAAGTTCAGAATCAGTTTCCCTTCTCACCGTGAGATGCATTGTTATGTTTACTTGTAATTCGTATTTACTGCCGTACATTCCTCTAAATATGTAAATCCTTTATTTTACATTAACGTTTGAATTAGCGTAAGTTAAACAACAGTATGATATAATGAGAGGCCTGCGACCTGCATGTCTGTGAACATGAGGGCCTTACCTAGGATGATTTCTAAAGCTGAATATGCTACACAGACACAGACACACACACCTAGCACCCGAGCCGTTGAAATTAAGAAATTAAGTTTAAAATCCCCGAACCGGCTGGAAATCGAGCAAGCGCCAGCGCGCTAACCACTTAGCGACGGAGCCGGACTGAACAACAGTAATGTTCCACGCACGGCACAACGTTGTTCCGAGCGCGCTATTCGTGCAGTTTGCTGTAGAATGACGATAGTCTTGAAACTAGTTCCAATTCATGATCATATTTGCAGAGTAAAGTGCGTATGCGACAGCAGGTTCAGGCTGTGCAGGTGGCGATTATACGACACAAGCCTCACATTTGCCTGATTTGGAAATAAAAAATAATGGGAAGCCATCCACGAGGCAGTCAGTGATGAGATTCGAACTTACACCAGTATGTCTCACTCGACATATTATTATTATTAAGGTTCAGCTGTGGATCAGTAGTAAGATGTCCGCATCCAGTTACCAAGATTGTAGGTTCAAATCCCGCAGTCGAAATCGGATCCCGAAGGGCGGGAGAAAGTCCATTCGGCATTCCATGTCGTACGATATTACCATGCGGAAGATCTCTGGTGATAACATTGGTGCTGATTCAACAAATTAGTTCAAATAACTCGGTTACAAATCACCCACCAAATATCCGTTCCTCTACCAACTGATAAAGTAAAACTTCTTCTTCCTCTTCTTTATCTGTTTACCCTCCAGGCTCGGTTGTATCCTCGCACTCAGCGAGGGATCCCACGTCTACCACCTAGGCAGTGTCCTGGAGCTTCAGGCTCTGGGTCGGGGGATACAACTGGGGAGGATGACCGGTACTTCGCCCAGGTGGCCTCACCTGCTGCGCTGAACAAGGGCCTTGCGGGGGATGGCAAGATTGGAAAGGATAGACCAGGAAGAGAGAAGGAAGCGGCCTTGGCCTGAAGTTGGGTACAATCCTGCCATTTGCCTGGAGGAGAAGTGGGAAACCACGGAAGCCCACTTCCCGGATGGCTGAGGTGGGAATCGAACCGACCTCTACTCAGATGACCTTCTGAGACCGAATGGACCCGTTCCAGCCCTGGTACCACTTTTCAAATTTCGTGGCAGAGCCGGGAACCGAACCCAGGCCTCTGGAGGTTGCAGCTAATCACACAAACTATTACACCACAGAAGCGGATGATAAGTTAAACAAACCGTGGTAATTGACACGCAGGCAACCTGGATTGTGTCATATCTAAATAACTGCAGATGGTAGCTGAGACTACACGATTTCTATTATTATTATTATTATTATTATTATTATTATTATTATTATTATTATTATTATTTCCGTTTCTATGGTGTAGTGATTAATGTGATTATCTGGCACGCTCGGAGGCTCGGGTTCAATTCCCGGCTCTGCCACGAAATTCGAAAAGTGGTACGAGGGCTGGAACCGGCTCTACTCAGCCTCGGGAGATCAACTGAGCAGATGGGGGATCGATTCCCACCTTAACTATCGTCGAGAGGATTTTCCGTCGTCGGGGTTGGAAAAGAACAAGTGTTGACCGAGGAAGGTCGGATAGGATAGATGAAAGTGAGGAGCCTGCTACAAGTAAGTGGAAGCAACACCAGGACTCAGCTAAGGGCCCCGTGGGGCCCCTTTTAGTCACCTCTTACGACAGGTAGGGGATACCGCTCGATATGGTGCCACAGCCCCGAAGGGCCTTGGCCTACCAAGCGACTGCTGCTCAATCCAAAGCCCTGCAGATTACGAGGTGTCGTGTTGTAACATATCGCCATATGCCCCATATTATTATGAGTAACCCTCGGGGTTCATTTAAAAAAACGGATTATTGCATGTAGGAGGACAATGGCTATGCTGCGCCTAGTTAGAGTGAAGTCGGTACCAAGCATGGTTAGACGGAAATTTTTCTAGTTTGAACGAAACTGTAGGACGTGTAGGCGCGGAGATTCTATCCGCTGGTTAAAATTGTCAACCAACCATGTGCTGGAGTGGGGAGAACCGAGCTTCCGCAGCTGGCAAACAGCAAGCGGAATGGAGACAACTTGGCCCAACATGGTATAAAATTTCATTGGAATCTGTCAGAAGATATCCGTCACGGAGCCATATTCCACAGTTTATTCGTATGGAGAAAACGAGACTTGAATTGTCTTATGCCTGTGAATAATAACACTGTGTAATTATGCCTGTTTCATGTGTAGTACGTTCAAACCGATAGCCTAGTTTGAACCTGTTTGGTTGTTGGATCGGAAGCCGAGGGCGAGCGGGGCGAAGCTCTTTGGCAGGACGGAAGAAGGAAGGTTGATAAAAGAACTTGGAAAGGGGAAGCCGCGCTATGTTAGAAGCTTAGTTTGTTTTTATTATGGTGTTTTACATAGTATAAACAATGATCTGGACAGTTACCTCTGTCTAAAGCATTCGTAATTGAGTAGTCGCCAGGGTGCGGGCTGGTGAATGACTGTATACGTTGCTAATTTCAGACTGTGAGTGCTCGTTATATTTTAGGCGTCTCACGTATGTACTTTGTTCCCTTTTAGCAACGAATGATCGGGACGCGGGCGCGGAATACGCGTATGCCGTGTGTGTACCGTCTTATATATTGCCGTTGTAAAGGACAGAAAACTGCCCGCAATCTAATGGTGCATTTATTTAACTGTAACTCTGTTGCACAGGTTGTTGCCTAATTACAACCTAATCATTAGGGGTGGATCCCATGCGCTTGTTGCTTAAAGAAACGGCGAAGAAGAAGACTTCCACAACAGCTATATTGGAGGATACCGAAGCCTACTGGAGAATCATGGCCGTCCTTGGACTCTAGAGGACGAGGCTTCGATTCCTGGAGTTCGCTGAGATGTGAGGCTAAGGCCTGAATGACACCAGCGGTCATGTGACCGCCGTTGCTGGTTCCTGTCGTCAAAGCTAAGCTTTCTAATGTCTATTAGCATGTTGTAGTTATCAGATAGATATACTAGAGGCAAATTAGATTTCTATGTAAATATTTGTGCATATTTAAAGTCAGCCAGTGAGGCGTATGTCTTGATTTAACTTCAGTAAAGTAAGTGTGTTCATAAGCTATAGCATGTATTAGCTTGGGACGTGAGTGTGTTATATTGATAGTTGGGGTTTAAAGGGAATAATTAGGTTATAGTTAGTGTTGTATGATTTTTATTTCCTGGTGACGTGTTTCTGTCTGTGTGTTCTACTATTTTATGTGAGACTTATTGGATAGCGTCCTCACATAATTTTTAGGCCTTAAGCCTTAAATGTCGCATGGGAGCAAGGGTTATGTTATCAGGATTAGAGAAGGATTTTTCTTTATCCTTTACTTATTGTCATCTCTGCACGCAGCATGCATTTCAGGTACCATTTATGACGTGCGACAGAGCTGTGGACACCGTCGAATCAAGTAAGATCTTTAGATATGCAGGGAAAGCAGATTTTGGAATTGATACGGGTCGGACTTATGTGACGCGAGTTGTGAGGCTAGAGGATGCTGATATATGCATAACGAAGGGACAAAACTAGGAGAGTTTACCTAGGGATTGAAGCCAAGAGGCCTGAGCGCCCATCTGTGTTGAATTAAGTGGGGGTCGAACCCATGTTACGTTGCGTAAAGAGCTCGTGTAGCTCGAAATGGCTATTGAGGCCAGATATGTGTATACTAGGTGATAGGCAGTAGCCCTATGTTTTTGCTGGGATCGAGGCATTATCATATGTAAATTCGCCGGCTGGTAATGTGGGCTAATTAAGAGCCGAGCTTGTTATTGTGAGAAGAGATCCCTGTCTCGGGTAGGGAGACCTAAGCCAGGCAAGCCAAGCTGGCTGGGATCCGCCAGCCGTGAGTGAATGAAGGCCTTAGCTAACAGAGTCCACTGAGTCCAGCCTGTTAGAACAATTCTAAGAAACCTGCAGCCCCTTGCTAGCCCGTCGTGTTTTGGTTTGTGTGTCACAGCTGTGTGCATTCCTTTCAGTGAAGGAGCAAGTCGGAAGTATTGTGCCGGGCCAGGCGCAATTGGTCTACGCCCACATATCGGAGCTGAGCTCAGATTGATATCCCATGATATGCTTTTTCCCATGTGTCTTTTGTTTACAGGTGTGTGTGTGTGTGTACATATGTTTTTCTGATGGTGTTGTGACCAGTGTTTTATTGTTTATTTTGCTTAACCAACGTTGTTTAAATGTGCGTCTATTTTAGCTCGTAAGCTAGTCGCTGGGTTGTAAGGTTTCTTAACCATTCTCATTTGAATATGGCTCGGGCCATATTTAGAGTGTGTTTTTCTTTTGGAAGGGAGAATAGGATGGCTTGAAGAAGAGCTTTATTTATCAATTGTCCGAATATATTTACATCGGACTGTGTTTAGTAGTATAATAGGAGAGTTCGGCCGCCTCCTCCCGCGGGAAATTTGAATTCTGGCGGGAAATTTGAATTTTGGCGGGAAATTTGAATTTTGGCGCGAGAATTGAATTTGTAAACAAAACCATGTGCTTTTTGACAGCTGTCATCGACAACAACGCATCGCTAACCTCACTGCTGCCAACTTGACGGGCCTAAACCTCAGTGGTACCAACTTAACCTAACTAGCGCGATGTAAACAAAGCCACGTGTTTTTTGACAGCCACGTGCTTTTTGACAGACAACAACGCATCGCTAACCTCAGTACTGCCATCTTGACGGGCCTAAACCTCAGCAGTACCAACTTAACCTAACTAGCGCGAGGTAAACAAATCCACGTGTTTTTGACAGCCACGTGCTTTTTGACAGACAACAACGCATCGCTAACTTCAGTACTGCCATCTTGACGGGCCTAAACCTCAGTAATACCAACTTAACCTAACCAGCGCGTGGTAAACAAAGCTACGTGCTTTTGACAGCCACGTGCTTTTTGACAGCTGTCATCCGCCATCTTTAATCTAGAGAGCACCGTGCTGCCCTCTTTATCGTAGTAGATGTAAATTCGTCACCTGTCATCAGCAGTGCTGCCATCTTGGCGGGCCTAAACCTTAGTGCTACCACCTTAACCTCACTAGCGCGAGATAAACAAATCCACGTGCAGCTGACATCCGCCATCATTAATCTATAGAGCGCAGTGCTGACCTCTTTACCTACTTACCTTTGAAATGTGGTACGTCACAGCTGTCATCCGCCATCTTTAATCCAGAGAGAACAGTGCTGCAATCTTTAGTTGAAATGTGGTGGCGGAAAATTCTACGTGCTCTTGTTTGGAAACAAATTCACGTGCTATTTTCTGACAGCTGTCATCCGCCATCTTGCATCACAAACCTCAGTGCTACACTCTTTAGCTAGATACCTTTGGAATGTGGTGGCGGCAAATTCTACATGCTCTTGTTTGGAGACAAACCTATGCGCTTTTTTGACAGCTATCATCCGCCATCTTTAATCCGGAGAGCACCGCGCTGCCCTGTTTAGCTACTTACCTTTGAAATGTGGTGGCGGCGAATTCTACGTGCTCTTGTTTGGAAACAAACCCATGTGCTTTTCTGACAGCTGTCATCCACCATCTTTAATCCAGAGAGAACAGTGCTGCACTCTTTAGTTGAAATGTGGTGGCGGCAAATTCCACGTGCTCTTGTTTGGAAACAAACCCATGTGCTTTTCAGTCATCCACCATCTTTAATCCAGAGAGAACAGTGCTGAACTCTTTAGTTGAAATGTGGTGGTGGCAAATTCCACCTGCTCTTGTTTGGAAACAAACCCATGTGCTTTTCTGACAGCTGTCATCCACCATCTTTAATCCAGAGAGAACAGTGCCGCACTCTTTAGTTGAAATGTGGTGGCGGCAAATTCCACGTGCTCTTGTTTGGAAACAAATTCTACGCGCTCTTCAGTTGTCATCCACCATCTTTAATCAAGAGAGCACCGTGCTGCCCTCTTTGTGGTGGCGGATAATTTGAAAAATTCTTTTCGACAAGCAGCCATCTTTAATCCAGAGAGAACAGTGCTGCCCTCTTTAGCTACTTACCTTTGAGGCAGTTAATTTGAAAAATTCTATTTAACAAGCTGCCATCTTTAATGAAAAGAGCATCGTGGTGCTATCTTGCGCGTAAATTTTACGTCACAGCTGTCATCCACCATCTTGCATTGCTACCCTTAGTGCTGCCCTCTTTAGCTACTTACCTTTTAAAACAAATCTATTTGACAAGCTGTCACCCGCCATCTTGCATCGCAAACCTCAGTGCTGCACTCTTTAGTTGAAATGTGGTGGCAGATAATTTGAAAAAATTTTTTTGACAAGCAGCCATCTTTAATCAACAGAGCACCGTGCTGCCATCTTTAGCTACCGTCATCTTACATCGCTTACCTCGCTGCTGCACTCTTTAGTTGAAATGTGGTGGCGGTTAATTCGAACAAGTTTAATCACGCATCAGGGAAAGCTAGAGTAAGCACGTGCTGCAGTGATGACGTCATCATGCATGTTTAGACTTGTCCGTTTTCTTAAGAGTAAGTCGGTGTAAAGGAATGCAATAAGTATGCATCATAAAAACAAGAGTTTGCATGTGCTGCAGTGATGACGTTATTGTGCATGTTTAAACCCGTTCGTTGACTAAAAGCTTTAGTCTTCGAGAAACAGTGATAGAGAGTGGAGTGCAAACATGACGAAAACATTAATAGTTGATGTGCAAGGCTTTAAAGTAAACGGAAACAAATTTGTGTTTAAAGAGGTGGCTGTGTTAGATTGCAGTGTGTTGTGGGCACCAAAACTTGTTAGTTTAGTATTTAGCCCACCGTTCCCTTACTGTTTGCAAACAGATGAAGATAAAAAGCAGACTCGGTGGATTGAAAACAATTTAGGTTTGAAGTGGGAAGAAAAAGGTATACCTTATCGTTTTCTATCTTTAATGATGAATGCACATTTATCAAGAGCAGATCTTGTTCTTTTAAAGGGTTGTGAAAAGAAAGAATGGTTGCGTGATTTTCTACCATCATCGTGTGAAATTATCGACATGCATGAATTGGGGTGCCCATCATTTAAAACTCTTCCGAAAGAGCATAGTAGAGAAACAAGTAAACAGTCTTTACAACATGTATGCATGCTCTTTGATTGGTTGTGTCGCAGTGCATGCCGGGAAGTGAACAACATATGTAAACTGCAGTGTCGAAATAACCTTAGTGTAAAAGAAACATTTGTAGAGTAAAGACATCATGTCATTTCTAACAGATACTAAGTGTAACGCAGTTGAAAAGGCGATCGTAAAGTTTTATGCATGCAAAAAGAAACTAAACACTTTTACTGAAGAAGAGTTAAATGCATTACCAAAGGCATTTTTGGTTAATGTAGCTGCGAATGCTGTAAAGATAATTTGGGATAAGGTGCCTCGTGAGTGGACTCAAGATCCTGTTTTGTCAGAGCTTCAAACGTGTAGTTTACATCATGAACACGTGAGTTTAGGTAGACGACCTTCTGTGAGACAGTGCCGTACATGTCAACTAATTAAACTGTATCACGGACCTAAAACTAACGAGTTGTCTTCGCTTATAAACACTTATCATGGCTGTGGAGAGAGTAAACAAGGAAAGGGTGAAGAAACGTGCTGGGAGAAAGATGAGGAAGCATGTTGGGCGTGGACTCATCAATAGAGTGATTGATCTTCTTTTCTTCGTGCTTCATCTCCCCTGCGGCCCTAGAACACGTTCGCCTGACACGTAGTTACATGCTGCCTGCATAGAGTATGTCGTGTAGCTGTTAAAATCTGCTTCGTACTGTTATGCTGTGTGTGTGTGTGTGTGTGTGTGTGTGTGTGTGTTATTACCTAGTGCTTTAGCTGCTCAGAAGATAGCAGCGCTTGTCGTTGTTGGTGCAATAAAACGAAAACTGAGTGACAAAGACAGTAAAATAAACAAAGGATAAAAATGTATATATATTCTAAAATAAATATGAATTGTCAAAACATATTACAGGTGTTGTTTAATCCTACAGCATGTCCTAGTGACTTAGAAGAAAGGAAACGTAGAGGATTAAAAGAAAATACACATAAGATTTAAAGTACATCCTCTTTATTTATCCATGAATTAAAGCTGTTATTAAAACCAAGCCATTTAACATACAGTTTATTGCCACGACGTCGAATAACACGTTCAACTAAAGAGTAATCAGGATATTTTGTTTTCTGCAGTTCTTTACCTTTACAGGTGAGATCTTATCTTGACGAGCAATTACAAAATAATACCGGCATAACGTACTTCTCTTTCTATTTCTAGAATTTCTGATCCGTGACCAGTGTGACCAGCCTCTTGCGATGCTCTTAAAAGTTGTAATCGTTCAACGAGTAAGTTTGGGTCATTCCAGTATCTTACATCCACATACGGCAACAAAGGCTTGTAGATAACATCAAGACTACGTGCAGTCGGAAACAGCTTAGAAATAAACTCACGATACTTGTAACTCTTATTCGCATTTACAGCTTCTGTTCTCTTGTAATTACGTCGTGTTGCGTCAGTAGCAAAAAGTATTGCTTTATATTTTTTAAGATCATCTCGTAAAATTATGTCCTTGTCAGGTATTCGTGAGAAAAGAAGTTCTAAGAGTCCTTTCGTAGGTTTATAGGTAACACCTTTTACAATGAGTTTATTGCTATTAATCTTAACATTTGAATTTCCTATCCGGAAACAGTCATCTTCGTAGCGAATACCGTAGGTAGTGTCAGTCTGTCCTGTAAAAAGTTTTTCTATATAAGGTGCAAAGAGAGATCCATAGGTATCTTGAATAAAAGTTTTAAACTGATTGCGATACTCTGGTGTAATCATAACCTCAGACAAAGATGGTAGATTTTGCGTCGATGTAGTAGGTGTTTCAGCAATAACATCTGTAGTTAAAAACTCAACACGAATAGATGGTGATGTATCATTAAGTTCTTCTTCTCCTTCTTTATCTTCCTCTTCTTGATCTACATCCTGCTTCTTCTCTTCCGTATCTTCTTCATGCTTTTCTTCTTCATGCTTCTCTTTATGATATGATGTTTGCATAGAAGCAAAACTTGAAGTAGACTGCGGTAATGAAGTAGAATTAAAAATTTCTTTGAGTGGTGTACTTAGTTGTGTTTTTAAAAATAAATCCGTGTCTGCTTCAATACGTTTAAGCTCTTTAAATTTCCGCCGAATAATGTTTCGAGCTTGGATGATATGTTTTGTGATCTCCTTGCTAGATGTTAACATGATGATGGTTTTTAATCAAGTAGTTACTGTAATTCTGTGTTAATGCATATAAAATGATCGAAACCCATGCGATATCGTCCATGCTGTACATCACTTCCTTTATCAATAACTAAAAAGCTGTAACGGTGTAATGGCCAACATTTAGCACACATACGTTTAAAGTCATCGAATGTCATATCAGTGTTAACATGATCGTTATACACATGTCGCATGTTGCGCTCATCTTGCCGAAAAAGCACAATAACATTTGCGTTGTCGCGTATCAACTGTTTAGGCACACGAGAATAGGTTTGACACAAATAGATGCAATCAACATATTTATGTCGACCCATACTAAAGAATGCACGAATAACGTTTTGCTGTTCTGTTGCGACATCATCAAAGATCATAAGAGAATTAGGAAGCACATCGTCTGGTGATGGTACTTGCTCATGTGAATTAAATTTAAAATATCTTATTCCATCTTTAACTAGATCGTGCATTACAGTTTGTAGAATAGTATATAGCGGCTGATAGAGTGACTTTGCGAAAACGTAAATATTCTCGAAGCGTACACCATTTACAGAAGTAATAAGTGTGAGTAAAAGATTTGTTTTACCACATCCCGACGGACCTGATATAATACATCGAACAGTGAAAGGAAACAACGTTCCATGACGTTTTCTTGTAGTTGTACTAGAACTAGGTAAGAGATGTGGTACAATGTCGGTAACAGGTAGCGTGTCTTGCTGCTTTATAATCTTCATGATAACTGAATCATAAAGTACGTAATAGTAACATATATATTAAACGAAACTCAAATATGAAATGATAGGGTTCTGTGATGTGTGTGAACATACCAATCTACACGGAAAGTTTAGTTAGCTAAGAACTGGGAGATATTGAGAAGAATACATGAATTGCAGAGTATAGTCTAGTTTTTGAGGAAAACAAATCGACAGACATGTCCGTAATTACTTTATTAATACGAAGAAATGGATCATACTGGGAATGTGTGTTTATTATGAAGAATATATCGTCGAGGGAGTATCGGACCGAAACAAAGATGATATTTAAAGGAAGCGAAATGAGATTATATATATTCAGGAGGATTAATAAGAAGAGATGGATGTGAAATATGTGGTAACGAGATTTTTTGCTATTTGTTTTACGTCGCGCCGACACAGATATGTCTTATGGCGACGATGGGATAGGAAAGGCCTCGGAAGGGGAAGGAAGCGGCTGTGGCCTTAATTAAGTTACAGCCCTGCATTTTCCTGGTGAGAAAATGGGAAGCCACGCAATACCATCTTCAGGGCTGCCGACAGTAGGGCTCGAACCCACTATCTCCCGATTACTGGATACTGGCCGCACTTAAGCGACTGCAGCTATCGAGCTCGGTGTGGTAATGAGAGTATTGAGATGTAATGTTTGTTTCGTCGTAAGGTTATGTGAAGGAAGTTGTTGTTACGGATTCATATGATACATATTGGTAATGCATGATAAATAAAATGAAGGTTATAAGGTTAGGTCATGTTGAGATGAATATAGAGCAACAGTCCAGCTGATTTGATGTCGATTTGTGACAACGTAACAGATTATGTATAGTTATTGAGTTTTAGATACTCAGATGTAGGGACATTAGGAATTATCGTCCTACAGAGAGTAAATGTCTCCCAAATAAACAGTAGATTGAGGAATTAAATTTCATTGAATTATTGGCACAGCGGTATATGAAACGAGATTATTCATCATTTATGGTAGGACATATATAAATGATTGGCACAATTTCTCAGTTTATATTGATAGATTATTTTATGAAAAGCACTGATTGACTATATATATGATTTCCACTGTCGTGACCGAGTTGATATAGCAATGTCTAGTTAATATTTCTAATTATAATGATATTTTAGAGTGTGGTAACAGCTAATCGCCACAATAAGGAAACTTGTTGAATACCTCGCATCTCGTAAGTTACATACTGTGCCATTTCACCGTTCTATATTTGCATCAGTAGGAACAAAAATGGCCATTTCACCGTTCTATATTTGCATCAGTAGGAACAAAAATGGCGTTCAAACCATTAAAAGGTCAATGTGAAAGCAACTAACATCGGTACGAGCCGAAATAATAATTCTTTCAACCGGTAGTCACCGAAAGAACCATCCTTAGAAGGCTGTGAGAAAAGAATGACAGAAGCGGATTATTTAAACTAATTATTGAAAAAAAAGAGACTTCAATTAGAACATTCGACATAATTCAGCAATACGGCAAGTAAGACGGAGTCGAGCAAAGAAATAAGCCAGCTTATCTGATTTTAAGATCAACTATTGACGGAGAATAAAATCCGCGGCAGCCCGCTCAACGTCAACTGCATAGACTGAAATAACTGCGCGAAATTTAAAGACCAGCAAAAAGGAATCATCAAGTCTGGTACAACTAATACGTCACGGCTGGACTTGGAAGTTTTATATTTGTCTGATACTGCACATCGTAGAGAGCAGAATCCAACCAGCTGTCAAGTGCATTTCTAAGAAGCACGGAAAAATCGCATTCACTCGGCAAGCGGGAGAGAATTTACAAATAGTAGCACAGTTAGAACTGTTATAGCGAAACTAGACGGCCCAGAGCACATTTATTCTGATATCATAGGCAGTACGAAACGAAGATAAATTGAAACATGACAACATTAACTAATACATTGTATTATTCTGTTCCTAACGTACCAGAGACCACTATGATGTTCTAAAAGACCAAGGCAGAGACTACTCCGACTATGGTGGCGCTTTACGAGATTGATGACCCAGGGGGATTGGAAATCAGCTGAGAAGACGAGATGGACCCGATTACCTAAAGCAGAACCATGGAGCGAGGCCTACCATTCCCGATGACCAACAGCGAGATGGCAAACAGGGCCCAATAAGCAAAGTTAAGTCCTTATGAGTCGTTTTTCGTAAGTAGAAACCTTTATTTTTTGGCTATGTGTGACATGATTTGTGACATTGTGCGTGCGTATATAATATTGAAGTGTAGTTACATGGATGTAGGTATTCATCTGAAGTTACTGTTAATCCCATATATAGGCGTAAAATACCAGTGAAAGCCGTTCGCAAATTTATCAATGTGGTGTGAGAGAAAGTAATAGATATTTTTAATCGTTATCAGTGAAGTGTTAGAGTATAATATGAATGTCAATATACATGTGTGATGGCTTTACCGGAATAGCAAGCTTGGAGATCGTATTTAGGGAATGTTTACGACGAAGTATAGTGGTACAGCTTAGTATTGTGGTACACTTTTCTTTGATACTATGACGGTAAGATAATGTTTTTTATATGTGTAGGTTATGGCCCATATGCAGCGTATTTAATGAGATGGGTGCTTGAGATGCATTGATATGGATATTACGTGATATTTGAAGTGATAAATGGTGAATGAAGTAATAATATAAGCGGATGTTAAGTTGTGATGGTGATATTTATTTTTATTTGAGAGGTTGGTCATAGTAGTCTTCTGAGAGATGATAGTATGTGTAAATTACGCATGCTAAGGCATATATTGAAACGTACTGTTTTCAATTGCTGTTTGTATTCCCAGATACACAAAATAGGCTAGGATACGATCTCAATGCCATCAATACAGTTGTTTGAGTATGTAGGATCATCAGATGAGCCAAGAGGCTAATAACGTTAATATTTAGGCCTTCATTGAGTTATTTATGACCATTTTCAAGTACTCTCACACATGGTAACCTAATTCCTGATTTTATGGGAGCAGTTTGACACATCACTGGTGACTTAGTCATTCGTATATGGATTCTTAGATGAAGGTAGAGTCTTCTAGTATGCCAATTTTTCCATTTATGGTATAATTTGTTAGAAAGTTAGTTAAATACTCTTGGCAATGCTACATTCAACCAGATACGCACTTAAATTGAATTTTAACCATGGATTAAGATAATAATTAAGTGAATTAACCACATAAGCCATATGATAGAATTAATTTGAAATCAATTACGACTTAGAGTGGACCTGAATTTGCTTATATGGAGATCAGATCTTATGAAACATGAAAAAACAAGCGAACTTCCAAACATACGAGTTAACTGAAGTCCTCAGAAAACAGACATTGCTTTCCCATACAATTTTCTACTGTGTATGGACACAGATGTTAAGTTTAGCAAAGTGACATTCGTTTCACCAGTCATATGAGAGTTAAAGGTTAAATAATAGAATTTTAAGTAACTTTGAGGAGAAATTCAGCTCAGTGAGAAGAGATTCCAGATCTTAATGAATTATTTATTTGGCTATTTTCACTGCGTTCTACATTCTATTTTAAAACTATAATCTGAAATGATGTATATAGTAGGGAATATAATTTTCTTTTCATTTTTAACCAATTGGATGCATCTAATTCTTTCAACTCTATTTAATATGTTTCATTTGATTTATATATTTTAATTTTTCAATTGATTCTGCGAACATTACTTAACTATGACTTAGTATTTCAACAGGCCAGGGTTAATGAATCGATGATTAAGGCCAAGATTTCAACTACTTGTTACAGGTTTTTCCAAACCTATTTTTCTTTATTTCCACGTAATTGCAACTGATGGAGATGTTTATAGCATTATGAAACTGTTTACGTTGTACGAGGCATTTTTTAACGATATCTTAGATGACATTTACTTGATATTTAGACTGAATAGTCAATAGAAGCTGAGTAGTGAAATTATATAATTCTTTTAATGCCTACTTAGTATAAGAACTGGATGTAAGACTGTAATGACTCATTTTCTGATTGCGATTTCGTTAGCAACACGTACGAATCACTTGAAATATCGTAGTAACCTGAAATTTGCGATTAATTTTGGCGACATGCGAGTATGGTATCCGACTGATAGCGTGTTGGAGACGTCCTTCTGCGTAGGTTGAGATTTACCATAGGCCATCGGCGTACTTTCTCAAGCGGAACCCACAACCCAGCAACATTAATCAGATAAAATTATTTATCAAGAGCTAGTCTGGATCTCATGTATCCTCACCTGGACGCGGGAACGGTGCAATACGAAGCCCCAAATATGAAGAATCCTCCGTATCCCAATAAAAATAACGGAAATGACCTTTTAAAAAAATAACCCCAGGACCAATTATCAATTTTATTAAGCATTTTGGAACATTGAATGTTATTGTTCATGTTATCGTCATGGTTAAACTCTAGCTTTTCGTTACTTGAACTGCATCACAAGTTAAGAAGGCAAATACTGGATTTAATTAATTCAATGAAGCGTTTATTGGCAAATATTGTATGTATGAATAGAGAAGACCCCGTTTCAGCTATGTTAACAGCAAGAATCAATGTAGATAAGATGATTAATTATCAAATATCCATCTTCTTTTCTTTGTAAGAAGTATTTCAATTTTATTCTTTTACCCAAAATTAGCATGCTAATAAATTAGTGTAAGTATTATTTCTGAGTTTTTATTTTGAAATATAGGTAAAGATATGTAGCTGTAAGGTAATATAACCATTAATGACAGGAATTATTCATGATATATGACGAATGATGAAGTCCACCGGCAGAGTTTGGGGGTTGAATAATATTTTAGTGGTCATGCCTTTACTCTTCAGCGGAACCTGCGATATTATATTATGTTAATGACGAGGTTAACGTCTTCCCCTTGAAGCTACCGGGAATTTATACGAACGCCTACTCGAACGGGCATGGTACAATACGATACATGGAGAAGGAATGATTTAGATTTAGCACACGTTAGACTGCTTTTTAAAGTGGCCAATGCAGCACATTTCAGAATTCTCCGTTAATATTAGCCGTATCGAAAATGCCTGTATAAAGAAAGTTGTTTAGAATATAATTTCCGAACTTTTTTATGTTTCGTGAGATTTTAATGCGCAAGGAAAAGTAACTATTATTTTCACGATTGTTGTATTTTTCACAAATTACCAAATTCCCCCGAAAATAAATTCTATGCAAAACCTGTACTACATAACAAAAGTCACAGGAACGGCCTGCTCCGACCATTTATGTCTCATTCATTTTTATGGTATGAGCTATCATGATGGATATATTCTCGAATTCAAGCTTTTATGGATATTCGTCTCTTAAAGGACCATGTTATAAGTGCCACCTAACATCAAGTTGTGTTTTCCTATACATTCCCATAATATCATTAATAGCAATGTAATAGCAAAACAGAGAGTATAAAATAGGATGTTTACGGATATCTACATGGAACCGGGACACATAATTTGTCATACATCAACGGGATCGAATCGCCGGTGGTCGGTAACCGAGTTTTGTATACAAATACCCCGGAACTAGGAAAACTACTTGTTTTCACCAACGGGAAGTAATATTTTATCAACCACTACAGCATAGTGATACCATCATTCAATTGCACATTGCGGGGATCAAAGCGTAGCCGTCATTAACAAAACTACCCCGGGTCCACGACAGTTGTTTGCTTTTACCACTAAAGAGTAGCAAGTTTTGGTTACTAGTTACATTAGCACCATGACTAGAATGTTAATGTAAATATGGAGCTACGTAATGTAATATTTTGTCTAACTAATGATATTTTTTATATTTTCTGCGTATGTTAAGATTATATAGGTCTATATACGAAAAAAGTCATATATAAAAAATAAATTTCTATATACAGTTATAGTTTGATGATATTCCGTTGTATATTGTGAGATGGAAAACCCTGTAACCAGGAATATGATAGTGCTGAGTGTGTTAGTTGAAATGGTAGATAACATCACAGTCACGGCATGCATTATTCAAAACAATGAGTATACATTTTTAAGCCACGTGTATTATAATACAAATGTTACTATAGACTAACACAGCATTTTTAACCCTCTTAAATAACTAACTTACTGTATACAACGTATAAATGTAGATAAATGTTTAAGTTTTTGTCAGGTGGTCAGACTTTGAATATGGCAAATACTCATATATTATATAGGCCTACACAGTATAAGAAAAATAAATTACAACGTCAAACATTGAACTATCCTTTATTGGAAAAATAATCATATCGCTATCAGCTGATTAAGTACTGTTGATATCCAATGGAAATACAAAGCTATAAGCCTCTTACGGCAATGGGTAGCCCCACCCACCAACCACTCCATTCGGCAACGAAACTGAAAGCTTTGATGTGTTGACACATATTTTCCATTTTGGATAAAACATAAAATTAACATTTACAATGAGTATCTCAATGTGCTACGAACAATCCACATGACATTTACAAGACTCCAAGTAGATTATGGTTCCAGCGTATGGGACCCACAACAGGATTTCCTGATTCAAGAACAACAAAAATATGCAGCTCGATCTGCTCTGCTTGATTTCCGGTAAAAGAGTAACGTTGGGCTGGGAAGACTCGGGAGAAACGAGACGAGCTGCTCGACTAAGCGATATGTTCCAAGCTATCAGTGGAGGAATGGCGTTGAATGATATCAGTAGATGAGTGGTGTCTTTAGAAGTAGGATATACCACTATATGAAGATGAAGCTGGAGGACAAATTTGGGCAAGTATTCGTTTATAGAAAGAAGAGTTAGGGTTTGGAATAATTTACCAAGGGAGATGTTCAATAAATTTCCAATTTCCTTGAAATCATTTAAGAAAATGCTAGGAGAACAACAGATAGGGAGTCTGCTACCTGGGCGACTGTCCTAAATGCAGATCAGTAGTGACTGATTGATATAAATGAAATTTACGAAAAACTATTAAACGATGATATTAATGACTGTGAGTGTCATTACACTTAAGGAAATATTATCTTACATAATTTTGATTCTGACGCTTTACGTTCTCTATTTTTAAAATTAGCGGTAGTTTTGAAAGACCAAGTTCAGTCGGTATTATACCACGTTATTTACCGTAGTTAAGGTACCGAGCTCAGTAACAACTTTTTCCAGATCTACACTCGCAATGTCAAAAGCAAAGTGTACAAGCCAAGTGATAGGCTGCCACAACGTTCAATTCTGGCTGCCCTCCTTTTATTCAAACTAAACATACATAATCTACATACACGATTTCCTCGTATATCTTTAACGTTTGTCTGATAAATGTGATCCCAAATTTCTAGGTGCTGAAACCACACTGAACACTGAAGATAATTTTGGTCGTACTCTATATATTACTTCGGCCAAACCCCGGGCAAACCTATTTATCTACCTTTCACCAACATAGCGGACATCTGAATATCGAGCCCAATATTAAATTGAAAGCTAAATTTTTCAACATTGTTGCACACCAAAGTACCTTCAACTTTCAAGGAACATCTCTCAGATACAACTTGTAGGAGCTGGACTGTGCAATTAATTAATTAATTCCGATATCAATCGTCACTTTTTATGTTCTATGCACTGTGTTATTAGTAAGATACTTGAGTCCACTTTTCGTGAGATAGAATACTTCCTTCCTCAATGTTCAAATAGAATAACTCATTCTGCATGCTATTCTTTAAGATCGTAGATATACAGTAAGAAACAAAATTGGAGTAAAAGAATAGAGAACTTATCTTTAGGTAACCTTTGATTGGGAATCCATTGTCCGGAACCCTGCTTTAACGCAGCAATGTAATATAATACAATATGTAATAAGCTAGGCGTATATCAGGAAGTGATTAGGCTTATCATATATTTGAAAATTCATTAGCGAACTTAGTAATTCTAATACTAATACTACTACTACCGTACTACTACTAGTACTACTACTACTACTAATAATAATAAATACTAATGTTTGCTCCAATTTAAAGAAACTCGATTCCTTGATATTCTTGCTTTCGATCATCCAAATTTTGCAATTAAAATTATGTTAATGCAAGCAAGTGCTGAATAGCTTTCATTGGAATGTAAACACTTAGGTTGATCACTCGCGTATTTCATAAATTAGTACATGACTGAGGCACTTTATTGAAAGTATATCTTTAGGAACTAGTTCATCATAGCGGCCGGATACCCTTCCTGACGCCAATCTCATGTGGTGAGATGTATTCACTGCAGTGCGTTTCTGAGGTAATTGGTAGTGTTGTGCGTCCTAAGTGTATGAAGGGTAAAGTACTGTGACAAACACATGCACTCAGTCACCGAGCCAGAAGAATTTATCATACGAGTTTAAAATCGCTGTCTCGAACGTGGGACCCTCTGAAACGAAGACCCCCGACGATTATGGGGACGGATATGGAAAGACTGAATGCAAGGTGGGAACGATTTGTAATAGAACCAAGGGGTGAGAACGCAGTTACGATCAACGATATTTTGTAAGACAGAAGGAACTTCCCGGACGGAATTGTTCGCTATGCAGGAGTGAAAACTGGACAGAGTCAGGTTATCTTATGTTGGGAATAACCGACGTGGAGGTGCGAGTGATGATAGAGGGATAAAGACTAACGCGATGGCTGTAGGGCTTCCATGTTATGACGCGAATAGAGGATAATTTATCTAAGAGAAGGATGAACTCGACCAAGGAGTATGAGAGAATCAGAGGGAGAACAAGATGACAATTACACTCAGGTTTTAATGTTATCACAATAAGAGGTGTGGAAGTAAACGATGTCACAGGACTAGTTCCATATAGAGTATTAGAAAGCGAATATTTCATTCTCAGAGGCTTACAGACCGAACGCTGAAGTGCATAACTGTATGTATGTATGTATGTATGTATGTATGTATGTATGTATGTATGTATGTATGTATGTATGTCTGTATGCATGCATGCATGCATGCATGTATGTATGTATGTATGTATGTATGTATGTATGTACACTACCGGTCAAAAGTTTTCGATCACCTATCACAACTATGGATTTGTGGTTAAAACAGAGATGTCATTTTAAATAATCTATCACAGCCCTGTTCTGATAATAAAACAAGCATAAACATATAAAGACCGGGCGAGTTGGCCGTGCGCGTAGAGGCACGCGGCTGTGAGCTTGCATCCGGGAGATAGTAGGTTCGAATCCCACTATCGGCAGCCCTGAAAATGGTTTTCCGTGGTTTCCCATATTCACACCAGGCAAATGCTGGGGCTGTACCTTAATTAAGGCCACGGCCGCTTCCTTCCAACTCCTAGGCCTTTCCTATCCCATCGTCGCCATAAGACATATCTGTGCCGGTGCGACGTAAAGCAACTAGCAAAAAAAAACAACATATAAAGACGAAACGACTCTGCTGTGTAATTGACGGTTCTCCGCATGGGGGGTGGCTGATGAGTAACCACAACAACACTGACGTGTCCACTCGAATAGGCCTCATTCCTTCAGCTGTCTGTGTAGCAAGCAGTTCACATTAGTTTTCAGTACACTGTGTGCAGCTAGCAGTGTGTTTGTGTATCTGATCAGGTGCATACCATATTACCTCCTAATGGGACGGAAGCAAGAGATTGGAGCTGAAAAACGTGCTGTAATTGTAGCTCTGCATCACGAAGGGTGTTGCTGTAGCCCAGTCTTCAGTGGTGTATACATTGCAGCGGTGCCAATGCAAGTGTTTCGCGATTGGATACATCATACAGGGAAGATCAGTTCATATGTGTAAAGAGTAAACGTCAGAGGACTCGTACGGCACCTGAAATTTGCGAGCTGCTCCAATCTCAGTCTCAACAGTGCAACGCCGCCTTTGTGAACGAGGTTTAAAGGGGTGCATAGCGGCCAAAAAACCTTTATTACGGACACAAAATAAGGTGAAACGAATGCAATGGGCACAGCAACATAAGAACTGGAGCGTGCAGCAATGGTCCAAGGTGTTATTCACAGACGAATCGAAGTTTGAAGTATTTGGGAGCCATCGTCGAATGTTTGTTCGTCGACTTCGTGGAGAACGTGTGAAGAGTCAGTGTGTGACACCTACGGTGAAGCATGGTGGAGGGTCGGTTATGGTGTTGGGACGTTTTGCGGGTGATAAAGTCGGTCATCTAGTGCGAATTAATGGAACATTAAAGAAGGAAGGATATCACAGGATACTGATCAACAACTCTGGCAAGAGGCTTATTGGTCGTGAGTTTGTTCTGCAGCAGGACAATGACTCCAAGCATTCTTCTAAATTGTGTAGAGCGTATGTCAATAGAAAATAGAAATGTGGGGAACTGAAAAATATGATTTGGCCAAGTCAGTCATCAGACTTAAATCCCATTGAACTGTTATGGGATGAACTTGACAGGAGGGTCCGAAAACTGAGGTCAGCTAATGTTGAAGAGCTATTGAATAATTTACAGAGCTGTTGGACTGCAATATCTGCACAAACACTACAACATATTATTTCCAGAATGCCAAGAGTTTGTGCAGCTGTTCGGAGGGCAAAGGGTGGATACTTTGAAGAGGCTAAAATATAAACCATATTGTATTCTACTTAATTATAGAGAGAGAAAATATATATTTTTTTGGTCTATTTAGTTTTTACGATGTGTTTGTACATTTGTGCATAGGTGATCGAAAACTTTTGACCGGTAGTGTATGTATGTAATTCTACACACATTTGAAGTCTTGATATTCAATTCAACGTTACCACACACCACTCAACGGGCTTCTACAAGTATGGCATACGCAGAATTCACAGTATATTATTTTGAGAGTTAATTATGCACATTTAAGTTGTTATCAGTGCTTCCCACCGCTGAAAATAATCAACTTGAAATTCTAACTCGTGGTTCCACGAAATATTCGAGCTTGATACAATATTACAACTCATTCCTTATATACTGTAATGTTCAGTGCAAATTGATGCTGCACACACACTTGACATTTTCTACCTTAAATGCATGTAACTTTCATTCATCTCAACAGATTTGATTATGATGACGACGTAGTATTTATTATTATTATTATTATTATTATTATTATTATTATCATTATTTTAAAGGGTTCAACATCTAGGTCATCGGCGTATTTCTACACATGGCGAGAACGTAGTCATACATATTTATTGATTCATCAGTGTTACATGCTACCTAATATACGCAGTCGAAGTTGTGTTCAGCACACAGACGATGACAACACTGGCCAGTTGTAAAAGTCGGAACCCATGTCTGGTGGTTCGTAAAGTGTTAGCTAGTCTTTAGGTTGTCTACTACACTACTGTCTGTCAGATAGTTCAAACACATCATGGAATTACGAAATTTGCTGTCTATTGCTTCTTTTCGAATCGCATGGCTAAACCAATAACACTGATCCTAGACGGCGAGTATTTGTGTTGCGGGATTGTTTACCCGAATCTTTAGCCAATGGAGCAATGAACCAATATACACAAACTTCTCGCTTCTACTTATTCCATGCCGTCCAGTGTAGACTCCCATGAGGTAGAACGTCCGGTTACTTGTCGGCTGAGGCTGATGTACTTGAAGAAGAGCTCCTCCACTGTCTCCTTTCTCCAGTTTGGTTCCAGACATTACCAATGAACCCTCGTCGATTTTGACGAATTTGGAATCTGTTGTAAGAATAAAATTATGGTAATTAGTAAACGAAGTATAACATAGAAGATAACAAGGAGAACAAAAAGTGCAGGTGTGGAAATCAAGACTTAGAGTGAACTAGCGAGAAGCGGGCTTACGGTATACCAATGAAGCAGTTACTCTCGTGACTCTCAAATTAATTTAACTCTACGAATGAATTTTGTTAAGTGCTAAATTTGGTCTATCCTGCTATATGAAATGAAATCGTGGACTCTTAAAACAGGTATGGAGCATAAAACATTTGAGATGTGGTATGGGGGGGCAGCAATCACGAGGTAAACACACATACTTGTTCTCAGGGGGTGAAACAAGCTTAATTAATGTAGTCATAGGAACAAACTGTACGACGCTAAAAACAAGACTGAATTTAAATAATAAAATGAACTTGAAATTTTACTCTGGTGGTGACTTGCAATATTGGCTCACCATACACCGTCTTCTCAGTTCTTGGTAGCACCTGACTTATTTGGGTTCGCCTTGATGATATCTCCATCTTCCTTCAAGTGTGCATCAAATCAGTCATTGAAATTTGTTTTTGCCTATCTGTTGTGCTGATACTCAGAGGTTGAATATCTGCCCTAATTACAACGTATAACATCGTAAATTTTTAGTAGAGAATACCTATTTAGTATTCTTCCATATTTACTGGAACTGAATTAATTCCATTGAAAAATCTGCCTATCGTAATCAAAAGACCATGTTGTCCCTGACAGGAAATTGTGCAGACAGCACGAGATAATAATCAGCATTAAAGGGTCAGCGAAAATATGTTCGTAGAAGATAAATCGTGAGGTGTAGTAGTTAGACAGATAAGTTCCTCGTATATATGAGATGGAGTTACTCCCACTCGGTAAAAATTCACGTGCCCAATCGCTTTTTTTCTCTCTATCCTCTTCTTCTTCTTTGGAGTCCAGATTCTAGGAAGCCTCCTTCCAATAGGGTAGAATTCCTGAGTCTTGAAGTATCTCAAGCTGGTGGAAGGTGCAATATTCAACTACGCGCACGTTAATTATGAATCTGCCTTTGAAAGTACTAGGTTCTGTGACGTAGCGTTCTGTGCTGGCCTCTGTTCTTCAGTCTACCGCCATGGAGGAATGTAACAGAAGACATTAGCCTGCAGAAGAACTGGGTCTACTGTGAAACAACTACATTGCATATGTCTGGTTAAGGCCATCAGTGCAGTACTAGCGTGTTATGTTACACACTAAAAGTCCTGGAAGTGAAGAAGGTATTTTCTCGGATCTGAAAAGCTCTTACTTGTCCAAAGGAAAGGAAGTGCCTCAGAAAATAGGCCAGTAAACTTATGTTAACCAAGTGCAAGTGCGGTTTCACAAAGTGAATGTTCCTGTGAACGTGAAAAGGAAGTGGAAGAAAGGAACAGTGACTCTATTGAATGAGCTTAATTTATTTGAAATCAGGGTGGAATGTCACATACAGCAAGCTTTTTTATAAAGTCAAATTTTTCTAATTGTACCAGTTATTTTCAATGACTAGTTTGTTGTTCGTGAGTTTGAAAGTATACAGACATAATTAAAAAAACACGTACGTGGAAGCATTATTTGCGCAGAGGACAGGGGTTTGACATTTTCTCTCTTTACTCACAATCCTCCAAGTCGAAGTGTGAATTAAATACACATTGATGTTTTCGCGAAAAATCATTTTTATAGGTGGAACCGTCTTCGGTGGCCAACAGGGCTTAGATCCTACTTTTTGTTTTACAAGGACGAATTAAAATGTCTCTTCTAAGCAAAAAGAAGAAAAGAAAAATCTGGGTCGATAACGGATATAATAAAATGATTGCAAGTCAGATGGGTAGACCTCACGTCGCAAGATCCCACCTTACGAAATATATAGTCCACTTATGTCTTTTAGCGCACATAATGTTCAATACAATGAAATCCATATGATGAGCATATATACGTGAATCACCCTATATATACACTTATGAAAACTGAATACAGAATATATAGTTTTCATGTCGTTACATTGTGTGCATAGACGTCCAACAAAGAAGTCCTACCCAGAGTACAATCAGAGCATTAAAGTAGATAAAACAGCATACCTTGGTCACGTCCTTAAGTATGAAAGACTTGAATTGCTTCAGCTTTTATTGGCATGAACGATCGAGGAAAAGAGAGGAAAACGCATGAGATGGACTTCGTGGACAGATCTGAATCTACAGCAGGTTATTAGAAGGAACGGGAATCATATGATTATTGTGCCGGAGGTGCACCTGTTCCGTGCACGCCTGTGTCGTGTATAGTGGAAGAAGTTAGAACGTTTATCGTCAGATGTCTAATATCTACTTATGTGCCCCATCTTGTGGGAAGATGAATAAATAATTTTCATGTCATGGTTTTAAAACTGAATTTTTTGTAGACTGTTTTTGGTGTTCTAAGTTTACTAGCACTTCTATCATTTCCCACATGCTTGTAATTGTAGCCAACTAGGAATTTTATCGATTTATTGAATCAACCAATAGAAATTGTGGGTGTGTGTGGGGCTCCGGCCCAGAGAATTCTGGAAACTTGCTCTCCGATATAAAAAGCTGGGAACTTTTGGGCGATGATGTCTTTTTCATCGCTTGGGAACTTTTGGGTCATGATGTCTTTTTCATGGCTCTAGTCAAGAAGTAGAGTGTGTTCATAGAGGAGACAGGGGATGTCCACCAGCTCAAGCTAATGGCAGACATCAAGTAATAGTTTCCGTTCAGGGGAAGGTTTCAAAAGACTTTCTCAGTTTCTACCAGTCTAAAGACCACAGAGTGTGAACCTTCCCCTTCAACTTGGATTTCGTAAACTTATCCCTTCTCTTTGTAATTTAAAATATAATCTCCATTTAGTCACCTCCGTAGTATAGGCTTAGCCTCTGCAAGCCCACGTAGGTTTTTAAGTATTTTCAAGTGAAGTTCAAACGAGTGCAAGTGTTCGCCGACTGTCGAGCGGGTTACACAGCAGGAACTGTTTGTATTAAGTGTAGATTGTGCATTGGCGACGCTTGTTTGTAATAAGTTTGGAGATTAGTCTCCTAGACAGTAACCGTGTGGAGCAAAGACGCAGTGGTGCTCTTGTAACATTGTAACTTGGGAGCTTCAAGCTCATTCTGTTAAATCGTTATTGTCTGACTGTTCTAGGCTTTCCTAAGATTGTTTCTCAAGAGCTAATCTTTTCCTATCCAATTGTTATTTGTTATTGCTTAACAAAGTTTAAAATCTGGAAAGAAATAAAAACAGAGGAAAGAAACATTTCTAATTTTAGAGCTTTAAATGATACTTTGGTCTTTTCTCTATCCACTCATTCAGATCAGCACCTTCTTACACCTCTGAGTTCCACAGAATCCCCGGAACAATTGGTAGCAGAGGATGGTTGAATGGGTCTGGACACAGCCACTCTTGTCGGCTGATCATAGGATTTGAAATTGAACTCTAAGTAATTTTTGCGTTTCTGGAAGTTTCTAAATTTTGTCACTTTTTTTCACTACGTCTGGTCCTAGGGAAGTCCTTGCACCATGGTATTTACGAATCTGGTGCTACGGTGTCGATTGACGCAGCTAAACTCTAACGTTAGAGTTTCCCATCAGTATTCCGGTGTATGGGGACAAGGAAATTGATGAGGCTGTGTCCAGCATCATATAAAGTACTACTGAGCTTCCCTCTGTTTTAAGCTTGTTTGAAGTAGGCGAACCCTCTGTAAATCAACTTAAGCGTGTTCAAAATAAGATTGTTCTATTTCTACAGTAGGGCTAGGGACCTATTGACTCTGAAACTGAAGGACAATACCCTACTGGAACACATTTCTAAGTTGTCTGGAGCCGCTAGTGCTGAGGGTGACCATCTTCCTCCAGCAAATGTACAAACTGAGGAGACTTCTGAAACTGTTGACCCACAACAACCAAATTCTGCACCATCTGAACAAGCAGTTAGTCGTCCACAACAACTTCCACCCTTCGTCATCAGTAATGCAGAATTTAATCCCTTCAACCGCCTATGCCATCTCCGATTATTTCTCTACCTTTCAGTAGCTTGTCTCACTCCTGAGCCATGTTGCTTAAGGGCATCTCAACATTTTGTGTAAATTCTACTGATGATGCGATCACAATTGTGCGGGTTCGTATTTTAGTTATCCCTGACCGTATTTGATGTTTTTTCGGCGCTACACCGGACTGCAGTGATTGTGCAGGACACGTGGCGTGTATTTCAATTGATTTTAGTATGCGCTTGACCGCCAGGGCGAAGGAAGAAGAGTTTAAAAAGCACAGTTGATCGGCGAGATGGCAGGAAGCAGTAGTGCCGAAAGTAAGCATTTATTTACTGCGTTTATATTAATCTAGAAGCTTTACTGAATACCGGAATATATTCAATGAAGTGTGTACTTTGGTTAGTGAACGTAAATTTTGAAGCTACACCATCGTACGTGATACAACGAGGTTTTGAATTTTGATACGCACAATTGTGTGGGTCCTGTTTTTCGGATGTTAGTTTTTATTTTGTAAAATAAACTATTAATATGTGTATTGAGGAGCATTTTAGTCAGTTCTTGACGTACAAACAAAAATTCACACCTCTAGTTTTCTTTCAGGTCTGAAAGGGTTAAGGTGCAATTTCATGTACATGCTTTTGTGTTTTCTCTGTCAAATTCTCAAATTCTCCAAATCATTTACCCATACTCTGTTGGCGTCCTCTCTGACAAAATTGTAAAAACAATAGCTGATAGAAGTTCTATGGAAATCCTCCTTGCCCATCTCGTAACCAATTTAATCCCAGCAAGAGCTATGTTCTCGTTGATACAAAAGTGCTATTCCCAAGTCCAAGGGCTGGACGACAATTTAGCTGACCTTATTCAAGATATAAAGTTTTATAAAAGGGTGTTCGCCCTTCACTACTCAGAAGGTCACATGGCACAGACCATTGTCGGAAGGAGTTCTCCACCCTGGGGTCTTATTCATGTTTCGCCTCTCGACATCAAACATTCTCTGAATTTGAGGCTATGGCAGTGTCAGCGGAGGGAGTTAGTGTAGCTAGCGAGTCTCCCCCGCCATCTAGTAGTTCTGGGCCACAACCTCGCCGAACCTTCTCCCCATGCAAGTCTTATGCGTGTCGATCAGCGGACCACCTGCGAAATAAGTGTCCTTTCGTGAAATCCAGTGGAACTAGGAATGGAGCAGGGCCATCACCGGAATGTTTTAGGTGTGGATCATTCTCACATCTTGTCACCTAAAAACACACCTTCCTGTTCTATTTCTGGTGCTGCCTCCACTAACTTAGACGATAGGAAGTGACTAGGGCGTCCGGCTGAGTCAAAAAATCCAGCTCTACGGGCCCCAGCCCAGGTCAAGTCGGGCAGCGAATTATTGGGGATGGAAAGACTCTCTAATTTGTCTTTTGAAGGTCCAGGGGAAGGTCTTAAAATCGTTCCTGAGACCTTAGGATTTGTGCCCTTCCTCAAAATCGAGATAAATAATGAACCAGTTACGGCCTTGTTGGACTCAGGAAGTGTTAGCTTTATTATTTCTGAGGAGTGTATTTTAAATAGGAAGCTTGCTGTAAATTTCCTGATTATTATCTTTATTCTGTCAAATGTGTTCCGGCGAATTATTCACCCTTAGAAATTTTAGGATTTATTCATGCTAAATTTCGCATTTCTAAATTAACCTGGAAAGTTAAGTTGTATATTGCCAATCAGTTGTCAAGCCCAGTGATATTAGCGGCAGATTTGATGTCGCATTCTCGCCTCGTGCTCGATATTCAGAGCAAGTCCTGCACATTCAAGTTTGAACGTAATTTACATTTTCCTCCTTTAAAATACAATTCTGCTCGATCGTCGTCAAATTCGCCTACTCAGAGTGAGATGTCGTTAGATCTGAGGACGAGGCTGATAGTATTCGAAAGTTGTGTCAGTCCTTTCGCGATGTATTTTCGAAAACCGTTGGTGTTACTGACCTAATTGAATACAAGGTTGAGGTAACTGATTAGATCTCTATAAGGTTTCCTCCATATAGGCTATCTCCACCTAAAATGAAGGCTCATAAGAAGATCATTGAACTAATGTTGAAGGGAGGGATTATTCGACCTTCAGAGTCGGCGGTTTCAGGCCTGTCGTATATTACAGGCAAGGTCGTATTGCAATCAATGCTCCTTCCTCATTTTCTTTCATGCTTTTCTTCGTTTCGTAAGGCTAAGTTCTTCACCGTCCTAGATCTCAACCAAGCATATAATCAGATACCTCTGGGATCAAAATCAAAGCACCGAATTGCTTTCGCTACAGATTTGAACTTATACGAATACAACTGCATGACTTTCGGGCTCCCCTCGGGCGCGGCTGTTCTTACCAGACTGCTGGATAGGATCTGTTGTGACATCAAGTTCGAATACCATTACCATTACCTTGATGACGTCGTGATTTTTTCTGAAACCTTTGAAGAGCACTTAGATCATCTTAAGGAAGTCCTAAATCGCCTTTTTAAGGCCGGGTTAACAGTAAAGTTATCTAAGGAAGATTTTGCTAAGTCTTCTGTGTTCTTCTTTGGGAATACTTTATCACCCGATGGAGTTTCAGTCGACCATTCTAGAACGCAGGCAATTCGTGACTTTAAGCTTCCTAAAGATGTTAAAGGAATTGCTAGGTTAACCGGCATGGTTTGCTAATAGGGTGGCGCCCCTAATCCTACTCCGTGGGAAAGGTGTCAAGAACGAATGGGGATCATTGCAACAAGCTGCGTTCGAAGAGCTGTAACGTCCCAGTCTTCGCTATGCCAGATTTCTATAAAAAGTTTATAGTTCAGACAGACGCCTTATCTTCTGCAGTTGCAGCTGTCCTCCTTCAAGAAACCGAACTCGGAAGACGGCATATTTCCTATGCGTCTAGGACCTTATCGGCTAAAGATGCCATGTACTCCATTTATGAGTTAGAAAGACTAGCAGTCCTGTCTGCCTTGGATAAATTCCGCTTGCATCTCGAACATGGAAACCGACAGTCAGGCTTTGACTTGACACCGTCGTACAGGACGAATCGCCCGTTGGGCTATCCGCATTTAGGCGTTTCAATTTGACCTGCGACATATTCGGGAATCAGAAAATGTGGTCGCAGAAGTTGATCGCATTAAATCAGAAGAAATCTCTTCTCCTTCTATTACCATGCCTTCTTGTGTTAGTGCTATTTTGACTGATCCCACCATGTTATTCCGTGTCATCGAAAAATATCAACGGGAAGGTCTAATGCTGGCTCCTATCATGGAAACCATTTCTTCTGGGGAACATGTCGTCCCTTAAGTTCTGAGAAATGGAGTTCTGTATTGCCTTTTGAGACATGATCAGAAGATGAAAGTTGTAGTTCCAGCTGTCCTTGTGCCGATGATCTTCAAGTACTACCATGAGACAGCATTAGAAGGATACTTAGGCATCTTCAAATCTTGAGAGAAAATTAGAGAAAGGTTTATCTGGAAGAGTATGGACGGCGAAATGAGGGAAATGGTTAAAGCTTGTAAACCTTGCCTGATTATTTAGCCCACCTTGTTATTCTTATCTCATCAAGCATCTCGCCCTGTGGAGCGCTAATACATAGATTACGTCGGACCCTTCCCTCAATCGAAGGGGAACGGGAACACATTCCTTCATGTGTGTGTAGAAGGTTTCACAAGGTTTTCGTAGCTACTTACGATAAGATGGCCACCGCTCAGTCTACCATTTCTCCTGTTAATACTATTTTTGCTTCTTAAGGCCCTTGTCAATACATAGTCTATGATAATGCAAAGGCATTCACCTCTAATTTGTTCCGAAAATCCTGTTTCGACCTATCCATCTCACATGTAACAACATCTGCCTATTACCTACAACCATTTCTAGCTGAGCGTGTTAACCGTAATATTCGACCTGCCTTGTTTGCTTTTCACCATGAAGACGATTCTAGTTGGGATACGTCACTGCATTGAGTATCTTTTGCATTCAACTCGGCTGTTCACGTGTCACACAAGTTTTCACCTGCATCTTTCTCTTCAACAGGCTGTTGTCGAATCTATGGTCCAAAAATGAGATTTGGCCGGAGACAATACATCCCGATAATATCAGGTACCTGTGGAGATATGCTAAAAGTAACCTGAAGGCTTCTCATGAGAAAGTTAAAGAGAGATATGATCGTGGATGGACACCCATCAATTTGAAGATTGGAGATAAAGTCATGGTTAAAATGTTGTTCCTACAGGCAAGTTTGCCCCAAAATTTCATGGACCGTGCGTAATTCTGGATTTCTTAACGGCGGTCACCCTCTTAGTGAGCAATCCAGACACCGTTTATCTGTCCAAAGTAAATAAAACCTGTATGACATCTCTGTTTTCAGTATAGCACACCAAGTCATGGCATCGCGAATGTAATATTATTATACTGGATTTCTTTACTTAACAGCTTCGAATCTTAAATTTTCGTATGCAAGTTTATGGTCTGCTGTCCAGTTAAACATCTAAGGTATACTTCGTCAACCTTCCCGTCAGTAATTTACTTCCCTGCCCGCCGTTACCTTGCCCCTGCTTCCAAGCCTGAGCATGGATTCCACACACTCGTGCTCGACGCCGCCGGCCTTAGCTGCACCACCAACTACAAGAAACCTGAGGCTGCGTCATAGCAACTGGCGAGAGATGCTGCCGCGGGGTGAGGCCCATCTCTCCTTCACTACGACAAACTTGAGCACCAGCATTTGTAGCAAGGGCTCAGAAGCGTTTCCACAACCATCGCTGGGCAGAATTCCAGACTCGGTCCGTGGCGAACATCACCATGGCTACCCCTCCCAAGGTAGAGCAAGAGACGTATCTGAGGGCACATTTACCGCCCACCTTGGGCATAACTATCTGGACTTCGACAACATTAGAAATCACATCAAGAATTATTTTCTTAAAAATACCTAGTCAATGAATTCTCCTTGAAGAAATTCTCTGACTTCGATTTTTCAAATTCAAAATTTCCTAAATTGCTAAATTTCAAGACTGTATCAACCGTGGAACGAATTTGGGGGTGGAGGCCTCTACCGAAGGTACACCCGCTTCGTGCTTTTAAAGTGAGCGCCTATTAGAAGGCCATCTGCATCGCGTACTTCAAATTGTACAGTGGAAGGAGTTTGAACGTTTATCGTCAGATGCCTCTACTATCCTCTTATGTGCTCCATCTGGTGGAAGATGAACAATTCATTCGTAAAGTAATTTTGTTGTGTCAAGGTTTTAAAACTGAATCTTTTGTAGATTTTACTTGGTGTTCTAAGTATACTAGCATTTCTATCACTTCCCGCCTACAGAGAATTGTATCCAATAATGAACTGTTTAGGTTTATTGAATCAACCAATAGAAATTGTGGGTGTGTGCAGGGTTCCGGCCCAGAGAATTCTGGATCCTTCCTGTCGGGTATAAAAGTTGGGAACTTTTGGGCCATATTGCCTTTCGATCGATCCAGTGAAGGAGTCCAGTGTTTTCAGAAAGGAGGCCTTGCCCATCCCCGAGAGGTCCACCAATCAATCAATCAATCAATCAATCAATCAATCAATCAATCAATCAATCAATCAATCAATCAATCAATCAATCAATCAATCAATCAATCAATCAATCAATCAATCAATCAATCAATCAATCAATCAATCAATCAATCAATCAATCAATCAATCAATCAATCAATCAATCAATCAATCAATCAATATTGATCTGCATTTAGGGCAGTAGCCCAGGTGGCAGATTCCCTATCTGTTGCTTTCCTAGCCTTTTCCTAAATGATTTCAAAGAAATTGGAAATTTATTGAACGTCTCCCTTGGTAAGTTATTCCAATCCCTAACTCCCCTTCCTATAAATGAATATTTGCCCCAGTTTGTCCTCTTGAATTCCAACTTTATCTTCATATTGTGATCTTCCTACTTTTATAAACGCCACTCAAACTTATTCGTCTACTAAAGTCATTCCACGCCAACTCTCCGCTCACAGCTCGGAACATACCACTTAGTCGAGCAGCTCTTCTTCTGTCTCTCAATTCTTCCCAACCCAAACTTTGCAACATTTTTGTAACGCTACTCTTTTGTCGGAAATCACTCAGAACAAATCGAGCTGCTTTTCTTTGGATTTTTTTCAGTTCTTGAATCAGGTAATCCTGGTGAGAGTCCCATACACTGGAACCATACTCTAGTTGGGGGTCTTACCAGAGACTTATATGCCCTCTCCTTTACATCATTACTACAACCCCTAAACACCCTCATAACCATGTGCAGAGATCTGTACCCTTTATTTACAATTCCATTTATGTGATTACCCCAATGAAGATCTTTCCTTATATTAACACCTAGATACTTACAATGATCCCCAAAAGGAACGTTCACCCCGTCAACGCAGTAATTAAAACTGAGAGGACTTTTCCTATTTGTGAAACTCACAACCTGACTTTTAACCCCGTTTATCAACATACCATTGCCTGCTGTCCATCTCACAACATTATCGAGGTCACGTTGCAGTTGCTCACAATCTTGTAACTTATTTATCATCTATAGAGAACAACATCATCCGCAAAAAGCCTTACCTCCGATTCCACTCCTTTACTCATATCATTTATATATATAAGAAAACATAAAGGTCCGATAATACTGCCTTGAAGAATTCCCCTCTTAATTATTACAGGGTCAGATAACGCTTCACCTACTCTAATTCTCTGAGATCTATTTTCTAGAAATATAGCAACCCATTCAGTCACTCTTTTGTCTAGTCCAATTGCACTCATTTTTGCCATCCACCCTATCAAATGCTTTAGACAGGTCAATCGCGATACAGTCCATTTGACATCCAGAATCCATGATATCTGCTATAGCTTTCTGGAATCCTACAAGTCGAGCTTCAGTGGAATAACCCTTCCTAAAACCGAATTGCCTTCTGTTGAACCAGTTATTAATTTCACAAACATGTCTAATATAATCAGAAAGAATGCCTTCCCAAAGCTTACATACAATGCATGTCAAACTTACTGGCCTGTAATTTTCAGCTTTATGTCTATCAACCTTTCCTTTATACACAGGGGCTACAATAGCAACTCTCCGTTCATCTGGTATAACTCCTACGACCAAACAATAATCAGTGAAGTACTTCATATATGGTACTATATCCCAACCCATTGTCTTTAGTATATCTCCAGGAATCTGATCAATTCCAGCCGCTTTTCTAGTTTTCAATGTTTGTATCTTATTGTAAATGTCATTTTTATCATATGTAAATTTTAGTACTTCTTTGGCCTTAGTCTCCTCCTCTATCTGGACATTATCCTTGTAACAAACAATCTTTATATACTGCTGACTGAATACTTCTGCCTTTTGAAGATCCTCACATACACACTGCCCTTGTTCAGTAATTATTCCTGGAATGTCCTTCTTGGAACCTGTTTCTGCCTTAAAATACCTATACATACCCTTCCATTTTTCACTAAAATTTGTATGACTGCCAATTATGCTTGCCATCATGTTATCCTTAGCTGCCTTCTTTGCTAGATTTAATTTTCTAGTAAGTTCCCTCAATTTCTCCTTACTTCCACAGCCATTTCTAACTCTATTTCTTTCCAGTCTGCACCTCCTCCTTAGTCTCTTTATTTCTCTCTTATAATAAGGTGGGTCTTTACCATTCCTTACCACCCTTAAAGGTACAAACCTGTTTTCGCATTCCTCAACAATTTCTTTAAACCCATCCCACAGTCTGTTTACATTTTTATTTACCGTTTTCCACCGATCATAGTTACTTTTTAGAAACTGCCTCATGCCTGCTTTATCAGCCATATGGTACTGCCTAACAGTCCTACTTTTAAGACCTTCCTTTCTATCATATTTATTTTTAACTACCACAAAAACAGCTTCACGATTACTAATACCATCTATTACTTAAGTTTCCCTATAGAGCTCATCTGGTTTTATCAGCACCACATCCAAGATATTTTTCCCTCTGGTTGGTTCCATCACTTTCTGAATCAGCTGTCCTTCACATATTAACTTATTTGCCATTTGTTGGTCATGCTTCCTGTCTTTCCCATTTCCTTCCCATTTGACATCTGGCAAATTCAGATCTCTCGCTACAATCATATTTCTTTCCCTGTCGTTTCCCACATAGCTGACTATCCTATCAAATAATTCCTAATCCGCGCCAGTGATACCCTTTCCCGATCTGCACACTCCAAATATATCAATTTGCCTATTACCTTCAGCTCAAGGTAATGGCAGACATCCTTTAATCAAATAATTGTTTATGAAAGATGATTCGAGGGGGAAGGTTTCTGATGACTTTCCTAATGTACATCTACCAAGTCTACTGACCCTAGTCTAGCGTAGGGAATAACGAGTATTCAGATGACTATGATTTCGTAAACTTTAAAATTTTTCTCTTGTAATTCTCTCCGTTCAGTCATCTCCGTAGTATAGGCTCCGCCTCTGTAATTTCGCGCCTTAAGGCCACATAGGGTTTTTAGAATTTTCAAGGGAACTTGGAAGGAGTGCAAGTGTTTGCCTGCTAACATTTTGATTTACGGCCGACAATACTGTTTCCACAAAGGCCATGTAGAACAGGCACCTTTTGCCTCTGTTAGAAGTTTATCTATTTAAATGTAACTTAGACTGTCGAGTGGGTTACACAGTGGGAACTGTTTGTGTTAAGTGCAGATTGTGCATTGGAGAGGCTTGTTTGTAATAAGTTTGGAGATTAGTCTTCTAGAGACTAGAGGAGGCGAAGATTTCTCTGACCCTGTAATATTTAAGAGGGGAATTCCTCAAGGCAGTATTATTAGACCTTTATGTTTTTATATATATAAATGATATGAGTGACGAAGTGGAATCTGAGATAAGGCTGTTTGCAGATGATGTTATTCTTTACAGAGTAATAAATAAGTTACAAGATGGTGAGTGGCTGTCGTGAACGGCGATTTGCGACGCGCCTTTCGCACATATGAGAGTGAGCGAACGGACTCAAAAGGAATTCGAATCCGCTAACTCCCGGGTAAAAAGCCTGTGATTTGAAAAGTAGCAGGAATATAAATGCATGTACATATGAAGGGAAATTACAGCAGAGTTCGTGTATCTTCATAACTCATTATTCATAAATGATAGTAATGATAATAATAGTGGAAATGACAGAATATTTCAAAGAAGGATTTAGAACATTCGATGCTGCGTAGGAGTTCGTAAGCCAAGAGCATTGTGTCTTAATATTGCGAAATATTGTGTAAGTTAAATACGCACTTCTTTTGGGTTGGAAGTATACAGAGTCAAGTGTAAGGAAAATAGGAATACCTTCTCAGAGCTTCTGGAACAATGTGTGTAATGCAACGTAACTGGGTGTTTCCATGCTAAAGAACCAATAGAGAACAGTGCAGTCGTGACGTGAACTAGTGACTTGTGGTGGTAGTATATGAATCAGTAGGGTTATTCGAGAAAGAATAGAAAGAAGCTATGTAAACAACAGGGCTTTTGACTCCGAAACCTCAAAGACAGCAGCTGACTGTTAGCTCGTGTCGGCCGTAGGCCCTATCGCGCAGGGAAGTGAATAATTAAGTAGGGAGAACTGTTGGAGTGCTGGTAGACTTAGCATTGAACCGCAGTACGCAGTAAAGTGATAGTAAGGTAGAAAGATATCAGGCTCTTAAACTGAGTGTGATTTGTTGGTGAACAATCACAAGGGTTTCCACACCGATTGTCAAAGTAAGTGTTGGAATATAAGTTTATAGACCAGCAACTGAATTTTTATTGGGAGAATTCACGTCGCCGTGAAGAGCAACGAGTTCCAGGGATACCTACGCAGAAGAGGAGAAAGCAAGAAGGGAAGAGTGAAGACGTCAGCTATACTTCGTAGTTAAGTACTCAACCAGTGAATATATGCATTACATGTATTCTTGTGTGTACTCGGAAAAGACTTTCACAGAGATCTCAAGTTGAGAAGGTATTAAGTATTAAATGGTGTCAGAGATATTGTGATTAAATTGTACGTTTATCTATATATATAAAAGCAAGTCGGGCTGGAGCGATGTATATATAAATATTTAAAAATGAAAAAAGACGTGAATTAATGAGGCACTTCCAGAAATCTCATAAATTTGAAACTTGGTACGAGGGAAACTGATGACCCCAGGATCCCTAGAAAAATCGGAAATTCTCAAAATTCCCTGAAGGGGGCACGCTGGGGGGCTCAAATTTTGGGCTCAGCATAAGAACACAGTCGTATAGTATATCCAAAACGATAACCTATAGGTTTCGTGGGCTTAAAAATTTTCGGGAATTTCCTCATTTTTATCCCCTATCCCCCCCAAATCAAGATGGCGGCACAACCTGCCAGACGAGGTAGACAATTGAAATTTGGTGAATATATAGCTTTTGGTCCCTAACGGACGGGAAAATTCCAAGATGTTCAAATTTTTCACTTTTTACCCCCAAAGATATCGAAATATGGAGGCAATTTTAATGACTGTGCAGACATTCCTTTTGAGCTATTTTTTGGCTAAACGGTAAGTCGTATCACAAAACGGATGGCACAATGTCTCTTCAATTCGGAGTGATCTACAACTTTGGTCCTGTGACATTTTGTCGTATCTCTCTCCCTTATACGTTAAATTTGGCCGTATTTCTGGATTGTTCGTAAATTTGGTGATTTTTACAAGTACATTTCAATGTTTGACACACTTATAAGAATGATAGGATGATCGCGTTAGGTGTGCACATTGGCACGATTAAGGGACATATGTGTACCAAATTTCATGATTCTAGCTTATACATAAGTAGGCAAAATGTAATATAAAATGTTAAAAATGCACCCAAATTTCACCCTATTCAACATTTGAACTCAATTTACCCCCTTAATATGGGAGATACGAGGATATGGTTTAGAAACAAACATTTAGAGCGATAAATGAGGCGTCTGATGGCGCAAACCGTTTCTTAATATCATAAACCGTTTAGGCGATATGAATCTCGAAGTGGAAATCTGCACTTTTCAACGTGCTCATGCTTATCCGTCATCTATCTATATATATAAAAGCAAGTCGGGCTGGAGCGATGTATATATAAATATTTAAAAATGAAAAAAGACGTGAATTAATGAGGCACTTCCAGAAATCTCATAAATTTGAAACTTGGTACGAGGGAAACTGATGACCCCAGGATCCCTAGAAAAATCGGAAATTCTCAAAATTCCCTGAAGGGGGCACGCTGGGGGGGCTCAAATTTTGGGCTCAGCATAAGAACACAGTCGTATAGTATATCCAAAACGATAACCTATAGGTTTCGTGGGCTTAAAAATTTTCGGGAATTTCCTCATTTTTATCCCCTATCCCCCCCAAATCAAGATGGCGGCACAACCTGCCAGACGAGGTAGACAATTGAAATTTGGTGAATATATAGCTTTTGGTCCCTAACGGACGGGAAAATTCCAAGATGTTCAAATTTTTCACTTTTTACCCCCAAAGATATCGAAATATGGAGGCAATTTTAATGACTGTGCAGACATTCCTTTTGAGCTATTTTTTGGCTAAACGGTAAGTCGTATCACAAAACGGATGGCACAATGTCTCTTCAATTCGGAGTGATCTACAACTTTGGTCCTGTGACATTTTGTCGTATCTCTCTCCCTTATACGTTAAATTTGGCCGTATTTCTGGATTGTTCGTAAATTTGGTGATTTTTACAAGTAAATTTCAATGTTTGACATACTTATAAGAATGATAGGATGATCGCGTTAGGTGTGCACATTGGCACGATTAAGGGACATATGTGTTCCAAATTTCATGATTCTAGCTTATACATAAGTAGGCAAAATGTAATGTAAAATGTTAAAAATGCACCCAAATTTCACCCTATTCAACATTTGAACTCAATTTACCCCCTTAATATGGGAGATACGAGGATATGGTTTAGAAACAAACATTTAGAGCGATGAATGAGGCGTCCGATGGCTCAAACCGTTTCTTAATATCATAAACCGTTTAGGGGATATGAATCTCGAAGTGGAAGTCTGCACTTTTCAACGTGCCCATGCTTATCCGTCATATATATAAATAAAATCGTAACGACCGTGTGTCTGTACATTGATTATTTTGGCGAAATTTCCGTACAGTTATCCGCTTCAGGTGTAGTAATGACCATCTGCATCATTTTTAGCTTTGGTGTCTGTTTGTCTGTTTGTTTGTCTGTTTGTCTGTCCTTCTATAACTTGAAAACTACTGGATATATTTCCACCAAACTTCATATTTAGAATCCACCTGTCCTTGAGTAGGTTTTAGCGCAAAAAATAAAATCGTAACGACCGTGTGTCTGTACATTGGTTATTTTGGCGAAATTTCCGTACAGTTATCCGTTTCAGGTGTAATAATGACCATCTGCATCATTTTTGGCTTTGGTGTCTGTCTGTCTTTTTGTCTCTTTGTCTGTTTGTCTGTTTGTCTGTCCTTCTATATTTTGAAAACTACTAAATATATATTTCCACCAAACTTCATATTTAGTATCCACCTGTCCTTGGGTAGGTTTTAGCGCAAATATCGTTTCTAAATCCCTGAACTGAGTGGGGATTTTTACGAAACCGAAACCGTGATTTTGCACTCCCTCAAAGTATGCACAACCGAACTTAATGGAAATCAACCTGCCTTAATGAAAATTAATTTCTAAACCTTTTTTTCTCATGTGCATCATTTCGATTACAGGATTTAGTAAGGGAGATATCATTAACGGACCGTTTTTCGGTACAAATCCCAGCGGACTTTACGCAAGAGCGGGTGCGTGTAAAGCGTACTTCTTACAACTTGAAAACTAACAAGATATTTGAACCAAACTTTATATATAGCATCCATCTGTCCGAGGGTAGGTTTCCTTGGTGTCTGTTAGTTAGTTAGTTAGTTTGTTTGTTTGTTGGTCTGTTTGTCTTTCTCTAACTTGAAAACTACTGGATATATTTCCACCAAACTTCATATTTAGAATCCACCTGGCCTTTGGGGAGCTTTTAGGGCAAATATTGTTTCTAAATCCCTGAACTAATTGGGGGTTTATACGAAACCGAAACCGTGATTTTGCACTCCCTCAAAATACACACAACAAAACTTAATGGAAATCTACCTGCCTTAATGGAAATTAATTTCCAAACCTTTTCTTCTCTTGTGCATCATTTCAATCACTTACAGGAAAGATAGTATGATCAAACTCTACACGAACATTGGCCCGCCCAGTACCCATATGTGAGCCAAATGCTATGTCACATAATTATCCGAAAAGTAATGCAATGTAAGATATTCTTACACAAATTTCAACCTATTCAACGTTTCTGATTCAATCTGACCCATGAATAGATTAGATGCGAGAAAATATCATAGGACCAGCCATTTAGATCACTAAATACTGGTCCTTACGGTACGATCCTTGTCGATATGACGTACCGTTTAGCAGCAGTTAATCTGTAAATGAAGGTCCGCAATATTGTAAACATTCATATACTTTCGGATGTACATCTATATATATTCATTGATGTCGATTTGTAGCGATCGAGAAAGGATGTGTCTGCTATTGTAATCAGTACTCCCTACAACGACTTTGACTGCTGGCAGTAGGAATGGGGTCCTTCTCCAACTCCTGTGTAACTGGCATTAGTAAGGAGGGCCTACCATTTTAATGAATAATTCACTTTTCGATTTGTCTTGCAGAAGGCAAGGGACCATGCAGTTTTGTTCGAAAGTCCCCTACTCTATTGTGTTTGGCTCTAGGCCAGGGTGCCCGCCATTATAAACAAATGTTCCAATCTAAAATTTGACTAGCATTAGGCATAGTGGCCTGCTATTTTCATGGAAACTCACTAATTCTGTGTGACTGGCAGTAAGCTGGCTAGCAGCAGTAAAAAGGGACTGTCATTATAATGATAACTGCACAACTCAATTTTGACTGGTGGTAGGGAAGTTGCCTGGTATTATAATAAAAACTCCTCAACTGTAACCTGTCTGAAAGTAGGAAATGGGTCTGCCATTGTAACTAAAACTCCCCAAAACGATTGTGACCGCGCAGTAGGCATTGGGGCCTGCAATTATAATGTAAACTTGCCAACTCGATTGTGAATGGCAGTAGGCAAGTGAGCCTGCCGCTATCATCACAACTCCGCAACCCTCACTTTACATTGGAAACAACGTATGTGGACCTCCCCATGCTATTTCTCGGATAAGGCTAAGAGACATGCAATTTTAAAACAATCTCATTTGATGAACGCACAGTATTTACGTCGATATCCGTATACAATGTAGAATACCGTAGCGAAGCACGGGTACATTTGCTAGTCTTGTATATATTTGTGTATGAATAATCTTGGTTTTAGAATATAATTAGTATTCAAACTTTGCCGATCTGACTATACGCTCCCAGAACTCCGAACCCAAGTCCTCAGCCTGTTGATAATCCTTAGGGTCACCACACCTCGATAATCTTGTGAGATGGACAGTAGGCAAAGGTATGATGATAAACAGGTTTAAAAGTCAGGTTGTAAGTTTCAGAAATAGGAAAAGTCCTCTCAGTTTCAATTACTGCGTTGATGGGGTGAAAGTTCCTTTTGGGAATTGTTGTAAGCATCTAGGTGTTAATATAAGAAAAGATCTTCATTGGGATAATCACACAAATGTGATCGTTAATAATGGGTACAGATCTCTGCACATGGTTATGAGAGTATTTAGGGGTTTTAGTAAGTATGTAAAGGAGAGGGCATATAAGTCTCTGGTAAGATCCCAACTAGAATATGGTTCCAGTGTATGGGACCTTCACCAGGATTACCTGATTCAAGAACTGGAAAAAAATCCAAAGAAAAGCAGCTCGATTTGTTCTGGCGATTTCCGAAAAAAGGGTAGCGTTACAAAAATGTTGCAAAGTTTGGGCTGGGAAGACTTGGGAGAAAGGAGACGAGCTGCTCGATTAAGTGGTATGTTCCGAGCTGTCAGTGGAGGGATGGCGTGTGAGGACATCAGTAGACGAATAAGTTTGAGTGGTGTCTTTAAAAGTAGGAAAGATCAATATATGAAGATAAAGTTGGAATTCAAGAGGACAAGTTGGGGCAAATATTCGTTTATAGGAAGGGGAGTTAGGAATTGTAATAACTTACCAAGGGAGACGTTCAATAATTTTCCAATTTCTTTGCGATCGTTTAAGAAAAGGCTAGGAAAACAACAGATAGGGAATCTGCCACCTAGGCGATTGCCTAAATGCAGACCAGTATTGATTGATTGATTGATTGATTGACTGATTGATTGATTGATTGATTGATTGATCGATCGATTGATTGACTGATTGATTGATTGATTGATTGATTGATTGATTGATTGATTGATTGATTGATTGATTGATTGATTGATTGATTGATTGATCGATTGATCGATTGATTGATTGAGAGTAATCGAGTGGAGCAAGCAGTAGTGCTCTTGTAACTTGGGAGCGTCAAGCTCAGTCGTTGTTCTAGGCTTTTCTAAAATTGCTTCTCGAAATCAAGGGCTAACCTCTACGTATCCAATCGTTATTTTTTATTGCTTTCAAAATTCTAAAACTGAAAAGCAACAAAAGCCCACGGAAAGAAATACAATTCCGATTGTTGGAGTTTTAAATTATAATTTGTTATTTCTCTATCCACCCATTCATGCCCAGACTTCCTTACACCTTTGCGTTCCACAGTGCATCGCAATTGGGAGCCTACTGTGGCAACTTGTTTTCCTGAAACGCTACATAATTTAGGCCATGCACGATGAGAGAAGCCTGCCTATCACTTCGACCCGTTTTTGATTCCTGTATAGAACTTCAGTACGCTGCCCGGAGCCATCACAGAGCAGTCCATTAGAATTGTGACAGAAGGTAAGGGAAGTCGTGGGAAGATAGACGCTATCATGGAAAAGTTTGATTCGATCCTGCAACGATAACACCTGGAACATCGCCCCTACTGATAAGAGGTGTAACGAATTGAAACGATAATTACAACTTAAAAATATCCACTCATTAGAATGTAACACGAAAGATGATGTAAAAATGGTCATGATTCAAAACAATCAGGGGATACGAAAAAAAAGAAGTCTTTTCTGGGTTGATGTTTTTGTCCATAGGGGTCATCGGGCCCTCATAGTAGTACCATAATAGAACCATGATGTTCCTCTTATAATAGTAGGCTACTACTCACAAGCAACGAAGACCCATGGCGTTCTCGCAGAGAGGTACTAAACACGGGCGCCGCTAGATCCGTCATGTTCCTCATATAGTGGTACTAATCACAGGCTTAGTATACTAATGGTGTTGCTCGTATAGTGGTACTAATCACAGGCTAAGTATACTAATGGTGTTGCTCGCATAGTGGTACTAATCACAGGCTTAGTATACTAATGGTGTTGCTCGTATAGTGGTACTAATCACAGGCTTAGTATACTAATGGTGTTGCTCGTATAGTGGTACTAATCACAGGCTAAGTATACTAATGGTGTTGCTCGCATAGTGGTACTAATCACAGGCTTAGTATACTAATGGTGTTGCTCGTATAGTGGTACTAATCACAGGCTAAGTATACTAATGGTGTTGCTCGTATAGTGGTACTAATCACAGCCTAAGTATACTAATGGTGTTGCTCGTATAGTGGTACTAATCACAGGCTTAGTATACTAATGGTGTTGCTCGTATAGTGGTACTAATCACAGGCTAAGTATACTAATGGTGTTGCTCGCATAGTGGTACTAATCACAGGCTTAGTATACTAATGGTGTTGCTCGTATAGTGGTACTAATCACAGGCTAAGTATACTAATGGTGTTGCTCGCATAGTGGTACTAATCACAGGCTTAGTATACTAATGGTGTTGCTCGCATAGTGGTACTAATCACAGGCTTAGTATACTAATGGTGTTGCTCGTATAGTGGTACTAATCACAGCCTAAGTATACTAATGGTGTTGCTCGCATAGTGGTACTAATCACAGGCTTAGTATACTAATGGTGTTGCTCGTATAGTGGTACTAATCACAGGCTAAGTATACTAATGGTGTTGCTCGCATAGTGGTACTAATCACAGGCTTAGTATACTAATGGTGTTGCTCGTATAGTGGTACTAATCACAGGCTAAGTATACTAATGGTGTTGCTCGCATAGTGGTACTAATCACAGGCTTAGTATACTAATGGTGTTGCTCGTATAGTGGTACTAATCACAGGCTAAGTATACTAATGGTGTTGCTCGCATAGTGGTACTAATCACAGGCTTAGTATACTAATGGTGTTGCTCGTATAGTGGTACTTAATTACAGGATACGTATGCTCATGGTGTTGCTCGTATAGTGGTACTCATCACAGGCTAAGTATACTAATGGTGTTGCTCGTATAGTGGTACTTAATTACAGGACACGTATGCTCATGGTGTTGCTCGTATAGTGGTACTCATCACAGGCTAAGTATACTAATGGTGTTGCTCGCATAGTGGTACTAATCACAGGCTAAGTATACTAATGGTGTTGCTCGCATACTGGTACTAATCACAGGCTAAGTATACTAATGGTGTTGCTCGCATAGTGGTACTAATCACAGGCTAAGTATACTAATGGTGTTGCTCGCATAGTGGTACTTAATTACAGGATACGTATGCTCATGGTGTTGATCGTAAATTATGCTGATCACAGGCTATGTATACTAATGGTGTTGCTCGCATAGTGGTACTTAATTACAGGATACGCATGCTCATGGTGTTGCTCCTATAGTGGTACTCATCACAGGCTAAGTATACTAATGGTGTTGCTCGCATATTGGTGCTGATCACAGGCTAAGTATACTAATGGTGTTACTCGTATAGTGGTACTAATCACAGGCTAAGTATACTAATGGTGTTGCTCGTATAGTGGTACTCATCACAGGCTAAGTATACTAATGGTGTTACTCGTATAGTGGTACTCACCACAGGCTAAGTATACTAATGGTGTTGCTCGCATATTGGTGCTGATCACAGGCTAAGTATACTAATGGTGTTACTCGTATAGTGGTACTAATCACAGGCTAAGTATACTAATGGTGTTGCTCGTATAGTGGTACTCATCACAGGCTAAGTATACTAATGGCGTTGCTCGCATAGTGGTACTTAATTACAGGATACGTATGCTCATGGTGTTACTCGTATGATGGTACTAATCACAGGCTAAGTACACTCATGGTGTTGTTCGTATGATGGTACTAATCACAGGCTAAGTACACTCATGGTGTTGCTCGTATGATGGTACTAATCACAGGCTAAGTACACTCATGGTGTTGCTCGTATGATGGTACTAATCACAGGCTAAGTATACACATAGTGTTGCTCGTATAGTGGTACTAATCACAGACGAAGTACACTCATGGTGTTGCTCGTATAGTGGTACTCATCACAGGCTTAGTATACACATAGTGTTGCTCGTATAGTGGTACTCATCACAGGCTAAGTATACTAATGGTGTTGCTCGTATAGTGGTACTAATCACAGGCTAAGTATACTAATGGTGTTGCTCGTATGATGGTACTAATCACAGGCTAAGTATACACATAGTGTTGCTCGTATAGTGGTACTAATCACAGGCTAAGTATACTAATGGTGTTGCTCGTATGATGGTACTAATCACAGGCTAAGTATACACATAGTGTTGCTCGTATAGTGGTACTAATCACAGACGAGGTATGCTCATGGTGTTGCTCGTATGATGGTACTAATCACAGGCTAAGTATACACATAGTGTTGCTCGTATAGTGGTACTCATCACAGGCTATGTATACTAATGGTGTTGCTCGCATAGTGGTACTCATCACAGGCTAAATATACTAATGGTGTTGCTCGCATATTGGTGCTGATCACAGGCTAAGTATACTAATGGTGTTGCTCGCATAGTGGTACGTGGTTACAGGATACGTATGCTCATGGTGTTGCGCGTAGAGTGGTACTCATCACAGGCTTAGTATACTAATGGTGTTGCTCGCATAGTGGTACTTAATTACAGGATACGTATGCTCATGGTGTTGCTCCTATAGTGGTACTCATCACGGGCTAAGTATACTAATGGTGTTGCTCGCATAGTGGTACGTAGTTACAGGATACGTATGCTCATAGTGTTGCTCGTAAATTGTGCTAATCACAGGCTATGTATACAAATGGTGTTGCTTGCATATTGGTGCTGATCACAGGCTAAGTATACTGATGGTGTTGCTCGCATAGTGGTACTTAATTACAGGATACGTATGCTCATGGTGTTGCTCGTATTGTGGTACTCATCACAGGCTAAGTATACTAATGGTGTTGCTCGCATAGTGGTACGTGGTTACAGGATACGTATGCTCATGGTGTTGCGCGTAGAGTGGTACTCATCACAGGCTTAGTATACTAATGGTGTTGCTCGCATAGTGGTACTTAATTACAGGATACGTATGCTCATGGTGTTGCTCCTATAGTGGTACTCATCACGGGCTAAGTATACTAATGGTGTTGCTCGCATAGTGGTACGTAGTTACAGGATACGTATGCTCATAGTGTTGCTCGTAAATTCTGCTAATCACAGGCTATGTATACAAATGGTGTTGCTCGCATATTGGTGCTAATCACAGGCTAAGTATGCTCGTTGTGTTGCTCGCATAGTGGTACTAATCACAAGCTAAGTATACTAATGGTGTTGCTCGCATAGTGGTACTAATCACAAGCTAAGTATACTAATGGTGTTGCTCGTATAGTGGTACTAATCACGAGCTAAGTATAGACATGGTGTTGCCCGTATATTGTACTAATCACAAGCTAAGTATACTAATGGTGTTGCTCGTATATTGGTACTAATCACAGCCTAAGCATATTGATGGTGTTGCTCGTATATTGGTGCTAATCACAGGCTATGTATACAAATGGTGTTGCTCGCATATTGGTGCTAATCACAGGCTAACGGGCTCGACTTTCGGGGGGAGGAAGATGTTACAGGTGAACTATGTAATGCGAGTGGAATGTATTTCTTTGAAGACCTTGTTTGAAAAATACCATATGATGTTTTATTTTTATTGACCTAACCTGTACTGTATAATGTTGTAACATAGGCATTTGTAAATAGTAGAATTCTGTCTATAGTTCCTGGAAAGATCCAGAAAGTTACATAACTTTTGTACAGGGTGTGTTACTTTGTTGGTATGTGTTCTAGAAAGTGTGTTCTGTCTATTCTGGAAAAATACGACTATCGCGATCATGAGTATTCTAGAATTTAGTCAAAGTTCGTGATCGAAAGTAAGGTTGTGATTGGTGAGTCTAGGTGGCGATAGGGACTCGTGCACGCTGATTGGCTGCCTCCAAGGCCAGTAATTCCTATATATAGTGAGCGAGGCAGTGTTCGAATGAATTCTGTATCCTGAATTCTGTCGGCCTCGGTCTATCTGTCTGCGAGCAGGCTATCTGGTTGACGTCCCCCGGTTTCCGGGATGGCACACTCCTCGGGTAAGCACTCTTGAATTCCACCCTGCTAAAATGTCCGTAATGTTCCGATTTGCTATTCATACAGGAGTCTGCCCTAACCTCGCCCAGATTCACCAAATTAGTTACTTATGACGCCTTAGTTTTTCACTGGACTTACCTGTTCTTTTCCGAGGCATTCCCATTTCTTGTTTCATTAAAATATGTATATTGTAGTTTAACATCATTTCCCTTCGGGGTCGCCTCTGGTTGTTCTGTATCACTTGAGGTACGCTAGATTTTGGATAACCTGTAAATTGCATTGTACTACTGCATTGGTAACTGGATGTATAGTTGACTTGAAATTTGAATTTACACTGCTACGAATAACCTATATATATCACTGAACTTATAGCTCATAACTTGGAATGTATTTGTAAAATTATCTTGTAAATAATATTTTTAAAAACTAAGAATCACGGTGATTCATTTCAGAATCCGCTATCCAAGCCATGTCCATGCCTTTGGTAGGTTCCCAGCCCTTTCATCTGCCCGGTTTGTTGTTCACTAGTTGGCCCTACTGATATTTCGTACATGTTTTGTTGGAGATCCGAGTAATGCCAGCTACTGTTTTTCCGAGTGTGTAGTGTTTTCTAATATTGTGTAGTTTGCTCTTCCTTCCCCTTTTAACTCTGTTTGTGCCTTGTTTGGTGTTACCACTGTAGTAGAGGTAACATTTGCATTCCTCTCAGTTGATGTAACTGAAGTACGTGACAAGTTTAATGTTCAAATCACCAGACGCGAAAGACCTCCAATTATCACTTTACACATCTTATAAGAAGAGATGTCACAAGACGATATCGCTTGCATATTTAAATAATGTTACATTACTGCTGCCGAGTCTGCACTCATCTTGAAGTGTAGTGGCCCTTTCTCCTCCAGACCATCATTCATGTTACACACTCGGCGGAAATCGCCAGGTTGTGAAGTTTCAGCTTTACACTGTGGCCAACTATTCCATGTGATTGTTGTGCTGAAAATTCAACACATTTCACAATGTCAACACGTGTATGAATTTCTAGGCTGGCAGGTTGTAAACGAGTAATTGCACACGATATACAGTAATTCCAAAGTTCGAGTTATACGCCGGATTTTCTGACAAACGTTTGAAAAATAATTCTTACGCAGTCTTGATATATTTGTTGAATCCGTTAACTATGCTTTTGATAGTGAAGTAGTTTTCTCAATAATACACGTCCCTCACCTAGTAAGAACTGGTTGTGGAGGGAGCTAACTCCTTGAAAGTCGCTGTCCGCAGTGGTGCTTTCAAAAACAAATTTTTGCTGTTGGATATTAATGTATTGACTTCAGAAAAATTTCCACCAGTTCCTCCTGCCACCCTATGCACAGCATGCGCAAGGCAAGTGAGGTGACTCATTATTGGAAAAAGCACCTTGAGGCCTTCAGCAGCTTTCACAATGTACGAAACAGCACCAGAAATAACGAGAAGAACGTTTTCCCGCTTAATTTCATCCTGAACATGATCCCTCACGTGACCAGCACGGATTGTTATAGTAATTACATTCCACATATAACTGACTCCAGTGTCCTTCGTCTCATCAATAGGTATTGTCTGCTACGCTGTGTCGTATTCACTTTAGAGTATCTTCGTAGCTACGCGATAAATAGTTTTTTATATTGTTAATTCTGTAGGAACAAATTTCGTTGGGTATTTCTCCAGGAAATGGGGATTGTTCACCTCCGTAGCGTAACAGTTAACGGAGGCCCTGGTTTGATCCTCGGTACTGCAGGAGGACAGCTAAAGATATAAAAGCCATATCGAGTATCAATTGCTGCCTCTTCTTTTCGACGTGTTGTCGTTTGACATTGCTGCTGTGTTCTGCCTTGTTTCACACAACTTGCAAAACTGAACTAAAATGTCTGGACAGAAATATTCTTCTACAAATTCCTTAGCGAAGCTTCATTACTTAACACTAGCAGAAGACTTTTCCTTAGACATACTGCAATGTTGCTGGATAAGATTCATGTAAGCTGACGCTTGTGTAAGTGAAAGGAGGTTGATGTTATAATATATGAATAAAGATAATGGAGCGTTTTCCAGAAGTAATTGGCTCACTAGTGGGATAGAATTTTCAGGTATATTTTTGTCTCTACCTGGGAGACTGGTTCGCTGAGTACAGCGGGTGGGGTAGAAGATGCAGTGAGGGTACAGATCTCCGCACATGGTTATGAGAGTATTTAGGGGTTATAGTAAGGATGTAAAGGAGAGAGCATATTTGTCTCTGGTGAGGCCCCAACTAGAGTATGGTTCCAGTGTATGGGACCCTCACCAGGATTACTAGATTCAGGAACTGGAAAAAATCCAAAGGAAAGCAGCTCGATTTGTTCTGGGCGATTTCCGACAAAAGAGTAGCGTTACAAAAATGTTACAAAGTTTGTGGTGCGAAGACTTGGGAGAAAGGAGACGAGCTGCTCGACTAAGTGGTATGTTCCGAGCAGTCAGTGGAGAGATGGAGTGGGAGGACATCAATAGACGAGTAAGTTTGAGTGGTGTCTTTTAAAAGTAAGAAAGATCACAATATGAAGATAAAGTTGGAATTTAAGAGGGGAGTTAGGGATTAGAATAACTTACCAAGGGAGATGTTCAATAAATTTCCATTTTTTTGCAATCGTTTAAGAAAAGGCTAGGAAAACAACAGATAGGGAATTTGCCACCTGGGCGACTGCGTTAAATGCAGATCAGTATTGATTGTGTTGTGTCTATCACCTTCATTCTATACAAAGGGTATTACACTTGTATTAACTGCAGATGTGATATCGAGAATAGTTTTGTGAAAACTAGTTCGCATGCGGTAAGTTGAAGATGAACGTTTCTACAAAAATATGACGTTATGACAAAAAAGCCAAAAGATGTATTTATACGACAAACAAAAAACTTGATTGCGGCGATAATCATCTTATTTGCACCAAAGTCCATCAGGCAAGAACATAGAGACAAAGAAAAGTATGACTTTTCCTAAACATCCGAGCCGTACCCAGCCGGAGTACGAGTTCCTCGGGTAATAGTGATCACTGCTATAAGAGGCACATCGCAAGTGATCAGCACATGATGGTACTAATCAGAGACTGTCTCATGGTTGCAAAGGTCACCCCTTTTTCTTCACCTGTTACGACAGGCATGGAATACCTTGGATGTTTTCTTCATCTGCGTTCCCCTCCCTCAGGAGTCGTGCAACGAAATCCATGGTTGAAAAAGATAGTAAAAGTCCCACTTCATGTGATGTGATGTTGAGAGGTACTTCTCACAATACAGAAACATTATTCATGTCAATAGAATGCGATTGTTACCTGAAAACACTGAATATTTGTCTGTTGTAACTTCCTTTCGTAGCCATTGAGCGTACTGTCGGACTCCTCCTTTGAATGGTTAGCGTTGAGGTCTTCGGTTCAGAGCCTCCCGGGTTCGATTCCGGGCCGGATCGGGAATTTTAATCGCGTCTGATAAATTATTCTAGCTCGGAGACTGGCTGTTTGTACTTTTCCAACATTCCTTTCAAATTCATACAACATACGACAATACCAACACCATGCATTAGTTATTACATCCTTCCAGATAAGATTGGCACAGGAAGAGCATCCAGGAGTAAAACAAGGTGAATCCACACATGTGCCAGTTCGCACTTGCAAACTCACAGCTGTGGGACAGGCGGTGGAAGAACAAAAGAAGTTATTGTGTGTAGTATTAAATTTTAGGGTTTCTCGTGTCTATTTTACACCATAGTGTCTATTTACGTGACTGTTTCAGCTATTTTTAATGCCTACCTATTTTAGTACCTATAAACTCTGACCTATACCCTATTGTGCACGCTTTGGGCATTACACAGTGTAGAGTTGCAGGGGTGTGAGGTGTGAGGTGAACAGTCACGTTGCAAGTTTCATCAAGAGGAAATGTGCTCTCATTACTGTGTTGATGAGATGATAGAAACCCATGGAGATCACAGTAAATACCTAGGTGTTAATATAAAGAATGATCTACATTGGGGTAAAGATATAAACGAAGTTGTTAAGAAAGGTTACAGACCTCTTCACATGATTAGAGACTATTTAGGGGTGGTAGTAAGGATGTACAGGAGAGGACGTATTAGTCTCTTGTAAGACCCTAATTAAAGTATGGTTCCACTCAGCAGTAGCTCGTGGCTCAAATGGCAGGTGGTTATTGTTCCTGCTGTGGTATGTACACTCATATTAAACGTTGCCATTTTTTTAAATTCTCAGTATCAGTACAGTTACGAATGCCTGATTCTAAATCATGCTGATAGTAAAATACTTAAAAAGTTACCTCATTTATAAAGTAACAACGCTCGTCCATTCTTCTACGATGCAAACTAATCAGTTCTCGGTTGAATACAGAAATCTCTGCAGTGAAGTCCTCATGAATACGTTTAAATGTTCTTGTCCCATTGAGTTCCTTAGATAAGTTTTAACTCGTTTCAGAGTACTGAAACAACGTTCTGATTCCGCGGTTGAAATAGGGGTTGTAAGTACTATTTCTGTCAGTTTGCGTACTTCTGATAAGGCTGTCCTTCATTGGGACCTAAAGAGAAAGTACACTCCTTACACTCTATGAAACACAGTTATTTCACTTTCTAGCGTATCCTCCATAAGCATGGGGTAGAATTTCACTGCACTGTTATGAGTACCTTACGAGAAATAGCTTTGTCTCCCACAAAACATTCTGGATCAATTAAAGGAAAGCAGCGCATCTCGGAAACGGCGTTTCATCTCATTCACTATTATGTTCACTTCATTCCGCGCACGTTTTCTTGGGCGTTCAGAATTTCCCTCCAACTCAGGTGAATTCCTTGTGATGGCCTTCATTGCTGAGTTGCAGTACGAACACTTAGGGCGTTGGTTGTACAGAATGTCAACGTGTATCAGAACATAATTAAAACTGAGAGAAAATGTAGAAATTCCTCATCATTCAGGAGATTAGCCAGTTCTGTTGCCTCTCTAACTGTAACGTCATCCCAAACATCGCCATTTCGAATGGTATAAAAATACTCAAGAAGAGCATCTCTATTGTTGGAGATAGTATTAAGAACTCTGGTATAAAAATTCCAGCGCATTTCTACAGTTTTCTGCCACAGACAGATATTATTAAATCAGTGCGCTTGGAAGAGACAGGAAAAATGACAAAAAAGCCCGATATATTGGTGAAAAACCACTTCACTGATTTCACAGTCCAGCACGCTTCCTTTATTACCAAGTTTAGCTGATGGGCGTGACAGCAGATGCATTGTTCATGAGGAAATGTATATCTTACCTTTATCTGCACTCCATCCCCCGAGCAAACACGGGAGCGAGCTCGATAGCTGCAGTCGCTTACGTGCGGCCAGTATCCAGTATTCGGGAGATAGCGGGTTCGAATCCCACTCTCGGCAGCCCTGTAGATGGATTTCTGTGGTTTCCCGTTTTCACCTTTGTACCTTAATTTAGACCCTGGCCTCTTCCTTCCATCTCCTAGCCTTTTCCTATCCCATCGTGTGTCGGTGCGACGAAGAACAACTTGTCCAGCACATGTGTTCTAGCTTGTACGGTTCTACTTCAGAACCGACGTTACAGTTCGGTCTTGAATACGGAAAAACGAAATGAATCCCTGAACTGGGCCACTACGAGCAACAATATAACTAATTGTGCTATACATCTGTACTCTATAGACCGCCAACATACAGTCCAGTAATTCATTCTGAATTGTTTTCGAGATACTTTTTGATACTGTAGAATGCTGTCTAATGTCGCTAGTTTTCACAACATATTCAAGAATAGCCCGCGATTGTGTGAATTTTTACTTTTGTTATGACCTCGAAGAGGCAGTTCTTGTGTTCCGCAAAACTTAATACAGTTATTTATCCTGTTTAAAATGTGTCTGATCTTATCTGCAAGTTCGTTGTGACGCTGATTAGAAACACGGTAGCATTCATTTAATTGAGTCAAAATATTTACATTGTTTTCAATAGGTCTGTGTGTTTCTGAAGTTTCATGTTTAACATCAGTTATGCTTGTGACAGTCCAACTAGTTTCCCCACCAAACAACAAGCACACGAAACAGAAAAACGACTTCTTTTCTTCACTTATAGTCAACCACTTCTTCTTTTCTAAGCAGAATTATGCTAATGTTATTTTCTGATCCTTGCAACAGCTTAACATCTCTGGGTTGGTGTGTGCCAAGTCTCTTTACTTGTAATTTTTCTCCTGAATTTAATGAGGAGAATGTAGATTTCACAAGAGTATCCACCTTATTCATAATAAAAAGCAAGTTATTAATAATTTCACTACGTACTATTCACTATTTAATCCCTTCATGGCTGTTAAACAAAAGTATCCAGAAGTGTTGGTCTCCGCTCCACAACTGCTAAATGGGAACTAAACTAAAATTCGAAGCGTGTGGAAAGCTTCACTCTGTGAACGATCACCAGAACATGTTACATGATGTTAGTGAGTCTGCAATAACATCGCCATAACACCCGCCGCCACAGCTTCGTCTATATTGTTCTTTTTTATTGCGGACATCTCAAAGCTTGACATTTTCAAATGCAATGAATTCTTGACTCCCACAGAGGTTCAGTAACCTTCGAAACAGTTGCCGATACTCACTGTAAAGACTGAGAGCGAATTAGGCCCTGTGTACGAAACATGTAATGCAACCGTACTTTCATTTTTTCAAATCACTAATTATTTCAGGACAGAGAAAGATATAAATTTCGTCTCATTAAATGAATTATCTAAAATATAAATAATATAAGTTAAGCTAACGACCGCTGCTCAGCTCTGAGGTGTAGTGTGGCCCTTAATGATGCACTACAACTGGACACGAGAACTGGGGAAGAAAGCAGAAAGATTACCGACGAAAGAGTAGTGTTACAAAGACTTGTGTGTAAGGAGACGAGCTGCCCGGCTAAATGGTATGCTACAAGCTGTTAGCGGAGGTATGGCGTGGACTAAGAAGCTTGAGTAGAGCTTTAAAATGTAGGGAAAGTCACGCGGACTATAGGACGGGAACTAAGGGACAGCTTTCAATGTCCTATGAAAACGTTCAATAGACACTAAATGCAGTTCATTGATTATTATTAATGTTGTACCGGGAGATACACCTCAACTCCTCTATTGGTAAAACAGCGAAACTGAAACTACACCAACTTAGAACATTACTCAGATATCACCACTAAAATATTGAGTAATTTTCTTATTGTGCAGTTTCCTAAACTGAGTGAATTTCTCCTCGTTTTGTTTTGATATTCAGCAAGAAGTTCGGACAATTTTCTACAGACGACACCACTAAAAACTATGATCATGCACCCTGGTGCAAGGTATAAGAACTTATTATTTAAAGAAGTTTAGTATTTCTAGGTTTTTGTAACTGACTGATATTCATTTACTTTTGGGTTGGCAATATTTCCTTTTCTTTTCCGCCAGTTTTGAATGTAGTCAATCAATAACTTCTGAAATTAATTTTCAACCTATCACAGGCTTCTTCTTCGATTCTGAGTGTAACTTTGAAATTGACCAATTAAATTGAGAGGTTGTGGCTGGTTTAGTCTTGAATGATCTCGAACCTTCCCTGAGGGTTATTAACTGCTGCTTTTCACGTTTCTTGGCCAATTGATCGTCATCTCATTGAGTATGTGTGTCAAAGCAGAAGGCGGGCGGCCTCTTTCGTCCGTCAACAGAACACCTACAAGGTAATGGCCACATAACATCTTTCTTCCTTGCTAACTCCGCAGTTTAACCCGAGGGAAAGGTCCGACTCTTTAGTTATGTAACAAATGGTTCTAAAATGTAAATCTTCTTCCGGCTAATGTAAAGACTTCATAAAATCTTTAACTGTAAACCGGGGATGGCGAGTGATGTACCCTCTCGAGCTCCCCTTCATCTTGGTTTGAGGTGACTAGGTTTTCTAGCTGTTCTTCCTACTGTAATTGGTTAATGTAATTTGTATACGGGTCACCTCAGTCGTTTGGCAATAGCCCCTGTTTCATCGGCCTAGAGCCCTTTAGGATTTTAAGTGTTCATTATATTGGAGCGCAGTGAGCCTCCACTCACCTTGTGTACGGGCCAATTATCTAACCTGTTCTTTTTCCACGAATGCCCAGTAGGTTGGGTATATAATAACCCTGTATAAATTATTTTCAAATAGTAAGTTGTGCATTGAGAGGCCAGTAATTGTAAGTTCATGTTGCCTTGAGTAGTCTTGGAAAACTGAGAACTTGTTAGCACTTTTTGAAGTGTTGTAATAGTAAAGAGTGCCTTTGGAAGGCTATATATTTAGATTTTGGAGAGCAAGTGCTCTTGATTTAGGTGATTTCTGCCCCTGAATAATTTGTGCTCTTTTTTTAAATTTGAGCTAGGAGTTCAGGAAATGTAAAACGAGGGCTTGAAGCCCAAGATTTGTTAAGACCACAAATCTTGTCTTTTCCTATACTTGTTTTATGATTATCACTGTACCTGATATTTCATTGTTAAGTTTGAAGTTCTGAAAATATAACCCTCATTTACAATTTTAAATTAAGTTTGATATTGTAGTTAGACCCGTTGAAGCCTGCACCTTCTTTCATCATCTCTGCGTTCCACAGATACCCCGGAACAAATTTATCAATGGCATTTCGCTCTCGCTGGTTCCTTTCTGAGCCTGTGTGTTATATACAAGCTATAGCATGTATCACACCCGTCTCTTTTGCGGGAGACATTGATCAAAAACCTCATGAAATGCCTTTTACACTCTAGCTGCAGGGCGGCTTTTCATGTCCATATCAGTCCTAGATAAAGCAGTTGCTCTGCAGTAGTGAGATTCCAACTTCGGAAGCTTGTCGAAGAACGCAGCTAATATTTTGTGTTCTGCGCTCTCCCTTTTGCTGTTCAGCTGACTTTCTAGTCCTTTTCTTCACGGACGTACCCATGTCACCTTCTTCACTTTAGTATTCTTTCACCGAATTACCCACTGGCCACTGGCCAATATGCAGGGCATTTTTAAAAATGTTTTTCTATACTACCGTACCTTCTCCCTGACCCATTTTTTAGACGGAACTAAACGCTGTTGGGTCTTCGAGGATCATCATTCTTCTGATGTTTCTTGTCCTTCACAGCATGAACATCTACAAGGCATCGCCTTCTCTTCTTTCCATAACTCGTCGAAGATCGGGCCTCTGTCATCTTCCATGAGACTCAATTACTTCTTTCTTCAAGTGCTGTTGTTTTGCTCTGCAGGCTCGTTTACGGCATGAAGACAACCAGTGTTATCAACCACAAACATTGAAATCCGTACGCAATTCGCTTGCCTTAAGAACATGTTCTTTGTTCATATTCTTTCCCGCCAACTGTTCAGTTCTTGGAGGTTCCAAAACAATACACGCCATTCACAAACTTCCCCAACTCATTTTCTCTCAACTGAAAATACAAAGAAGGAGTTGTTACCTGAAACTCTGAGGCCATATCACAAGAAATGGGAACATTATCTATACTAGAGAGCCTGGGAAACATTACTTAGCCACGGAAGACATATTAAATTAATTTTTGGAACATCTGCCTGCTTTACAGATTTTCCTTGTTCATCTTGCTTGTATGAACTTACCATATTGTAACTGCGGACGACGAACATTCACAGAATAGCCACTGACACATATTGCATAGCGATATGCACTAATACCGAGTCGCCAGATACTTCGCCTGTTATATAACACCGCAAGAGACGATGCAACATGAGTTCACCTACCATTTCCGCGAGTACAACAGAGGTGGTCCGCTCTATCAAGAGCAGAGTTTCGTGGTGTTAGGTACATTTCGTGCCGTTGCCGATAATATAAAAAACACATACATCTAACCCATTGAATTACAGTAACACTTCCAGGTCGAGAATGATGTGAGGTTCAATGTAGTTTAATTATCTACGATAAACGAGGGAAAATACTTTTCAGGGTGTATACTAGTGTTATATTCATGAAGAATGCCACAGAACTCGCTAAAACTTCACCCATAATCCAAGAAGAACGGTAAGGAATTCGTAATCAAACTTAATATCTTATAGTCTATTTTATAACAGCACTTTGCATACAAACCAAAACGGAGAACACTGTGGTCTGGGAGGGGACGTGATTGTTTATTTACGTTTTGTCTGAATAATGCGCTCTATATTTGGAACAAGAGTCAACCACGTGGAGTTGTGCCCATTAATACTGCACGTTGCCTGGACTAGGTCAATTTCATAAGCGAAAGAAAACGCTCCTATAGGGGTAATATAATAGTGTGCTCATTTCGAGAATGCAGAAATGAGTCTTTGAGCTGGGTGTAGATGAGCTGAAGCAGGAGGAACTTTTTCAGCCAAAAGCGAGAAAGCTCCGACAAATAAATCGAAGTCAATCCTGAGCCCCTCGATGTTTTGAAACCTCTTCGAAAATTGACAGGCTGACAGGCCGCCAAGTTGACTATGCTACTGTCGCATCGCCAGATTACTGACCTTTCCCACCCTCTCATCACTGTCGGTGCATACGCCCGAGTGTGGTAGGCCTCGTCATGTTCAATGCCTTGAAGTCCATCACTCATTGACCACCATGATAACTTTCTGATGTAGCTAGGGTCCTTCACACAAGTCACGCTTTGTTCAGAGTAATAAAACAACACTTTGACCCTCTCTAGAACTACATTCTCCCAGAGACCTATGCCCCAAGACGTCCCCGGTTTGATTACGGCCGGGTGTGTATCCGACATTTCTCCTAATTCTTCAGGGGCAAGTTGAAACTGACCTTCCCAGCCCGTACTTCATTCCTTTTTAGGCCGCACCGATCTGAAGGTGGGGGAGGAAAGGAGTGGCACAACCCCAGCATTTGGCTGCTGTGATTATGGGAACCGCGGAAGACCACACTTAGGGTTGTCAATAGTGCGGTTCGAAAGCACTTGCATTTATATAAAGGAATATTGTACTGTAATTATGAGGTAGAAAATTCCTAAGGAAACATATCTACAGCACATCAATGTAATTGACCAAAGTCAGTACTCACCATGTATTTTGCCACGGATGTCAATCGCGATGAATTTGTATTGCTTTGAGATCCGATCTTCCTTTATATATCTTGACAAGCAAACAGGAGAAATCACTGGAAACAAACGTGACACTAATCATATACTTGTAGAAGTATGTTTATACACGTTGTGAAAGCACTAAGATTTTTAAGTCACTATATGTGCAAGCACTTCCTACTCAAGTTTGCAGTAACTATCATCAGAGTAAGCACTTACTAAACTTGTACAGTATATTGCAGCATTAAGGAGAGTCAGGGAACAGAAAGAATATAGCTCAAAGATGGTCTCCCATTTCCCGTCTATAATACAGTTGAATCTAGGATGGCCAAATTAGAACACATACCCGATTATGACAACACTTCACTAATTACTGGTTCTTCGCCTTTCTGTCTGCACTTGGCACACACTGAGCTGGTTACTCAACACACAACACCCCATAACAAAGAAACACAACTCAACTACGAACTGTTGGTCGAGAGTCCGCTTTTATGTACTTGACGATGGCGTTCTAGTACCTTCGTGATGCGGCCAGAATACGAGCGTACTAGTTCCGCCTTCCCGAAAATGCACGGAGACACCAAGCAGAAAACACATTATAATAAGTGCGGCCACATGCCATCAGACCGACCGAAGCTCCCCAACATAACTCAGTCATCCACTCGATGAAATACTGAACAGGTCTTCAAGGAGACCGACAGTCACATGACCTCATAGCATGGACCCATTAGAGAGTTTATCATCCCGATCAGTCATCATCTTCAGGTGTTCATCGGTAAGGAACCTATGGGTCCAGTTGTACCACATTCACCTTCCACTTTGGACTTCGTTGTATGCGATAAACAACGTCATTTATTCTCTTCAAAACATGGTGAAGGCCTTACCACGCCTTATGGAGTTTGAGGGACAAGTTCCTTTTCTTTAGGGGATTATACAGCCACGATGGGATGTTTTCATGATATCCGGTGGCATCTAATCATTAGTCGCATCGTACCTTCAATGTCTTCCGGACAGCGGCGTTTCGTTGCTAGATCCAGGCGGTAGGATGGTCCTCAGGTCAGCCAAACGCTGTTCTCTTCCAAACAGCGTTCTTGCTAGTGTGATAGAAGAACAGGGGAAGAGTCCTTGTGATGTTCGCACCATGCCATCAGATTGGAGATGTAGAGAATACACAGCAGTCGGCGTACAATTTGAAAGACCGGTGGCGCGAAATTCCGTCCTAGTCCTAATAGTACACCGTAACTTCCAGCGAACTCATTATCGAGGGTACCCGCTACCGTAGGTGACTGCGCATACTTCTCTGGCCATTTCGTGATGTAGTCACTGATAGTGATAGGGAATGCTAATGATAGGGAAAGGTCAGTCACGTCAATTGGCACTGTCTAGAAGGGGTACCTACGTTCTACGTCTTCATTCGACCTTTAAGGTTATGGATTGGTCTCTTGGTCGCTATACACTCTTGCATTTCGCTGACGACGCTTGTTGTCTTAAGGGGCCTACCATCTAGGTCATCGGCCCCGTTGCATTCCGTGTAGAAGACTTTCACGTCCACTCACCCAGTAGAAATTCTTTCGAACTTTCTCGAGAGTTTTTTGATCCAAAGTTTTCCTCCCGAAGATTCACAATGAACTTCCTTCAAGCCACCATACTTCGTGGGACAACCATTTGCTATCCCACCACTTCATTCCCAGACGCACTTCAACAATCCATCCCTGGTGATCGTGAGCTGTACGACTTACAATGTATTTATTATTTATTTATTTATTTATTTATTTATTTATTTATTTATTTATTTATTTATTAGTGGCGAAGTTATGGCTCGTGGCCCTCTCTTACACTTCAGCACGTAATTTACACATAACGAAGAAAGAAAGCAGATTTCAACAAATAAAACAGAATAAAACACATCCGGAGCGTAATGTTAAAGAGAAAGAGACAAAGTCATAATGAAAGAGTAAGATACAAACTGAAAAATATAAGCAGTGCATACAAATAACACAATACGTAATAAAGTAAATGGAAATATAAGTACGACCATAAAAATGATCTATGTACATGAGTAAGAAGTTAAATATTACGCACATCTACACTATAATGATAACCACAATCACACACTCCAAAGCAATCAGCGGTATTCAACAGGTAATCACTGCATGCTATTTTAAAATATTTTTTCACTTAGAGCTCCTCACAGCAGCTGGAAGTGACCCAGCCACAACGAAGTATCCATTATACATTGAAAAGTAGTAGACGGGCTATGTGCGTACTGAATCCGCTGCGTCAGCACCCGAAGTCATTGACCTCGGCCAAGGTCATTGACCTCGTGACGTCATCACCACTGCTCTTGCTTGTAAACATAGCCACGTGCTTTTTGACAGCCACGTGCTCTTTGACAGCTGTCAAGTGGCCATCTTTAAACAACAGACGATCACTAACCTCAGTGCTGCCATCTTTACGGCACTAAACCTCACGGCTACTACCTTTGGCACATGGTGGGGGGCAATTTGAAAGTCCACGTGCTCTTGTTTGTCAACAAAGCCACGTGCTTTTTGACAGCTGACAAGCTGACAGCGGCCATCTTTAATGAACAGAGCACCGTGCTACCATATTTACGGCATTAAAGCTCACGGCTACTACCTTCGACATGTGGTGGGGGGTAATTGAAAATTCCACGTGCTTTCTTGACAGCTGTCAGCCACCATCTTTAACTACATGCACATGGCTTACTGCTATCTTGACGGAAGTAAATTTTATAGCGCGGAATTGAACAAGACAAGCAAGCAAGCTGCCCTTCCTACGATCATAGTTATAAGGAAAGCTGCCCTTCTCAACATATTATTATCTTAGTTTTTAAACCAAGATGCTGTTAGAGATGCCGGCTATGGGTGATTGCACAAGAAGGCGGCTATACATGGGTTCTTATGAGACCTCAAAGGGGCGATTGAGCAAGATGGCGGCTACACACAGGCTCTTATGAAGAAAGCTAGCTTAGAGGCTACTGCACAAGATGGCGGCTATACATAGGCTGTTATGACCTCCTTCTCCTCTGTCAAAGCATAGCTTTATATTTCTGTAGAACAAGTTTAAACATGCATTACTTGCGTACAAGCTCTAGCGTTAGAAAATTAAAAAAACTTTATGTTTACATGATTTTTAAACATCGCTATTCTTAGTGCAGCTATCTTGACAGATTATTGCTACAATGTTAAGTACCTACAATACGTGTTCAGATCACTAAAGAAGAGATAACATAACAAGACTAGAATCGAACAATGTGCTCGATGTCGTTAACTAAAACGTGTGTTCAGAACACTGATTGATGTGTTTAGATCACTAAATAAGTGATTAAAACATAACAACACAAAAATCAAAATCAAATCAAAATTTCTTTATTTGCAAATGAGGTGTCTACCTCGGTGGCAAATGGTACACTAAAATACATTATTGTCAAGCACTAAATATTAAATTAACAAGAGAAGAAAATTTTCCTATAATACAATATTATACTATTTACGCTAACAATTTTTTCTATTAAACACACAGCTAATAAATTTCTATTGTTTACAAAATTCTACTTATAATATCTTCTGTACTACTTACAAATATAGTCAACTGATATACAGTATGTGGAATTACTTCTAATAATACTATACAACTGGTATAAGATTAAAATTTACATTGCATTTATTTACTTTTTTTTACCCATTCTGGAACCTAAGTAGCATAACGACCTGCTGCGTCTTAACCAGAGCCCCTTTTGCCACCACTTTTCAGAGTTCCTGAAGGGCCTTCACAGCTACCGTAGCGGTCCTAGGGCCCTTGAAGTCCCTACTGTACTTCACCTCTACAGCCAGTCCCCTACTTTGGCTGTCCAAACTCCTTAGACCCGGGTATGGAATTAATTTATTCACACACATTTTTTTATTTACATTAACCTGCACTGGACGAATGCCCTCTAACATTTCATTTACTTTCTCTGTTGCTGTTTATTCTCTTCTTGAATGTCTGTACAGATTTTGGAAAAGGATCAAACACTACCCCTTGTAAACTGTTCCACTCCTTCACATCCTTCCCAATGAATGAAAATTTGCCCCAATCGCTTCTGCTAAAATTCCTTCTAATTTTATATTTGTGGTCAGTCCTGCCGATATAATTAATTTCCAACTGAAGCCTCTCACGGATATCTCCTCATGCTTCTTCTCCTGTATAGGCTCTATATAATCCTATAAGTCTAGTTTTCTCCCTTCTCTTACTTAAAGTTTCCCACCCAAGTTCCTTTAACATTTCTGATACACTACTCTTTCTCCTGAAATCCCCTGTTACAAATCTTGCTGCTTTCCTCTGCACACTATCTATTTCTTTTATTAGGTATTCTTGGTGAGGATCCCAAGCATTGTTTGCATATTCCAGTAATGGACAAACCTTACTTAAGTAACTTCTCTCTTTTAATTCTTTGTTGCATCCTTTAAGTAGCCTCATTATGACATGTAATGATCTGTATGCTTTCCCAACGATGTCATCCACACTACCCTTCCAGTGCAAATTACTTTCAAATCTCACACCTAAGTATTTGCACTTGCCATCTTTTGGGATAAGTACCTCATTCAAAGTATATTCAAATTCAGTTTTAAAACTCCTGTTTGTAAATGTTGTAACAGTTGATTTGCCTCCATTAACCTTCATGTTATTTTCTTCAACCCATTGTTGGATACTCTCAAGGTCCCTTTGTAATTCTGAACAATCCTCAATGGTATTTATTTCCCTATAAACAATTATGTCATCTGGATACAAACTTATTTTTGATGTTATATTATTCCCTAAATCATTTACGTATATTAAGAAAAGTAACGGACCGATTATACTACCCTGTGCAATTCCTTTCCGAACTTTCTCTTCCTGCGATACATTATTTCCTACTTTGACTTTCTGAACCCTTGAATTTAGAAATGTTTTTATCCAACGTGTAACCCTTACGTCCAATCCTATTCCCTCTGATTTCTTTAATGATATTCCATGTTCCACTCTATCAAAGGCTTTGGAAAGATCTATGGCTATGCAATCTAACTGGCCTCCTGAATCCAATTGATCTGATATGTCCTGCTGAAATCCCACCAGTTGTGCCTCACAAGAAAATTTCTTTCTAAATCCATACTGGCTCCTCATAAACCAATTTTCATCATCACATATCCCTCTGATATACTTTGATATTGTGGTGGCCTCTAGTATTAATATATGTGTATAAACTGTGTATGTTTTATAAACTCCTTGAACTTTGTTTATGTTTCGAAGACTTTTATATATTGATATTCTGTGCTTCTAATATTATCTTTATTCTCTCTGATTATTATTCATGCTTTTACCTTCGTTCCCCACGATAGTTGGAATGTTAATTAAACGCATTAATACACCATCCCTGTTCTATTATTCAAGTACATAATCATCATCAATAACTACATTGGTGACTCCCGACGTGATATTAAAATACGGCGCGGAACACATTTTGTGGTTAGTCAAGTGTGAAAATGACCGATGCCAGCAACGAAACAAATCCACCGCCAACAACAGTATGGAACGAAGCGGGTATTGCTCGCATTTCAGTGAAGATTCCACCCATCTGGAAGAAAAACATAAAGGTATGGTTTCTTCAAGTTGAAACACAGTTTACTATGTTGGGTATCACTAACGAAACCACGAAATTTAATCATGTTGTTGCGTCATTAGAAGCGGATATTTTAGAATTAATTTCCGACTTTTTATCTCGACCATTATCTACCACTCCGTTCACAGAGCTTAAAGCACGACTAATTCAGGAATTTGAAGAGTCAGAGAATAGGAAAGTGACGAAATTATTAACAGAATTAGAATTAAGTGATAAGAAGCCAACTCAACTCTTGCGTGAGATGCGAACTTAAGCCGGTACGCAAGTCAAGGACGATTTCTTGAAAACCATATTTATGCAGCGGCTTCCTGTTACCGCACGTTCTATATTAGCTACGAGTAAAGATAATCTGGACACCATAGCCACTATGGCTGACAAAATTGTTGAAATTTCACAACCGAGGTTAAATGTTTGTTCTCAAACCGCGCAGGCACCATCCACCATTGCAGTCGATAAAATAAATGATGTCAGTAACGATCGTATCTCAAGACTAGAAATCCAGATCGCTGAATTAACACTGAAAATCAATTAATTGAAAACGTTGTCACGTTCTTCAGGAAGTAGCTCACGATCATCTCGTTCCTCACCAAGAAGGTCACGAGACGGATCCCGATCAGCCCATTCTTTTAATCCTAATGGAGCACTATGTTGGTATCACTTTAAATATCGCAGCAGGGCAAAGAAATGGCAGAGCCCATGCTCATATCAACCACCTTCCGCTCAGAATTCTAACATGCAGTCAAACTAAAACGCTCCACACTGGCGGCGGCAGGTGATCGGAGTCATTTTTCACGCCACCTATTTCTCACAGACAGAAGTAGCGGAAGTCGTTTCCTGGTCGATACCGGAGCTGATATTTCTGTTATTCCGCCTTCGGATAGTGATCGCCCAAAAAAGACAGATCGTAAACTTTATGCAGCAAACGGCACTGGTATTAACATTTACGGAGAGCGTCTACTAGTACTCAGTTTGGGTTTACGGAGCAATTTCACATACAAATTCGTAATTGCAGATGTGCAATCACCGATTATTGGAGCCGACTTCATTCACCATTACAACCTTATCGTAGATCTAAAGAACAGGCGACTCATTGACCCATTGACATCAGCAGAGACACCTGGCACATTGATTAAAGTCTCTGGCATAGAAACAGTTTATGTAATGCCACCAGATCAAAAACATGCTGACATTCTAAAGAAATTTCTCAACTTGCTCCATGAAAACGTCCATTTTGACATACCAGATACCTCTGTTTATCATACCATTGTCACAGAAGGACATCCACCTTCTCCACGGGACTGAGAAAAATGACAACAGAAAAATTAATTGGACAGAAAACCTTCGACAAGCCTTTAATGACCTAAAAAATAGCTTGGCCGATTCAGCACTTCTAGCTCACCCATCTTCAAATTTACCACTAATTTTAATGGTAGATGCCTCAGATTATGCTATTGGTGCATCCTTGCAACAAATCAAGGACAATAATCTGCAACCATTAGCATTCTTCTCCAAGAAACTGACAAATGCAGAGAGGAATTACTCAACCTACGACAGAGAACTCCTCGCTGCCTACTCAGCTGTGAAACACTTTCAGTACATGCTTGAAGGACGTTATTTTCCGATTTACACCGACCACAAGCCACTCAACTTCATGTTTAAGCAACGTTCAGACAAAGCTTCTCCACGTCAGATACGACACATTAGTTTCATCGGACAGTTCACCACAGACATACGTTACACTACTGGGAAGGAGAACATCGCAGCTGATGTTTGTTCACGAATTGCTTCAATCACTATACCTCCAACTGTTACCATGGAAGAAGTAGCAGAAAGCCAACAATGTGACGAAGAACTTCCACACATTAAGAATACGTCACTTGCACTTCGAACAATAATGTTGCCCAATGGTAAAGAACTCGTTTGTGACATGACTGAAGATATGATTCGCCCATATGTACCTCAACAACTACGACAGGCAATTTTCAACTCGCTACACAATCTAGCTCACCCTGGTATTCAAGCAACCATTAATTTAGTAAAAAAGCACTTCATTTGGCCATCACTAGGAAAGGACGTAAAGACCTGGACATCAGCATGTTATCCTTGCCAACGAAGTAAAGTCTGGAGACACACCAACAGTGCAGTGGGACAGTATCCTCCAACGACAGCAAGATTCAGTCACATTAACGTGGACATAGTTGGACCATTACCTCCATCACAAGGATATCGCTATTTACTAACAATTATTGATCGTTTCTCCCGATGGCCAGAAGCAGTTCCATTAGCTGACATCACAGCAGAAGCAGTTTCATTCGCCATAGTCTCAACATGGATATCTCGTTTTGGCGTGCCTCATATCATAACTACTGACCGCGGAAGGCAGTTTGATTGTCAACTTTTCAAATGCCTTATAAGCACACTGGGCATCGTCCACATTAAAACGACAGCATATCATCCGGCAGCAAATGGAAAAATTGAACGCTGGCACCGTCAATTAAAATCTGCTTTGAAGGCACAGATGTCTGATGACTGGGTTTCGAAGCTTCCCCTGGTCTTGTTAGGACTTCGTTCCTACATAATTCCGCAAGTCAATACCTCGCCAGTGGAAATGACTTATGGCTCAACAACTAGGTTACCAGGAGCATTTCTCAATGAACAGAAATTAGTAACTGACATCCCAACCTTCGTTTTCAAATTGAAGGAACAGTTAAGGAACCTTAGACCAGTCCCAACAGAACATCACGACCACAAAATGATCTTTGTTCACCCACGGCTGATGACGGGCAAGTTCGTTTTCGTTCGACATGATGCTGTCAGAACACCTCTTCAATCACAATATGACGGGCCATATCCAGTCGTGTCTCGCAGTGATAAACACTTCGAGGTTGAAATGCCAACAGGGAAACAAACTATTACCATTGACAGATTGAAACCTGCCTTCCTTCTGACAGACCAATCATCGAACAACAAGGAAGACACATCTGGAGAAACCACTGTGGACATTCCGTCGAGTTCCATTCCAAAGACTGTCAACCTTCAGATGAAGACACGCAGCACTCAATTCAATACACCCGTACCACGGATCACCAGATCAGGTCGAAGGGTCACCTTCCCTCGAAAATACATGGACGCTGTCACTGCGGAGGGAGTGTGTGGCGGCCTCTAGTATTAATATATGTGTATAAACTGTGTGTGTTTTATAAACTCCTTGAACTTTGTTTATGTTTCGAAGACTTTTATATATTGATATTCTGTGCTTCTAATATTATCTTTATTCTCTCTGATTATTATTCATGCTTTTACCTTCGTTCCCCACGATAGTTGGAGTGTTAATTAAACACATTAATACACCATCCCTGTTCTATTATTCAAGTACATAATCATCATCAATAACTACAATATTAAACTCCCCAGTATTTTACAAACTGTACTAGTCAGGCTGATTGGTCTGTAGTTTTCTGGTTTTCTTTTGTCACCCTTTCCTTTATAAATTGGTATTATTATAGATTCCTTCCATTCCTTTGGTATTACACTATTATTTATGACATAGTCAAAGATAAATTTTAAATAAGGCACTATGTACCACCCCATTGTCTTTAACACCTCCCCAGTAATTTGATCACTTCCTGCTGCTTTTCCTTGCTGAAGCAGTTGGATTTCTCTGAAAATATCTTCATTTGTGAATGAGAAGCTTCTTGTTTCCCTCTGTGTCTCTCCCTCTCTATCTTCTGTTTCGGTTTGCAACTCCTGACAATCTTCCACTGAATCTCTGAATTCCCTACTAAAGAGGTTTGCTTTCTCAGTATATGTTAAATAGTGTTCACGCCTTTCTCCCACCATTGTAGGAATTTGGATTCCTTTTCCTTTTTGATTCCTGATATATGAATACAGCTTTTTCCATTTCCCTTTGTGGTCATTATGCTCTTGAAGAATGCCATTCATATAATTCTCTTTTGCTTCCTTTTTCACTCTATTCAGTTCCCTCATTAGCTGTTTTCTACTTTCTCTACTCTCCCTACCATCTTTGATTTTCCTGTTTACTATTCTACATTTTCTTTTTAATTTTCTTCTTTCACTTGTATAATAAACAGGGTCTGAGGTCATTTTACCCTTCTTAACAGGTACAAATCTCTTCTCTCCTTCCCAAACGATTCCTTTGAATTTAGCCCAAAGTGTATCCACGTTACTCCCTTCACTTATCCAACAACAGAATTGTGATTTGAGGTAAGTCCCTAATTCACCAACTTTAGTTTTTCTGTACAATTTCTTGTCTTGTGTGACCCTCGTATTAAGCCTTTTTGGTACCAGTCCTACATCCATTATTACAGCCTTATGGTCACCTATTCCTTCAATTACCTCAGTTTTATCAACAATTTCCTATGGTTTAACCAAGATACATCTAGTAAGTTATTGAGACGAGTCGGTTCTTGTACTACTTGTGTAAATCCTCCCTCCCAAATTAACTTATTTGCCAGTTTCTGTTCATGGGCTTCACTTTCAGCTCCATTCCATTCAACTTCAGGCAAGTTAGACCTCCCCCAATTATTACCATACCATTATTATTGTTTTTATGAGTATAATATATTATTTTCTCAAATATTTCCATGTCTCTTTCCTCTCTTCCAGGCCTATATGTTCCTATAATTCCCACCTCCTTCATATTATCACAAATTAATTTTATCCCTAATATTTCATCCCTTTCATCGGTAAACCATTCATGTGAACAATATGTTTCCTTCACCAGAATAAACACCCCCCCTACCTTTTTATCTCCTCGGTCTCTACGATAGACTGTGTACCCTTCTGGAAATACTTCTCTATTACCCACCCCTTCTCTCAACCACGATTCCACTCCTGTCACCACATCAGTCTCATAAGATTCCATCAATGTACCGAATTTTAATTGTTTATTTACTACACTCTGACAGTTTACCAAGAGCAATCTCAGACCCCCTTCCTCCCTAAAACTTGACTGTTGCAATTGGTTAACTTGAAATTCCTTACTTTCCTGAGTTTCATTTTCTAGTTGGCTGAGCCAGCTTGAAGTACAGCTGGCTCTTTCTACTAATTTTCCTGGTCAGTATTATAACTCAAGGGAGTTGCCTTTTTTACAGTACACGTCTTAAGATTAATAAAATCTAGAACAATATTTGCTATCTTTCGTTTACCTGAATTGTTTAGATGGAGGCCATGCTTTGTGTAACAGTGTCTCTCGAAACTGCTGCTATCTATCACTTGTGTATTACGAGAATATTTACAAATCTTAACCATATCTGTATTAACTTTGTCCACTTCAATGTTCACACACGAGTCTCTAATCAAATCATGCCTGTCCGGTACGTTCACTACAAAGATGTTAGTGTGGTCAGCTTACCTAGTGTACATTTAAGTTGAGAAATGACATTCTTAGCGTCGTTGTGAGCTACGTCGTTCGTCCCGCCGATGATCACTACTGCATCACTACTTCCGAGATTTCTTGCCGCCTGCTACGTGTTTTCCAATACCTTCTTCATTGGGGCCCCAGGATAGATGACGGTCGATGCTGCAATATCTTCATTGTTCATTTTCTCCGCAATTCCCCTCGCCTAGCTATCACCACACTTTCGCCGGTGCACTGTGTGGGATTTTAGGCCTAACTTTGCCGCTTCTCGTAACGGATTTTGCGCTATACGTTTGACTGCTTCCCATACGGATACCTTGCGTATCGCTTACTTCCCTCAGGGCTGAAAATATATTTTTGGTGTCAATTACAAAGTTGTCCTTATTAAACTGTACACTTTTCCTCCTAGAATCTGAAGCAACTTGACACCACACTCTAGAATTCACGGAACCACCTGTGTTCTGAGTGTTTACTGGTACCGGTACTTTCGATTCCAGTAAAAGTACCTTCTCCTTTAAAATCTCGTTCTCCACTTTTAATGCATGTAAATCCTGTTGCTATAAAGAGAGAATTACAAGTACATTATCATTACCTCCATCCTCCAAGGAATGAGACGCCAGCGATTCGTTGACCATTGTAGGCCTAGGTTTGTTACCGCTATTCAAATTGCTCTCGCCACAGCTAACACAGGTCCAAGTATCTTCATTTTTAGCAAAACCAGCACTACATATACACTCAAAATGGTACCAAATTAAACACTTTTCACACTGGATACCATTCTTCACTCGCTTCTTGTTTACACCACACTTATTCCCGATTATTTCGCAAGAGAACCGGGAGCTATCTTCACTTACATCCTTCGCTGACGCCATCTTGAAAAAATAAGACTAGAATCGAGCACTGTACTCGATGCCGTTAACTACAACATGTGTTCAGAACACTGATTGATGCGTTTAGATCACTAAATAAGTGATTAAAGTATAACAAGACTAGGAAAGAACACGATACTCGGTGTCGTTACATACATGTGTTGAGAACATGTTTACTGGTTAGGACGATGATGTAGCTTTAATAAAGGTATTGGCTTTACATTCCACTAAATACTATTTTACGGATTTAGGAGAGGCCGAGGTGCCGGAATTTTGTCCCGTAGAAGACATATTACGTGCCAGTATTTGAGCACCTTCAAATACCACTGGAGTGAGCCACTGCAACACTCAAGAGTGCGTTGTGCTTTCAACTGCAGACCAAACGATCTGTGTGGCGTGTGATGTTGAACTTCTCTGAACTACGGCAGTTCCAACACTTGTTCATTTACTCGCCCTGTGTACTTGACCAGTCCTGACGAACTAATTTCGTGTTCTGGTTGGCCCAAACCATCAGCTGTCCTGCACTAAGACGGCACGGCCGCCAAATCCCTCACCTTCCCCGAGCATCTCCTTCACCGTAACAAATCTCCCCGCCTGAGAGACGGCGTTACCGCCTAAGAGGACCCCCTCCGGCTTTGGGGAAAGAATGACATTTTTAGATAGATTGATAATGCCCTTATTGGTGACGAAGTTAGGGCTCAAGGCCCTCTCTTACACTTAACCACTAGATGAGTATACGTTTACATAATTACAAATACAAATGAAACAAATAATATTAATAGCAATAATAATAATATCCTTAATTTTAAAATACACAAAATAAAGTACACTTAAATGACGTAACTACAGTAATCCATTCATTCCTTCATTCACTCAACAATTATCCAGCAAGTCAGCGGGATCCACCCAGCAAATGCTCGCGGCAAGCCACTTTAAACTTGCGATGAGCAGGATTGCCTCTAATGACCTGGACACAGAGTATATGAAGAAGCGGTTGTAAAGAGCAGTGGCAAGAGAGGAGCCGAGCCAGATCTTGTATTGTGTTCATGATAGGACGAGAGGTAAGAAAAAGATGAAGACGGATAGTTGGGAGTATTAGTGGAAATTTCATTAAGCAGAAGTGATAACATGTGAAGTTCACGGCGTTGGTGCATGCGAAGCCACGACACGTCCTTAAAATAAGAAGACAAAGGATCATCATGTCGCAGATTACGCAGCCGTTCAGGTTACGGTCCATTTTCTTGTTTCTGTCGCAGGTTTTTCAGTCAACACAGTATCACAACAATCAAACATATGTAGCGAATTAGTTGTACTTTAATTCGAACCGAGAATACATTACAGAAACATTTCAACGGATGTACGCATTTATGTACTTTATTGCATGTGCTTATCACCTGTTGAGTCTCAGTCATAATAATTCCTAAGCTAGTACTGAAGTAGGTTAGGGTATGATTTTATTGCTTAAAATTAATGGAGAGATATCCTGTTGCTTGAGGGAATATAGATTTTTACAGGTACCGATAATAATAATAACTTGAGTTTTATATGGGTTTATTAATAAACTGCGTTTATTTCAATAGTCATTGATATGTTGAAGGTCGGAATTAATTTTAGTAATTGCAGTATCAACATCACTCGTTTTTGAATGATAGTAAATGTGTACATCATCCGCGTACACTTGCGATTTGCAGAATTTAAGAGCTTTCGATATATCATTAATTTGGATGATAAATATCAGTGGTCCTATAACCGACCCCTGAGGGACACCGAGGGTCTTACTTCGGCATCCTGAATTCACATTTCCAACTATCACACGTTGCCAGCGATTTTCAAGGCAAGAGGTTAAAACCGAGGCGACACACTATTCAAATTTAACTCTCGAAGTTTCTGCAGTAGTAACTGAGGGTGGACAGTGTCGAAGGCACTACTGAGATCTAAATTGTTGTATGTCCGGCACTCCCTTCTCGCTCCGCCAGCCAGCTGCACGCGCGCCTGTGTATCATTCTGCTAGCTTCGACGCGCAGCCCCCAGTGCGCGTGCCTGACCATCGAGTGTACTATAAATAGGAGCTCCCTGCCTGCTCACTTGCCCACTTGCCCCGGTGTCCAGCTCCAGAATACACCCTACGTCGAGCACGGAGGCTACTCCTCTTGAAAATGTGCTTCGACCAGGTGGACTGAATTTCTGGCAGTACGAGGTTTCACCTCTGGTCACCGCTCCCTTACCTGTTTCCGCTGCCTATGTTCCGTAATTCTTTTACAAGCCATTTTCATTCCCTAAGTTATGCAAGCTCCCTTAGTTTCGCTAGGTGGAATTTCTTCAATCAATTGAACTTGCTTTTTAGGAATTCAGGCACTTCAACAAACAAGGACTGTCAAAGACATTTATGTTAGTGTGCCAGATAGTTCTCGACTATCAACGTGTCAATTCACAAAGACTATCTTTTCAAGATAGAAGTGTATATAAAGACTGTAAACCTGTACATATTGTATAAAGACAGACTTTTCTCAAGATTCAATATTCCTTTTTTGCTTCAAAATAAATTTCAATTATTTATGTAAATATCATAAAGTGAAGCAATAAAAGTTGTGTTTTGTAAATTTCAACCTTGGTTACAACATAAATATATCTGTACAGTAACGTTCCGTTGGTCCAGTGCAGGTCTGATATTATGTGTCACTCGTAGTAAAGGTGTCTCAGTGCTATGTCCTTTCCTGAAGTCGGATTGAAAGGGGTTGAGGAAGGAATACTCGGTAAAGTATTCAGTAACTTGTGTATGAACTAGACATTCAAGCACCCTGGATAACGATGGTAGGATGGATACTGGACGATAATCTGAAGTAGAATCTAACTTGGAGCTCTTCGGGATGGGTCCAATTAGCGCATCTTTTCAAACATCTCCGTTTTTCAGGCAATAGTTAAATATATGGGTTAGTATTGGTAGAACAGAGATATAGGCATATCATCATTACCTGTGGCATTACATGTAATAGTGTATATCACACCTTTAACTTCATTCGAGCTGACATTTCTAAAAGAGAATTGCTCATACACAGACTGCTGTTGAAACAAGGGTAATGATTTCTTAGGGAAGAAAGTAGAGGCTATTCTTGGCCGTGCGAAATGATCATTTAAAACCTCAAGCGATATGCTTAGTAAATGTTGCTCTACGACTTTACCTATACCTAACGTACGCAATTTACTGCATTTTTGCCGCAAGCTGTTATTGTTCATCAGTTCCTGAAAGTATTTATATTTAGAATTCCTAATTAACTGTTGGTTCTGTTTCTCAGAATTTTGTACTGCTCTAAATCATCTGGGCTATGCGGCAGGTGGTTCTTACCTGTTTCTTTGATGTTGCTTGTCAAATATTTCAGTACCAGTGAACTGAATTTATTTACTTTAGAGTTAAAGTTCTGAAAATTACGGATACTCTCCCAAGGCAAGTTTATTCCAGTCCATACGTCGTAAGTCGTGTACGTGGGTATTCCTGTAGAATGACATGTCATGCGAAGATATGTCAGGAGCAGGGATCTCTCCGTGTTTAATTCATTTTTGAGGTTGATTTTTCACAAGAAGATCAAATAAGGCAAGACTTGTGCGGTTAAAGTAACGAACGTGATTAGTAGCGTTGAGGGGTAAAATCGTCATGTTTGTGGCGAGAAATAAGTTCAGTAGATTGTTGGCGTCACTAGTTTGCATTAAAAAGTCAGTGTTAAAGTCACCCATGATTATGTCATCATATGCCGAGATAAGATTTGCTAATGCCTCTTCAAAATCATCATTATTTTAGGCGCCTTGTATACAATCCCTATTAATATCTTTTATGGCATCTAATTCTACAAACATATATTCCGGTCGCTGTGTAAGTCTTGGGTCAGAACTGGAAATTATCTTACATTTTTGGTCATTTCTGTAATAAAGTAGAAGCCCACCACCTATTCTGTCAATACGGTCATGGCGTCCATGTTAGCTGCATCCAGCTTTCACTGATTCCAATAATATGTACGTTATTCACTTCAAAAAATAGCCCGTAAGTCTTCCATATGAGCTAATAATGACTGGCCGTTTAGAGTGTAACGACCACGGATGGCTGCTAAGCTGCTCTTGCAACACAAGTCCCGTTGAAAGTGGTAGGGACGAAAGAGAAGGGGAGGTTGGGAGCTGTGGAGAGGAATGCAGGTCAATGGTATTACGGTTGTACTGGTCAAGAAACATATTAAACTATGCAGTAGGAGAACAAATTAAGTAAAATGTAAAAAGAGCTTACCCGAGCAAACTGGTGAGTAGATCCATTAACTTTCACAAGCACGTACTTACACACACAAAGATATAAACTAACACACATAATTTTTTCTCTGAGTTCGCGAGTTTGTCCTACTGCCTGCAATTCTTTTTAACTGCACCATCGTTCATATTTGAATTTTACTTTCATCTTCTCTTAAAACACAAATGCGTCCATCTTGAGTCCAGCAGCCTGATTAAGGATACTTTTTCTCACACTTTTGAGGGACTCTGTTAGTATAAGTTCGTTACCCTTCAAAGCTCGCTTTGCGCGCTACACTCGAGGAACTTAATAACGATCGGTCGATTTCCCTGTGAGACCACTTCAGCTCTGGCAGCGATCCACATCAAAACTGAAAGTTCTACCGAGAATTTATGTTTCAGTGTGTCTAGTATTTTAATGTAAACATCCTCAGACGACTGTTCCGGGACACCATACAACAAAAGGCAGTTCCGGAGATTATACTGTGTCCAACACACCGTCTTGTTTCTGAAGCCGATCTTCCAGAGTCTTCAGCTCCCCCATAAGCTTTGAGATGTCTTCGCTGACCTGTTTCTTGAATGCCTGGAACTCGCCGCCAAGCGCCTCGAGCACGTTCGGTGGGTTGGCGGCACTGACTGTTGAGTCTATGCGAGCTTGAAACTCTTCGAAAGCCGATATCTTCTTCGGTACTTCCTTCACAGACATAGTGATTACTTTTTAAAGAAGAAGGCACTTAAATATATAGCTTTGTTCGCACGGATTAGCACTTTCAGTTAACTAACGTGCAATTTAAACAGGATGTAGCAGGAGAAACTTTACTGTATCGTCTCACTTGCCGCCATCTTATAACGTGTTCATGACCTAGTGCCACCACACTTCCTAGCTTAGGTTACTAACCAGACACGGCGCCGGTTCCAGTTAGGCATACTGCTCGTTGTAAATATTCCTGACTGGACTTGTGTACATGCACTCCGACCGGCGAACCGAACGGAGGGCGGGTGGCTACGGCTCTACCATGGCTCTATGCCTCTGCATTCGGGAGACGGGACACGGCTGGACCCCACGCATACTCTCAACAGTCCGCTGTCCTGAGAATGGTTTTCCGTGGTTTCCCATTCTCCTGCACTAAGGCGAATACCGGAACATTCAGGGGAGGAATGAAATCACTTGATTAGTAGTAGCTGTGTACATAACGCACATTATTTCATCTCTCTAGTAACTTGATACAGCCGTACTTGTCTATATATTATTTTTTTTATGAAAACTCAAGTCAGTCAGTCCGGCCATTTTATCCGGTCGATTTCCTTCATTTTTTATTATCTGAAAGGTATTTGTGCACAGATTGGTCATAAGGTACTATAAATCACTTAACTTCCGCCTTCCTCAAATTATTTCATTTTTTCAATTTTTGTCTCTTTGAAACAATCATATCTTTGGTTCTAATTGAGGTACGCAGTTCGTTTTGGGCTAAGAACACTCAGTGGATCAAGCACTTTCTTTTCAGGTAATAACTACTTAAATTGGTAGATTCTGAGAACAGTTATGAGTACATTTGTCTCCATCACGAAGATCTTTCAAGGACTTTTCAACAGTTCGGCGCGTAGTGTTGTTCCAACGAACGTTTAATTCAATTTCTTTGTGTGATGTATTTTCAAGTGTTTTGTTGACATTATATTACATTCTATTACCGGAGCAGATCATGTGCTGTATTTCATTAAGTCGGAACTTTGCAAATACATCCGTGAGGAGGGTAACGAACAACACCATACTTCGCACATTGCGGGCGGAGCCAGCGGGAAACTCCTAGTCATTTCTTAACAATCGCGACAGACAGAATCAATTAGAATAAATCTGAACTAGATTATAATTTAACTGAAGAAGTTATGACAATGAGTCTCAAAATATCAGGATAAGTGAACTTTCCAACGCTTGCTCCATCACGTGGATTCTCCTCCTCTTGAAGAACATTGGTCAGCCAGATAATAGCATCTCCGATTTACATTCCATGTGGTGACGCGCTAAAATGACTGTTGAGTTGTGAGTAACCTTGCCCTCAGGAAGCGGATATTCCTCGGCGTGTGTCCAGACTTGCTTATATTACTAGCTACCTTCCACAACTACATGCCAGCCTCTGAATTACTTAGTTAAAGTTAAAAGATTACGTTGTTAAACAAATCTCATCCTATATACAAGTTTTACGCTTAATTATAACTAACATGCATGATCAATCCTAAAATTATATAATACACTAGCAAATGTACCCGTGCTTCGCTACGGTATTCTACATTGTATACGGATATCGACGTAAATACTGTGCGTGCAGCAAATGAGATTGTTTTAAAATTGCATGTCTCTTAGCCTTATCCGAGAAATAGCATGGGGAGGTCCACATACGTTGTTTCCAATGTAAAGTGAGGGTTGCGGAGTTGTGATGATAACGCCAGGCTCACTTGCCTACTGCCATTCACAATCGAGTTGGCAAGTTTACATTATAATTGCAGGCCCCAATGCCTACTGCGCGGTCACAATCGATTTGGGGAGTTTTAGTTACAATGGCAGACCCATTTCCTACTTTCAGACAGGTTACAGTTGAGGAGTTTTTATTATAATACCAGGCAACTTCCCTACCACCAGTCAAAATTGAGTTGTGCAGTTATCATTATAATGACAGTCCCTTTTTACTGCTGCTAGCCAGCTTACTGCCAGTCACACAGAATTAGTGAGTTTCCATGAAAATAGCAGGCCACTATGCCTAATGCTAGTCAAATTTTAGATTGGAACATTTGTTTATAATGGCGGGCACCCTGGCCTAGAGCCAAACACAATAGAGTAGGGGACTTTCGAACAAAACTGCATGATCCCTTGCCTTCTGCAAGACAAATCGAAAAGTGAATTATTCATTAAAATGGTAGGCCCTCCTTACTAATGCCAGTTACACAGGAGTTGGAGAAGGACCCCATTCCTACTGCCAGCAGTCAAAGTCGGTGTAGGGAGTACTGATTACAATAGCAGACACATCCTTTCTCGATCTCTACAAATCGACATCAATGAATATATATACAGGATGGACATACGAAAGTATATGAATGTTTACAATATTGCAGACCTTCATTTACAGATTAACTGCTGCTAAACGGTACGTCATATCGACAAAGGATTGTACCGTAAGGCGCAGTATTTAGCGATCTAAATGGCTGGTCCTATGATATTTTCTCGCATCTAATCTATTCATGGGTCAGATTGAATCAAAAACGTTGAATAGGTTGAAATTTGTGTAAGAATATCTTACATTTTCATTACTTTTCGGATAATTATGTGACATAGCATTTGGCTCACATATGGGTACTGGGTGGGCCAATGTTCGTGTAGAGTTTGATCATACTATCTTTCCTGTAAGTGATTGAAATTATGCACATGAGAAGAAAAGGTTTAGAAATTAATTTCCATTAAGGCAGGTAGATTTCCATAAAGTTTGGTTGTGTGTATTTAGAGGGAGTGCAAAATCACGGTTTCGGTTTCGTATAAACCCCCAATTAGTTCAGGGATTTAGAAACAATATTTGCCCTAAAACCTCCCCAAAGGACAGGTGGATTCTAAATATGAAGTTTGGTGGAAATATATCCAGTAGTTTTCAAGTTAGAGAAAGACAAACAGACCAACAAACAAAGAAACAAACAAACTAACTAACTAACAGACACCAAGGAAACCTACCCCTGGACAGATGGATGCTATATATAAAATTTGGTTCAAATATCTTGTTAGTTTTCAAGTTGTAAGAAGTACGCTTTACACGCACCCGCTGGGATTTGTACCGAAAAACGGTCCGTTAATGATATATCCCTTACTAAATCCTGTTATCGAAATGATGCACATGAGAAAAAAAGGTTTAGAAATTCATTTTCATTAAGGCAGGTTGATTTCCATTAAGTTCGGTTGTGTATACTTTGAGGGAGTGCAAAATCACGGTTTCGGTTTCGTAAAAATCCCCACTCAATTCAGGGATTTAGAAACGATATTTGAGCTAAAACCTACCCAAGGAGAGGTGGATTCTAAATATCAAGTTTGGTGGAAACATATCCAGTAGTTTTCAAGTTATAGAAGGACAGACAAACAGACAAACAGACACCAAAGATAAAAATGATGCAGATGGTCATTATTACACCTGAAACGGATAACTGTACGGAAATTTCGCCAAAATCAATGTACAGACACACGGTCGTTACGCTTTTATTTTTTGCGCTAAAACCTACCCAAGGACAGGTGGATTCTAAATATGAAGTTTGGTGGAAATATATCCAGTAGTTTTCAAGTTATAGAAGGACAGACAAACAAACAGACAAACAAACAGACAAACGGACACCAAAGCTAAAAATGATGCAGATGGTCATAATTACAGGTGAAACGGATGACTGTACGGAAATTTCGCCAAAATAATCAATGTACAGACACACGGTCGTTACGATTTTATTTATATAGATGACGGATAAGCATGAGCACGTTGAAAAGTGCAGACTTCCACTTCGAGATTCATATCTCCTAAACGGTTTATGATATTAAGAAACGGTTTGCGCCATCAGACGCCTCATTTATCGCTCTACATGTTTGTTTCTAAACAATTTCCTCGTATCTCCCATATTAAGGGGGTATTTGAGATCAAATTTTGAATAGGGTGAAATTTGGGTGCATTTTTAACATTTTACATTACGTTTTGCCTACTTATGTATAAGCTAGAATCATGAAATTTGGTACACACATGTCCCTTAATCGTGCCAATGTGCGCACACAACGTTATGATCCTATCATTCTTATAAGTGTGTCAAACAATGAAATATACTTGTAAAAATCACCAAATTTACGAACAATCCAGAAATACGGCCAAATTTAACGTATAAGGGAGAGAGATACGACAAAATGTCACAGGACCAAAGTTGTAGATCACTCCGAATTGAAGGGAGATTGTGCCATCCGTTTTGTGATACGACTTACCGTTTAGCCAAAAAATAGTTCAAAAGGAATGTCTGCACATCATTAAAATTGCCTCCATATTTCGATATCTTTGGGGGGTAAAAAGTGAAAAATTTGAACATGTTGGAATTTTCCCGTCGGTTAGGGACCAAAAGCTATAATTTCACCAAATTTCAATTGTCTACTTCGTCTGGCAGGTTGTGCCGCCATTTTGATTTGGGGGGATAGGGGATAAAAATGAGGAAATTCTCGAAAATTTTTAAGCCCACGAAACCTATAGGTTATCGTTTTGGATATACTATACGACTGTGTTCTTATGCTGAGCCCAAAATTTGAGCCCCCCCAGCGTGCCCCCTTCAGGGAATTTTGAGAATTTCCGATTTTTCTAGGGATCCTGGGGTCATCAGTTTCCTCCGTACCAAGTTTCAAATTTCTGAGATTTATGGAAGTGCCTCATTAATTCACGTCTTTTTTCATTTTTAAATATTTATATATACATCGCTCCAGCCCGACTTGCTTTTATATATATAGATGACAGATAGGCATGAGCACGTTGAAAAGTGCAGACTTCCACTTCGAGATTCATATCTCCTAAACGGTTTATGATATTAAGAAACGGTTTGCGCCATCAGACGCCTCATTTATCGCTCTACATGTTTGTTTCGAAACCATTTCCTCGTATCTCCCATATTAAGGGGTAAATTGAGATCAAATGTTGAATAGGGTGAAATTTGGGTGCATTTTTAACATTTTACATTACTTTCTGCCTACATATGTATAAGCTAGAATCATGAAATTTGGTACACACATGTCCCTTAATCGTGCCAATGTGCGCACACAACGTGATGATCCTATCATTCTTATAAGTGTGTCAAACAATGAAATATACTTGTAAAAATCACCAAATTTACGAACAATCCAGAAATACGGGCAAATTTAACGTATAAGGGAGAGAGATACGACAAAATGTCACAGGACCAAAGTTGTAGATCACTCCGAATTGAAGGGACATTGTGCCATCCGTTTTGTGATACGACTTACCGTTTAGCCAAAAAATAGCTCAAAAGGAATGTCTGCACAGTCATTAAAACTGCCTCCATATTTCGATATCTTTGGGGGGTAAAAAGTGAAAAATTTGAACATGTTGGAATTTTCCCGTCGGTTAGGGACCAAAAGCTATAATTTCACCAAATTTCAATTGTCTACTTCGTCTGGCAGGTTGTGCCGCCATTTTGATTTGGGGGGATAGGGGATAAAAATGAGGAAATTCTCGAAAATTTTTAAGCCCACGAAACCTATAGGTTATCGTTTTGGATATACTATACGACTGTGTTCTTATGCTGAGCCCAAAATTTGAGCCCCCCAGCGTGCCCCCTTCAGGGAATTTTGAGAATTTCCGATTTTTCTAGGGATCCTGGGGTCATCAGTTTCTTCCGTACCAAGTTTCAAATTTCTGAGATTTATGGAAGTGCCTCATTAATTCACGTCTTTTTTCATTTTTAAATATTTATATATACATCGCTCCAGCCCGACTTGCTTTTATATATATAGATGACAGATAGGCATGAGCACGTTGAAAAGTGCAGACTTCCACTTCGAGATTCATATCTCCTAAACGGTTTATGATATTAAGAAACGGTTTGCGCCATCAGACGCCTCATTTATCGCTCTACATGTTTGTTTCGAAACCATTTCCTCGTATCTCCCATATTAAGGGGTAAATTGAGATCAAATGTTGAATAGGGTGAAATTTGGGTGCATTTTTAACATTTTACATTACGTTTTGCCTACTTATGTATAAGCTAGAATCATGAAATTTGGTACACACATGTCCCTTAATCGTGCCAATGTGCGCACACAACGTTATGATCCTATCATTCTTATAAGTGTGTCAAACAATGAAATATACTTGTAAAAATCACCAAATTTACGAACAATCCAGAAATACGGCCAAATTTAACGTATAAGGGAGAGAGATACGACAAAATGTCACAGGACCAAAGTTGTAGATCACTCCGAATTGAAGGGAGATTGTGCCATCCGTTTTGTGATACGACTTACCGTTTAGCCAAAAAATAGTTCAAAAGGAATGTTTGCACAGTCATTAAAATTGCCTCCATATTTCGATATCTTTGGGGGGTAAAAAGTGAAAAATTTGAACATGTTGGAATTTTCCCGTCGGTTAGGGACCAAAAGCTATAATTTCACCAAATTTCAATTGTCTACTTCGTCTGGCAGGTTGTGCCGCCATTTTGATTTGGGGGGATAGGGGATAAAAATGAGGAAATTCTCGAAAATTTTTAAGCCCACGAAACCTATAGGTTATCGTTTTGGATATACTATACGACTGTGTTCTTATGCTGAGCCCAAAATTTGAGCCCCCCCAGCGTGCCCCCTTCAGGGAATTTTGAGAATTTCCGATTTTTCTAGGGATCCTGGGGTCATCAGTTTCCTCCGTACCAAGTTTCAAATTTCTGAGATTTATGGAAGTGCCTCATTAATTCACGTCTTTTTTCATTTTTAAATATTTATATATACATCGCTCCAGCCCGACTTGCTTTTATATATATAGATGACAGATAGGCATGAGCACGTTGAAAAGTGCAGACTTCCACTTCGAGATTCATATCTCCTAAACGGTTTATGATATTAAGAAACGGTTTGCGCCATCAGACGCCTCATTTATCGCTCTACATGTTTGTTTCGAAACCATTTCCTCGTATCTCCCATATTAAGGGGTAAATTGAGATCAAATGTTGAATAGGGTGAAATTTGGGTGCATTTTTAACATTTTACATTACTTTCTGCCTACATATGTATAAGCTAGAATCATGAAATTTGGTACACACATGTCCCTTAATCGTGCCAATGTGCGCACACAACGTGATGATCCTATCATTCTTATAAGTGTGTCAAACAATGAAATATACTTGTAAAAATCACCAAATTTACGAACAATCCAGAAATACGGGCAAATTTAACGTATAAGGGAGAGAGATACGACAAAATGTCACAGGACCAAAGTTGTAGATCACTCCGAATTGAAGGGACATTGTGCCATCCGTTTTGTGATACGACTTACCGTTTAGCCAAAAAATAGCTCAAAAGGAATGTCTGCACAGTCATTAAAACTGCCTCCATATTTCGATATCTTTGGGGGGTAAAAAGTGAAAAATTTGAACATGTTGGAATTTTCCCGTCGGTTAGGGACCAAAAGCTATAATTTCACCAAATTTCAATTGTCTACTTCGTCTGGCAGGTTGTGCCGCCATTTTGATTTGGGGGGATAGGGGATAAAAATGAGGAAATTCTCGAAAATTTTTAAGCCCACGAAACCTATAGGTTATCGTTTTGGATATACTATACGACTGTGTTCTTATGCTGAGCCCAAAATTTGAGCCCCCCAGCGTGCCCCCTTCAGGGAATTTTGAGAATTTCCGATTTTTCTAGGGATCCTGGGGTCATCAGTTTCTTCCGTACCAAGTTTCAAATTTCTGAGATTTATGGAAGTGCCTCATTAATTCACGTCTTTTTTCATTTTTAAATATTTATATATACATCGCTCCAGCCCGACTTGCTTTTATATATATAGATGACAGATAGGCATGAGCACGTTGAAAAGTGCAGACTTCCACTTCGAGATTCATATCTCCTAAACGGTTTATGATATTAAGAAACGGTTTGCGCCATCAGACGCCTCATTTATCGCTCTACATGTTTGTTTCGAAACCATTTCCTCGTATCTCCCATATTAAGGGGTAAATTGAGATCAAATGTTGAATAGGGTGAAATTTGGGTGCATTTTTAACATTTTACATTACGTTTTGCCTACTTATGTATAAGCTAGAATCATGAAATTTGGTACACACATGTCCCTTAATCGTGCCAATGTGCGCACACAACGTTATGATCCTATCATTCTTATAAGTGTGTCAAACAATGAAATATACTTGTAAAAATCACCAAATTTACGAACAATCCAGAAATACGGCCAAATTTAACGTATAAGGGAGAGAGATACGACAAAATGTCACAGGACCAAAGTTGTAGATCACTCCGAATTGAAGGGAGATTGTGCCATCCGTTTTGTGATACGACTTACCGTTTAGCCAAAAAATAGTTCAAAAGGAATGTTTGCACAGTCATTAAAATTGCCTCCATATTTCGATATCTTTGGGGGGTAAAAAGTGAAAAATTTGAACATGTTGGAATTTTCCCGTCGGTTAGGGACCAAAAGCTATAATTTCACCAAATTTCAATTGTCTACTTCGTCTGGCAGGTTGTGCCGCCATTTTGATTTGGGGGGATAGGGGATAAAAATGAGGAAATTCTCGAAAATTTTTAAGCCCACGAAACCTATAGGTTATCGTTTTGGATATACTATACGACTGTGTTCTTATGCTGAGCCCAAAATTTGAGCCCCCCCAGCGTGCCCCCTTCAGGGAATTTTGAGAATTTCCGATTTTTCTAGGGATCCTGGGGTCATCAGTTTCCTCCGTACCAAGTTTCAAATTTCTGAGATTTATGGAAGTGCCTCATTAATTCACGTCTTTTTTCATTTTTAAATATTTATATATACATCGCTCCAGCCCGACTTGCTTTTATATATATAGATGACAGATAGGCATGAGCACGTTGAAAAGTGCAGACTTCCACTTCGAGATTCATATCTCCTAAACGGTTTATGATATTAAGAAACGGTTTGCGCCATCAGACGCCTCATTTATCGCTCTACATGTTTGTTTCGAAACCATTTCCTCGTATCTCCCATATTAAGGGGTAAATTGAGATCAAATGTTGAATAGGGTGAAATTTGGGTGCATTTTTAACATTTTACATTACTTTCTGCCTACATACGTATAAGCTAGAATCATGAAATTTGGTACACACATGTCCCTTAATCGTGCCAATGTGCGCACACAACGTGATGATCCTATCATTCTTATAAGTGTGTCAAACAATGAAATATACTTGTAAAAATCACCAAATTTACGAACAATCCAGAAATACGGGCAAATTTAACGTATAAGGGAGAGAGATACGACAAAATGTCACAGGACCAAAGTTGTAGATCACTCCGAATTGAAGGGACATTGTGCCATCCGTTTTGTGATACGACTTACCGTTTAGCCAAAAAATAGCTCAAAAGGAATGTCTGCACAGTCATTAAAACTGCCTCCATATTTCGATATCTTTGGGGGGTAAAAAGTGAAAAATTTGAACATCTTGGAATTTTCCCGTCGGTTAGGGACCAAAAGGTATAATTTCACCAAATTTCAATTGTCTACTTCGTCTGGCAGGTTGTGCCGCCATTTTGATTTGGGGGGATAGGGGATAAAAATGAGGAAATTCTCGAAAATTTTTAAGCCCACGAAACCTATAGGTTATCGTTTTGGATATACTATACGACTGTGTTCTTATGCTGAGCCCAAAATTTGAGCCCCCCAGCGTGCCCCCTTCAGGGAATTTTGAGAATTTCCGATTTTTCTAGGGATCCTGGGGTCATCAGTTTCTTCCGTACCAAGTTTCAAATTTCTGAGATTTATGGAAGTGCCTCATTAATTCACGTCTTTTTTCATTTTTAAATATTTATATATACATCGCTCCAGCCCGACTTGCTTTTATATATATAGATGACAGATAGGCATGAGCACGTTGAAAAGTGCAGACTTCCACTTCGAGATTCATATCTCCTAAACGGTTTATGATATTAAGAAACGGTTTGCGCCATCAGACGCCTCATTTATCGCTCTACATGTTTGTTTCGAAACCATTTCCTCGTATCTCCCATATTAAGGGGTAAATTGAGATCAAATGTTGAATAGGGTGAAATTTGGGTGCATTTTTAACATTTTACATTACTTTTTGCCTACATATGTATAAGCTAGAATCATGAAATTTGGTACACACATGTCCCTTAATCGTGCCAATGTGCGCACACAACGTGATGATCCTATCATTCTTATAAGTGTGTCAAACAATGAAATATACTTGTAAAAATCACCAAATTTACGAACAATCCAGAAATACGGCCAAATTTAACGTATAAGGGAGAGAGATACGACAAAATGTCACAGGACCAAAGTTGTAGATCACTCCGAATTGAAGGGACATTGTGCCATCCGTTTTGTGATACGACTTACCGTTTAGCCAAAAAATAGCTCAAAAGGAATGTCTGCACAGTCATTAAAACTGCCTCCATATTTCGATATCTTTGGGGGGTAAAAAGTGAAAAATTTGAACATCTTGGAATTTTCCCGTCGGTTAGGGACCAAAAGGTATAATTTCACCAAATTTCAATTGTCTACTTCGTCTGGCAGGTTGTGCCGCCATTTTGATTTGGGGGGATAGGGGATAAAAATGAGGAAATTCTCGAAAATTTTTAAGCCCACGAAACCTATAGGTTATCGTTTTGGATATACTATACGACTGTGTTCTTATGCTGAGCCCAAAATTTGAGCCCCCCAGCGTGCCCCCTTCAGGGAATTTTGAGAATTTCCGATTTTTCTAGGGATCCTGGGGTCATCAGTTTCTTCCGTACCAAGTTTCAAATTTCTGAGATTTATGGAAGTGCCTCATTAATTCACGTCTTTTTTCATTTTTAAATATTTATATATACATCGCTCCAGCCCGACTTGCTTTTATATATATAGATTTTAAGTGGAGCGGACGATAAATAATTAATAGCGAGAATTGATGACGAAATTGAATTTTAAAAAAATATATTCAATTAATAATAACAATTGATGTTAAGGAATGTTTTGAACTGAGTTGAAGTGTTATACGTTGTGGTGTTTAATCACAGAGTTGTCACGGTTCTTGAAATTTAGAAGCCACCTGCGTGATGTATAGTCAGCCCTGATGAGGAATCCCTGCCCATACAGGTACCTATGGAAATGATCGATGCTCTTTACAACGACCGGCATTTCTTTCCCGGTGAAGCAGTCATGTTTTTCTGGTCTAAAGTGGCTCTTACTGAAGTATTCCAACAGCCTCTCATCGCACTCCTCGACTTGAGACAGGACGACGAAACCGTGTCGAGCACAAACACGGGTGCTGTAGCTGTATAGACAGATCGAAAACTTGCCGGCATTGCTTCTTGCAGATGAATAGTTGTTTTCTCGGTAAGGCAAAACTTCTGACAAATAGATGGTAGTATGCACAGAGGCCGAGGAAACGTGGAAACTCTGAGTTCCTTGGATACTGACCAGCTACACACCATCATAGAGTACTCCGGATCAGTAGGGACTTCTTACTTAAATACAGTACGGATTAGGTACTGAACCTTACATTTCTTAGGGCTCAACTTCAGCTGAGCTGCTCTACGTTTTCGAATGATTCCTTCAAGTTCTAGAGGTGCTCCTCGAAGGTGCCTCCAAGAACGATGACGCGATCCTGATAGATCAAGCACGTATTTCATTTTCTCGAAAATTGCACAACCTGAATGCCTTGATCATGTACTACCAGAGACCATGTCCATATACAGGGAGTAATTGAAATATATTAAGTCCGTTAAACTGGTGTTGGAAAATGGTATTCTAAGCAAAATATTAAAAAATGCTACTCCTATCTTAATTAGTGAAGGAAATATTAAATCACAAAACATAGGTCAGTAAGCTGGATCTCCTCCTCATCCCCTCCACGTGGATGTGGTATTTGGAGGCCTGTGCCCTGTCCTTCACGTCTGTCTGCTGAGGATGCAGCCACAGTTATGGCTGAATCGACATTATTGGTCTATAGAAGAGTAGTTAAGAAATTAAATGACCGAAGACGTGGTAAATAAAGGGAACCAAGGTCAAACTTTTGTGGAGACAGCATAATAATAATAATAATAATAATAATAATAATAATAATAATAATAATAATAATAATAATAATAATAATAATAATAATTGGATTTAAGGCACACTAAATACTGCACTTTTGTGTTTTTAGGAAATCTAGAGGTGCCGACATTTTCTGACACAGAATTTCTTTTACGTGCCATAAAATTCATGGAAATGCTGACGTATTGTGAGCACCTTCATTCACCACATGACTGAGCCCGGATCAAACCCTCCAGAAGATACTACTCTACCGCCCGGTGTTCACAGCCCGGTTATTATTATTACGCCTAGGATGGAGAAAGTGAAATCTGTCTGCAAACGAATAGGGGTAGAAAATATCCAGGACGAGGGCATTAGACAGAAGTACATGGATACGATTAGTGAGAAGTTCCGAACGGTTCACAGTAAGCAGGTGCATGATATAAAACGAGAATGGGTGGCATACAGGGATGCTGTAGTAGAAACAGCAAGGGAATGCCTAGGAACAACTATGTGTAAAGATGGAAAAAGCAAACATCTTGGTGGAATTATGAAGTGAGAGCAGCTTGTAAACGTAAAAAGAAGGTATATTAGAAACGGCTCCAAACAAGGACGGATGCAGGCAAGGAACTGTAAGTATATGAAGGAAACAGAGCAAAACAAATAGTTGTTGAATACAAAAAGAAGTCGTGGGAAGATTTTGGTAATAACCTGCAAAGTCTACGTCAAGCAGCAGGGAAACCTTTCGGAACAGTAATAAAATATCTTAGGAAGGGAGGCGAAAAGGAAATGAACAGCGCTTCCGGTAATTCAGGTGAATTCATAATAGATCGCAGGGAATCAGTGGACGGGTGGAGGGAATATTTTGAACATCTTCTCAACGTAAAAGAAAATCTCCCTGGTAATGTCCCGAACAACCGAGCTCATGGGGAGGAGGAAAATTATGTTGGTGAAATTACGCCTGATGAACTGGAAAACGTGGTAAAAAACTTCATTATCATAAAGCAGCAGGAATAGATGAAATTATACCTGAAAATATGAAGTATATTAGGATGGCAGGGATGAAATGGCTTCATAGAATAATAAGATTAGCATACAATGTTGGAAAGGAACCTTCTGATTGGACAAAAGCAGTAATTGTACGATGGTATCTATCTATAAGCAAGGGAACAGGAAGGATTTCAACAACTATCGATGTATCTCATTGATTAGTATACCAGGCAAAATATTCGCTAGCATCTTGGAAGGAAGGGTGCGATCAGTGGTTGAGATTAAGTTGGATGAAAACCAGTGTGGTTTCAGACCACAGAGGTGCTTTGAGGCTCAGAATTTCAGTATGCGCCAGGTAACTGAAAGATGATACGAGAGGAATAGACAGTTATGTTTATGTTTCGTATATTTAGAGAAAGCATATGACAGGGTACCGAGGGAAAAGATGTTCGGCGTACTGTGGGACTATGGAATTAAGAGTAATTTATTAAAATCAACCAGTCATTTATGTTGACAATTGGGCTGCTGATGGTAGAATGAGTTCTTGGTTCACGGTTAGGCTGTAGTCTTTCACCTTTGCTCCTCGTAGTTTACATGGATCATCTGCTGAAAGTGGCACGGAGGGATTCGGGCAGGTGGAAATGTGCTGACGACTTGGTCTTAATGGCAGATTGTGCCGGAAGCCTGCAGTCTAACATCTTGGAACTTGAAAATTGGTACAATGAGTATGGTATGAAAATTAGCCTTTCGAAGACTAAATTGATGTTAGTAGGCAAAAAACCCAAGAGAACTGAATGTGAGATTGGTGGTACAAAGCTGGAACAGGTACATAATTTCAAGTATTTAGGATGTGAGTTCTCCCAGGAAGGTAATATAGAAAGTGAGACTGAATCAAGGTGCAGGGCGCTCGCAGTCGCGATCAGCAGCATTCTGTAAGAAGGAAGTCAGCTCCCGGATGAAACTCTTTACATTGGTCTGTTTTCAGACAAACTTTGCTTTACTTGAGCGAAAGCTGGGTTGACTCAGGTTATCTTCTCCATGAGTTAGATGTAACTGACATAAACGAAGTGAGAACGATTGTTGGTACACATAGGTGGGAACAATGGCAGGAGTGTACTTGGAATGAATAGATTTAGGCTGATAGGAATGAAATCTATGGGTGAAGCTGCACGCATAAAGCGGCTTCGGTGGTGGGATTATGTGAGGTGAATGGATGAACATATGTTATTTAGGAGTAAAATTGACTCTGTTATGGAGGGTAAGAGAAGTAATGGGAGACCAAGGAAACGATGGTTAGACTCAGTTTCTAACTATTTGAAGGTGAGAGGTATAGGACTAAATGAGTCCACAGCACCAGTTTCAATTAGAGGATCTTGGCGACGTTTATTAAATTAAAACACATTTAAACTTCTTTGTAAACCCCACCCTGTTAGAGTCAGTAATAACACATAGTCGGCAAAAATCAATCCTGGGATCACTTGATCGCCTAAAACCGGGCAAGTCCATTTATTCCCCTCCCCATGTCCTTACAAAATATAATTTATAAGAAACAAAAATAGAATCGTTGATAGTTTACAACCCTGCTTCAAGCCAATTTTACATTCAATCAGGTCGCTTACAACACATTATTCCAATTTCATGCAACCGTAAACTTTCTCACATATGGCCTACACCGTACGGATCATCTTTCCTGAAATCCCCACCCTTCCTAAGTTTGCAACTAACGCGCTTCTCCCACTGTGTCAAAAGCTTTTATGAAATCAGTGGCAGCAATATATACTTTACCTCATCAAGGCTTGGACCTTTATGATATGAGTAAAGGAGTGGAAACAGAGGTAAGGCTTTTTGCGGATGTTGTTATTCTCTGTAGAGTAATAAATAAGTTACAACATTGTGAGCAAGTGCAAAATGACCTCGATAATGTTGTGAGATGGACAGCAAGCAACGGTATGTTGATAAACGGGGTTAAAAGTCACGTTGTGAGTTTCACAAATAGGAAAAGTCCTCTCAATTTTAATTACTGCGTTGATGGGGTGAAAGTTCCTTTTGGGGATCATTGTAAGTACCTAGGTGTTAATATAAGGAAAGATCTTCATTGGGTAATCACATAAATGGGATTGTAAATAAAGGGTACCGATCTCTGAACATGGTTATGAGGGTGTTTAGGGGTTGTAGTAAGGATGTAAAGGAGAGGGCATATAAGTCTCTGGTAAGACCCCAACTAGAGTATGGTTCCAGTGTATGGGACCCTCACCAGGATTCAAGAACTGGAAAAAATCCAAAGAAAAGCAGCTCGATTTGTTCTGGGCGATTTCCGACAAAAGAGTAGCGTTACAAAAATGTTGCAAAGTTTGGGTTGGGAAGAATTGAGAGAAAGAAGAAGAGCTGCTCGACTAAGTGGTATGTTCCGAGCTGTCAGTGGAGAGATGGCGTGGAATGACATTAGTAGACGAATAAGTTTGAGTGGCGTCTTTAAAAGTAGGAAAGATCACAATATGAAGATAAAGTTGGAATACAAGAGGACAAATTGGGGCAAATATTCATTTATAGGAAGGGGATTTAGGGATTGGAATAACTTACCAAAGGAGATGTTCAATAAATTTCCAATGCCATTGAAATCATTTAACAAATGGCTAGGAAATTCAACAGATAGGGAATCTGCCACCTGGGCGACTGCCCTAAATGCAGATCAGTATTGATTGATTGATTGATTGATTGATATTTCCTTATTCAGATATTTCTCCAAGACCATTTTTCATATCATGATATTAACTGACGTCCTCCTGCCCTTTTTAACCACCCTGGAAAATTAACAGTATCAATCTCTCTTCAGCCCAGTTCTTCGGCCTGTTCGCTAATAATATACCTGTATAAATCTTGCTCAAGGAGTCCAGTAAAGTAATTCCTCTGTAAAAACACGGGACATTTCTTACTTCTTTCTTCCTGTAGAGTGGATACATAATCGCAATTTTCCTCTCTTTTGGGAACCTATCACTCTCGAAAATCTTGTTGAACAACTTTACACCGGGCGAGTTGGCCGTGCGCATAGAGGCGCGCAGCTGTGAGCTTGGATCCGGGAGATAGTAGGTTCGAATCCCACTATCGGCAGCCCTGAAGATGGTTTTCCGTGGTTTCCCATTTTCACACCAGGCAAATGCTGGGGCTGTACCTTAATTAAGGCCACGGGCGCTTCCTTCCAACTCCTAGGCCTTTCCTATCCCATCGTCGCCATAAGACCTATCTGTGTCGGTGCGACGTCAAGCCCCTAGCAAAAAAAAACAACTTTACTGTGCTGTCCATCATCTCCCCATTATTTCCCTATTTCTTTCCATGTAAATCATTAATTCAATTTCTTCCACCTGTTGGCCTGGTCCTCAGTTTTCCTATCACCTCCAGTACATCCTCTTCTGATGTATCTTTATCCAACTCATAAATCCATACCTCTGTTCCCCTCTGTATGACCGTCTCCCCCTTGTTTCTCTCCACCTATCTCTCCCTCCTAATAATTTGCGGAAGTACTCCACTCATGAATCATAGCAAATTTTCAGTTTGACATATCTCTTCTCGCCCCTGCTAATTTTATTCACTCTCTCCCACACCCTTTCAGGTTGCTTCATTCTACACTTCCTGCTTATCATCTCTGCTTGGTCCCCCAGCCATAATATCTTTCTCTCTGAAATTTTATCCTTAGATTATTTCCTTAATCTACAAAAATCTTCTCTTTTTTCACTCCCTCCATGCTTCCTGCAATCCTTAAAAGCCGTCATGACTATTTTCCTCAAATCCTTGTATTCTTCATTATACCACCTGTTTCCCTACCTTCTTTCTTTTTTAAATTCTTGCTATCACAGCTACCCTCTTTATTGGATATTCAAATAACTCCACCATCATATCAACATTATCCCACTTAATGCTACCTCCCCTCCTAACTTAAAAATTTGCAAGTCATTTTCTACAAGAGTGCCTAATTCCGATTTTACTTCCTCTGACCGCTTATACTTAATATATCTCTACCCTTCCCTCTGCCCCTCCTTTTATCTCCTTCCTCTTTCTCTCTCCCTTTCCTTCTCAGCTTATCGTAAATCTGGGCATGATGAGATTCAATCTTTTCCCTGTTTCTATGCTCTTTATTATATCCAACATGTCTTCCGAACTATCAAATCTATAAAACTTCCTCCCTGAAATGTAATGCACGTCAGTTTCCCTTCCCTATCTCCGTCCCACGAGCGGTTGAAAATATACAGATTACCTGCCGCAAATAATTCTAGCATTTTTAACCTATGACTATTCCATTCTTAATCTCCACTACGCCTCATTTCCCCCATCATCATCCTACCGATTTTGGTAAATGTTGGGCATAGGTCGCCTATTCTAGCATTCCAGTCACCTAACAACAACATCCCGTTTTCATCATATTTACCAACAATGACACATATTTCCAATAATATATTCCCAAGAAAAATGCCATTAGTATATCGGAAATCCAAGTATAATTCTTCTCTATTTGTTAAACCCGATCCAAACCACCTCTTCCATCTCATTTTCTATGTCCTCGATTAATTCACAAATTCCGTCCTTTATTAAAACCACTACAACTCCGAGTTCATCGCCTCTTTCCTTTTTTATTCTTGACTACAAATCCCCTCCACGCTAACGCCTTCCCTATTTCTAACACGACCTCGATATCGAAACTCTATTCATTTTAACATGTCCTCGTTCCCCATCTTACTTAACAAGCCTTCATTGTTTACAAAACCTGCCTTCCGATCTAGTTATAAGATTCGCTCACCTGCCTCTCCCCTTCTTCCCTTATTTTTACTCCCTCTTCCACACTGCTTGATTTACTTCGTGTTATTATCGCCCTCTCCCTTTCTGCTTTCATCCCACCTTTTAAGGCATTTTCTGACACTCTTCATCCGTCTTTCTTCTTGGTATTCATTTTTCTTTCCCCACAGGGTTTTTAAACTCAAACTTCTGCCTCGCTTCTTTTTCCTTCATCTCGCGCCCCCTCTTCTCTTCCATGTACCTGCACACTCCCGACAACACTCACCGATACATTACTAGTAACTGCTGACCTCTCATATCCGCACTTGCACTGTCCTGGTTTTCGTCCTCCCCCGCCTCATCATGCCCACCCGTTTGCTCTGCGACTTTCCTTTCACGTTATTTCGTCACCACACATCCTTCCTGTTCACACTTTTCGTCCTTTTCCTGTAATTTGTCCACTCACCAAGTTCTAGTTCATCTTCCATTCCCCAGCACCAGTTGATGTATGACCTCAGTCCTTGACTCCTGGCTATCACTAGTGTTTCCTTAAAATTCGAATGTTCTTTCTTCCGTCACTCCCTATATCTCTTTTCACCCACACTTTCTCGCCTTCTACATTCCCTGCGTTTCTCACTACATTATCGGCCATCAAAGTGGACAATAACCTGGCCTACGCCCTCTCACTTTTCCTACCCTTTCCACGTCGTCTATGTCCACTTCACTGAAGTTAATCTTCATTTTATTTTGGATCACCTCGACCACCTTATACACTAAATTCACTTTATTCTCTTCCCCTCCCTCTTGGGCACCATAAATAAAGGTAAATTTCCTCGTACGTTCCCGACTAATAATGGCTTCAACTCTTTTCACCTTCGTCAACTCCTCTTCCAAATTTTTAACCTCCTTCCTGAGTAGTACTATATCTTCCACATTACCTTCCACCTTAGACGTTGTCTCACCATTTTCTCTTGTATCCACCAATTCATATAATTGATCTCCTTCGATGGTTCCCTTATCATTTCCTTAACTTGGTCCATTTGGCAAGCCTCCTTAACCACCTCCTTAATCACTTCAATTTCAACTCAACCTATTGCACCGCCTGGATTCATTTCCACCGCCGTCAATAATTAATAGAACTGCCACCAGTGCCACTTTCCTAATACTTTCCATATCCTTTCTCCTTATTACTTTTCTCTTCATACTCCTCTGCTGTCTTCCAATTACTGCTCGATATTGTTCCACTGAAATGCCCATGTCTCGACACGTCCGCTGTCTCTGCTTGCTTAAGCTCAAGTGTACCAGGGGCATTGCCCATAAGCAGGTGTGTCTCATTACATTGTACAGAGTGCGCACAAAGTCCGTACACCCCTGCTCACTACTGATTTATTTCTATGGTCAGATACCCATTGTTATGGACTTCGATTGTTGACAGTAGTTGGTGCCGAGATGTTGAAAGAAGGAAAGGATTGAGGAAAGTTATCTGGCCGCTGTGTGGATTCATGAGTGTAAAATCAGTGGCAAATCAATGAAAATGTGAGAGACGATTTCTTTGTGTGGTTTGTGAAAGTAGCACCCAGAAAGAAGGCGGTGTTAGAGAGGGAAAGAAAGTCTTCTGTACGGGAAATGTTTACGACATGCCGAGGTGTGGAACACCACCCAACAGACTTGAATTTTGTGCTGTCGTGGAAAATCTATTGAACAGTCTCCGGTCAAATCCATACAGAAACGATCGTCAGAGTTGGAGGTACCAATCAATCAATACTGATCTGCATTTAGGGCAGTCGCCCAGGTGGCAGATTCCCTATCTGTTGCTTTCCTAGCCCTTTCCGAAATGATTTCAAAGAAATTGGAAATTTATTGAACATCTCCCTTGGTAAGTTATTCCAATCCCTAACTCCCCTTCCTATAAATGAATATTTGCCCCAGTTTGTCCTCTTGAATTCCAATTTTATCTTCATATTGTGATCTATCCTACTTTTATAAACGCCATTCAAACCTATTCGTCTACTAATGTCATTCCACGCCATCTCTCCGCTGACAGCTCGGAACATACCACTTAGTCGAGCAGCTCTTCTTCTTTCTCTCAAATCTTCCCAACCCAAACATTGCAACATTTTTGTAACGCTACTCTTTTGTCGGAAATCACCCAGAACAAATCGAGCTGCTTTTCTTTGGATTTTTTCCACTTCTTGAATCAGGTAATCCTGGTGAGGGTCCCATACACTGGAACCATACTCTAGTTGGGGTCTTACCAGAGACTTATATGCACTCTCCTTTACATCCTTACTACAACCCCTGAACACCCTCATAACCATGTGCAGAGATCGGTACCCTTTATTTACAATCCCATTTATGTGATTTCCCCAGTGAAGATCTTTCCTTATATTAACACCTAGATACTTACAATGATCCCCAAAAGGAACTTTCACCCCATCAATGCAGTAATTAAAACTGAGAGGACTTTTCCTATTTGTGAAACTCACAACCTGACTTTTAGCCCCGTTTATCAACATACCATTGTCTGCTGTCCATCTCACAACATTATCGAGGTCACGTTGCAGTTGCTCACAATCTTGTAACTTATTTATCACTCTATAGAGAATAACATCATCCGCAAAAAGCCTTACCTCTGATTCCACTCCTTTACTCATATCATTTATATATATAAGAAAACATAAAGGTCCGATAACACTGCCCTGAGGAACTCCCCTCTCAACTATTACAGGGTCAGACAAACCTTCACCTACTCTAACTCTCTGAGATCTATTTTCTAGAAATATAGCAACCCATTCAGTCACTCTTTTGTCTAGTCCAATTGCACTCATTTTTGCCAGTAGTCTCCCATGATCCACCCTATCAAATGCTTTAGACATGTCAATCGCGATACAGTCCATTTGACCTCCAGAATCCAAGATATCTGCTATATCTTGCTGGAATCCTACAAGTTGAGCTTCAGTGGAATAACCTTTCCTAAAACCGAATTGCCTTCTATCGAACCAGTTATTAATTTCACAAACATGTCTAATATAATCAGAAAGAATGCCTTCCCAAAGCTTACATACAATGCATGTCAAACTTACTGGCCTGTAATTTTCAGCTTTATGTCTATCACCCTTTCCTTTATACACAGGGGCTACTATAGCAACTCTCCATTCATCTGGTATAGCTCCTTCGACCAAACAATAATCAAATAAGTACTTCAGATATGGTACTATATTCCAACTCATTGTCTTTAGTATATCCCCAGAAATCTGATCAATTCCAGCCGCTTTTCTAGTTTTCAACTTTTGTATCTTATTGTAAATGTCATTGTTATCATATGTAAATTTTATTACTTCTTTGGCCTTAGTCTCTTCCTCTATCTCGACATTATCCTTGTAACCAACAATCTTTAGATACTGCTGACTGAATACTTCCGCCTTTTGAAGATCCTCACATACACACTCCTCTTGTTCATTAATTATTCCTGGAATGTCCTTCTTGGAACCTGTTTCTGCCTTAAAGTACCTATACATACCCTTCCATTTTTCACTAAAATTCGTATGACTGCCAATTATGCTTGCCATCATGTTATCCTTAGCTGCCTTCTTTGCTAGATTCAATTTTCTAGTAAGTTCCTTCAATTTCTCCTTACTTCCACAGCCATTTCTAACTCTATTTCTTTCCAGTCTGCACCTCCTTCTTAGTCTCTTTATTTCTCTTTTATAATAAGGTGGGTCTTTACCATTCCTTACCACCCTTATAGGTACAAACCTGTTTTCGCATTCCTCAACAATTTCTTTAAACCCATCCCAGAGTCTGTTTACATTTTTATTTACCGTTTTACACCGATCATAGTTACTTTTTAGAAACTGCCTCATACCTGCTTTATCAGCCATATGGTACTGCCTAACAGTCCTACTTTTAAGACCTTCCTTTCTATCGCATTTATTTTTAACTACCACAAAAACAGCTTCATGATCACTAATACCATCTATTACTTCAGTTTCCCTATAGAGCTCATCTGGTTTTGTCAGCACCACATCCAGGATATTTTTCCCTCTGGTTGGTTCCATCACTTTCTGAATCAGCTGTCCTTCCCATATTAACTTATTTGCCATTTGTTGGTCATGCTTCCTGTCGTTCGCATTTCCTTCCTAATTTACATCTGGCAAATTCAGATCTCCCGCTACAATCACATTTCTTTCCATGTCGTTTCCCACATAGCCGACTATCCTATCAAATAATTCCGAATCCGCATCAGTGCTACCCTTTCCCGACCTGTACACTCCAAATATATCAAGTTGCCTATTATCTTTAGAAATCAGCCTTACACCTAGAATTTCATGTGTCTCATCTTTAACTTTTTCGTAGCTTACAAATTCTTCTTTCACCAGAATGAAAACTCCCCCTCCCACCTTTCCTATCCTATCTCTACGATACACACTCCAGTGCCGTGAGAATATTTCTGCATCCATTATATCATTTCTCAGCCATGATTCAACTCCTATTACAATATCTGGTAAATATATATCTATTAAATTACTTAATTCTATTCCTTTCTTTACAATACTTCTACAGTTCAACACTAACAATTTTATGTCATCCCTACTTGATTTCCAGTTCCCTGTTCCCTTATCACCGCTCCCTAGGCCATCCCGTTTCCCTGAATGTACCTCCCTATTACCCTTCCAAACAAATTTCCTAACTTATACGTACCACTGCGGTTTAAATGAAGGCCATCCGAGCGCAGATCCCTATCTCCTACCCACCCATTAGGATCTAGAAATCTCACTCCCAGTTTCCCACATACCCACTCCATAGTCTGATTTAAATCCCCAATCACCCTCCAGTCAGTATCCCTTCTACACAGTATTCCACTAATAACAATCTCCGCTTTCTTAAACTTCACCCGTGCTGCATTTACCAGATCCCACACATCTCCAACTATGTTGGTACTTATATCAGCTTGCCTTACCGGAATCAACCATGAGGAAACACATCAATGAGGATCTGAAAATGAGGTGTTGGCGTCCAATGAGTGTCAATGAATTGTCAGGTGATGATTTGGAGAGACCTGTTGATGGTTGTGGTGGCATGGCGCAACAATTCCAAACAATGGCTCAGAAGGCAGGAGTCATGTTCGCTGACGAATGTGTGATTTATCGCAGTTCCGTTGTCGCAATATGTACTTTTGTGGAAAAGAAAATCCGCATTTAATACAAGAAATCGAGCGAAACCCATCTCTCGTCATGGTTTAGACCGGACTGACACACACGCATGTCTTTGGCCCATATCAGAACAGTTACCTGCAGGTGATTAATGACTGGCTCATCTCGCAGCTGAAAAATGCAGACGTTGTTTGGTTTCTACACGATAGGTCGTCGGCTCACTTAGCAGTGGCTTTTCGGCAAAGTCTGAACTCGCTGGATCGTTCCAGGATTGGAGAATGATGCAGCTCCTCTTCCATGGCCACCAAGGAGCCCGATAACGCACTGAGGTGTTACATTAAGGGGCAATTGAAGTACCAGCGGTATGTTGGAATTGATGATCTGCAGAATGGGCTGCGCGAAGCTTTCCAGACAGTAACCCTAATCAGAATATGGCGGCGTATTGAGCCATGCAGCGATACAGATTTTGGCTGGTATACTAATCAATGAGATACCTCAAAAGATGTTGAAATGCTTCCTGTTCCCTTGCTTATAGATAGGTACAGTTACTGCTTTTGTCCAATCAGACGGTTCCTTTCCAACATTGTATGCAAATCTTATTATTCTATGAAGCCATTTCATCCCTGGCTTCCTAATATACTTCACATTTTCAGGTCTAATTTCATCTATTCCTGCTTCTTTATGATAATGAAGTTTTTTTTTTACCACGTTTTCCAGTTCATCAGGCGTAATTTCACCAACATAATTTTCCTCCTCCCCATGAGCTCGGTTGTTCGCGCTTTTTCCAGCATTGTCCTCTTCAGTATTCACACAACGCAATAAAGAGCTAACCACCAGAGCAAGAAGCAACAGTGAAAACATCCCCCACATAGGGTTGGCGTCGGGAGGGGCATCCAGACAGTTCGCACCCGCGACCTCACAATGTGTTCAATGTGACCACCATCAGCCGTTCCTGTACACCGATTCCTTCATATGGCTCCAGAAAAAATAACCAAGGGATTTAAATCAGGGATTCTGGCTGGCCACTGAACCGGACCGTTTCGACCAGTCTCCTGGCCCAGGAAATTCTCGTCTAAGTACTTCCGCACTGGCTTCTCTCCGTACGTGCAGAAGAATGTAATGTAGAGCATCCGGCAATGTTTCAAGTGTTGGATTGTCAAACGCTGAGCGAGCCCCATCATTCATCAGCATCTTTCTTGTGAGAAAATACGTTCTTGCCGTTGTTTGCTGAAAAACCTGACAAATGGGTAGCCTAAGATGAAGGATGCATATACAGGGAGCGCATAACCCAACACTCATTATTTGCTTCTACTTACATCTTATGAATCTAAAATACAGAAGCAGGCAACGGTGGAGTGTGTGGATTCTATGGAGGGAAGGAGTATTGTTTATTCGTGTCATAAGTAACAATACGTACAAGAAAGAGGTACTGACTTTGTGTACAGAATATTAAAAAAACATGAACACAATGAATCATATATACTCATAAATGGAGCACTTGAAACATTATTGTCATATGAAGTATAACACATGGAAGAACATACTCAGGAAGTACCAAAGGAAGGAGTGGCAGCTTTACACATCATACGGTGTTAGCAGTCGTGTGTGGGTTAGTAATAAAACGTAACAAAGTCACCAAACCGTGATTAGCATACTTCGAACACAACAGGGACTACGATGAGAAGTTCAAAAGGCAAACGCAGTAGGCGTTCAATTACTACACACAGTACGCGCCTTGACACACCATTATCTATCAGGACTTGAAGGTAATGCTCAATGAGGAGGTATCCCATTCTCTTACAAATGTGCAGAAGCAGAAGCGTGAGGAATCATGCCAACAGCTTCTGCGGCTGTGTGGAGTACTTTCTCGTCTGCTCTCCGTCGGCGAGTCACGGTTACGGCTAGATACTTCGGAAGAGTACCGCCAGTCTATGCGATAGGAGAACACTGCGAGTCACGGAAGTGACTATTCACCTCGGACGACGAGCTTTCGGAAATTGTCCATGTAGCCAAGTCGCTCGGTATTTCAACCCGATATTCCTCGCCACGGAGTGGTTGGGAGGAGAGGGTGTGACCAGTTCAATGTTTTGAGCCTTCGTCTGTCCAAATATATCAAACTCAATCGCATGCTGTAATAGATTTCGAGATATCAACGACGAATAAATCTCCATTTCTCGTCACCCAATCACCCTCCTCATGGCAACTGATCCTCGTCAACGAAAGCAACAAACGACAGTTTGTAGAACACTTGCTACGTGCACCCAGACCAAACAATGGCAGAGGAAAGTCATCAAGAATTAAGTCTACAAATGTTCCCAACTAGAGTAAAGTATGTACTTACGCCGTGTGTTAACTGGAAATCGTAGTTTCACCAGACCAATGTCGTACAAGTCATGCTTGATTACTCCTTCAATGGGAGTCTGACTTCCAGGCATCTTAACGTCTCCTGCGAGCCAAACCTCGGTCCTGCAACACATAGCAACAGATTTTAGCTTTTACGAGTATTCGGGGGAACATCAATGAATTGCGCTATCATCTGTTTACCTCCACCTGTGGGTGCAGCACGACATGTTACCATGCGATACGGAAGTGGTTAGGACGTAAGTAAACCCACGCAATTTGGTTCCTTCCGCCGAAAAAATGAAAAGAGATCCGGCTCCTGAATCCCTGCTTAAAATAACATATTGCAACTGCAAGAAAGCTTGTGGTTGACGGAAAGCAGGTCTCATATGATCTTCGCTGCTACAAGTTTCCGAAGATGTGCCTGAAGTTTCTATGTTTGAAACTACAATGAGGATGAAAATGAAACCCCAACGTCCATAAATTAATGCATGAACGATCATCATGACGAGGAGCAGAGCTTGATGAGGTCATAGCGGTAAAACACCATGTTCTGACCTATGCGTCACTTTCTCGTTTCAACCCGTGGTATACAAACTTAGTACACAGTTTGATGTATGTTTATTGCTTCATGATGTCGAGACTTAAAGTTGTCATGAGAATGAATGTCGGTAGGAAAATTGTGTTTATGTGGATAATTTTCTACAGCCTGTTCAAACAAGTACATATCTCGTAGAAACGTCCTTCAATGATCTTTAAGATTGATCCGTATGATATCTGCTCAGTTTAAGAGATACTAGCTGATGTACCCGTGCTTCACTGTCCACAATATTCTAGATTACATAGTGTACACGTTGTACGATTATTTTAAATTGCATACCTCTTAACGTTACCCTAGAAACGTTACGGGAAAGCAACCATACGTTTTTCTCGTGTAACGATTGGATTAGGGATTTTTCCTTGTAATGGCAGGCCTCTTGCCTACTATCTGTCACAATCAAGTTGAGGAGCTTTCATTTTGATGACAGACACTCACTCTCTACCTGCCTTAATAATACCTCTATATGAATAGAAAGAGTATCTACGGTCTATAAAATTTACATTTAGGAATCTATTTCCAGGCATATCAAAGGCTCAGGCTGCATTATGCTCAACTGTCTAACATCTTTACAAAAAGGAATGAAATAGAAATTAACGGGATATTGAATACCCATTCTACCAGGCTTTGGGAAAAACAATAGGTTACAGTTAGTAATGATTTAATGTCATTATTTCGTCAGTATCTTAACGAATATCTCAAACTAATATATGTCTATAGAGCTAAGTGATCCTTCATTAGTTGACCCTGAAATCAAACTCAGTTGCAGTTATCAATTATAACCTTAAAAACCGATGTTCAATTGTTAGTGTACACTGACTGAGCAAATGTCATGGGATAGCGGAGCACTGATGCCACGCCCCCTGTGCCAGCGGCAGTTGTATAAGAGACCTTGTGAGCAGTGGCTGTGCATGTGAAAGGTGTAACATGGAACGCCGTCGTGAGCTAACACTGTTCGCACGGGGTATGGTGGTCGGTGCCCGACGGATGGAAAGTGCGATTTCGGAAGTGGTGCAGGAATTCCGCTTCACACGGTCAACCGTGTCCAGGGTGTATCGTGAATGGTTGAATGCGGGTATCACCGTCCACAACAGACGAACGACCGGCCGTCCAGCCACCCTCGATGACCGTGACCAACGACATCTGAGACGGATTGCCAATAGTGACAGACGGGCAACCGTGCAACAAATCATGGCTCAATTCAATACAAGCCTTGCTAGACACGTCTCCCAGTGGACAATCCGTAGGAACATGCGTTCTATGGGGTATGGGAGCCGGCGCCGCACACGGGTGCCACTGTTAACCCAACGTCATCGGGCTCAACGACGCGCATTTGTCGCCAGTCACCAGGGATGGTCACTGGCGTAACGTGATATGTTCGGAAAAATCACGATTTCAACTGCACCCTGCCGATGGGAGGCTCCGTGTATGGCGCAGACCACATGAAGCGACGGATCCGCCTGCCTCGAAGGTGTGGTCCAGGGCGCTGGTGTCTCTGTTATGGTCTGGGGTTCATTTTCGTGGTATGGAATGGACCCCTAGTTGTTCTGGAAGGGGCTTTGAATGGTACGCGGTATGTTGAGCTGCTCGGAGACCGTCTCCGCCCATTTTTGGCCTTCCAGCGCCCAGACGGTTCTGCGGTGTTTCAAGATGATAACGCACCCCCACATCGCTCCCACGTCGCCCGGGAATGGTTTCAGGAACATGCAACGGAGGTCCAACCACTGCCATGGCCACCCAGGAGCCCCGATATGAACCTTATCGAGCATATCTGGGATGTCCTGGAACGCAGGCTCCGTGTCATGGATCCTGCACCCTCGAACGGACCAGCATTAGCGGCCGCTCTGCAAACGATTTGGTGTCAGCTGCGTCCAGAGGACTACGAGGGACTTGTCGACTCACTGCAGTTCGCACGGCCAGAGGAGGCCCCACACGCTGTTAGGTGACTATCCCATGACATTTGTTAAGTTATTGTATATGCTACGTAACATAAACATATTATAACTGTGCAGGCACCCACACTGGTACTTAAAACATGCTTAGCTTAATGAATCTTGCCATCAGTCAGTTAACTGGACACCTCAGACGTTTTCCTGGTATGTTTTGGGGTCGTACGAGCTTGCATTTCTTTCCTTACTTCTTTTATTCGAAAATAAAATCGGCATCGTATTGTAATGGAAAATTAATTTTGGTACCAAGTCCTGAGCAATGTTCAGTACAGCCAAGGCCAACTAGATATACAGGCCATAAGGCTCCCCCTCCACTTCCGGCGCTACGTCACACGAATAGCCATCCGCTTCATTTTTCGCCAGTGACTTGTAGGCTGATATGAACCTCGCAGCAGTAAGGCTATCAATGGTGTTGAATGACTTAAACTTGTGTGAACATTGTGAATTATGCCCACGTCGTGTTGTGTACCTGGTTGTAGAAGCATAAGGTAGTATGCATAATTTCTGATAATAACAGTGTTAATAGAAAAATGTTTGAAAAGCTGTGCAAAAGCAATTTACAAACCACTTTTCAAAATCCATTTGAAGAAACACAAAAGATTTTTGTAATGTTCGATACTGTTCATTTATTTAAAAGCTTAAGAAATAACTGGCTTAATCAAGCCGATAACTTACAAACTTTCGTGTTTCCTGACTTTGACAACCCTGAGTTAGACAAAAAATGTTTTGCTAGTGTAGGTCACCGTAAACAGCTCCACAGAGGAGAAGAGAATTATGTAGTTAAGCTTGCTCCTGCCCTGAACCAAAAAGTGTTGTACCCAACTTCATTAGAGCGACAAAATGTAAACCTTTGTTCTAAGCTCTTCGATGAGAAAAATGTCGCCGCTTTAAAACACTTTGATAAAATAAAAAATGGAGTTGGTTTTAAAAGCACAGCTGTATTCTTAGAAATAATTCTTCAGTGGTGGAAGATTGTTAATGTTAAGCATGCTTTCAAAGGCGACAGATTTAACGACCCTCATTGTAACGCAATATTTTCAATTCATGACGACAATGTTTTATTTCTGTGCAAGTTTTTAACATGGTTAATTAGATGGGATAATCTGTCTGTTCAAAGGGAGATTACACAAAGGTCACACTACAAAAACTATTTTAGAGTTAATAAATTTCTTGAAAACAAGTTTAGGATTCAAGTATGTATTTTTAGGGAAATTTCAAACTGACGAACTGGAAGCAAGATTTGGGCAGCACAGGGAAATAAGTGGTGCCTGCTACCATATTTCAGTTAAGCAAATCCTTGAGTCAGAACGAAAATTGAAAGTCCTGACGGTAATAAATGCATACTCTGCTAAACATGCAGCCATCCCTATCAGTGATATTTCATTAAGTAAGTATGTGGATTGCAAGAGCTCATATTGTAAAAGCTTCAAACCAACAGACATTTCACATTTTGAAAATGTGGTAGTTGAGTTAAATGATGTTATTGTATCTGAAATTTTTTTCTTAGGTCTAGTTTATATTGGTGGATATATTTGTAAAATAATTATGAAAAATTGTAGATGTATAAATTGTCAAGATGTTTTATTGTTAAATAATTATAATGTAACGTCAGATGTGTTAAAGCCGGAGGACAATTTTTATTTCAATATAATTGACAGGGGAGCTTTGAAATATCCATCAGATTTTATTGTTAACATTTTGATCACACAGTTTAAATTATTTGGTGTACTTATAAGAGATAAATTTGAATCGAGGTTTTTACATGGTGATTCTCAAAGAAACATTCTGATTTTGCTTGTCAACAAAGTTCTGGAAAATAAAAAAGGTCATGTTTGAAACATGCAGTGATTGTAGAAGTATTTTTAGAGATTACGTTGACAAATGTATATACATCTTTTGTAATATATTATTGAATAACTATAGAAAAGTTATCGCAGACAAACTCGTTGCTAAGAAGAAGAAATCCTCAAGTAAGGATAGCCATAAATCGGCAAAGAAAAGGAAAATTGATAAACTGAAACCTTAAGAATTGATAGATAAGTTTTCAGTTGAAGCCTAATTTCTATGAAAGGTTCCAGACTATTGTTGTGAATTGCTATCATGTATTTGCATAGTAACATTAAAACTATTTTTATACGTATTATGGATTTTAATCTTTTGCATGAAACCGTGTTTCGTTACAAATGACAGATGTCAGCTTAATTTTACGTAAATAAATGTACATAAACTGTTCCGCTAGTTTTCCCCCGCATAAAACTCGTGTAGTGCACAAGCCTAAATAAAACCACAATTGAAGGCGTGTTCAGTTATATCGTTATGGTTCAATAAATTAATAATATCATGGAGACAGTGAGAGCGGGCCGTATACTACCATGCTGAACGCCAGCCACTCGCGTGACGTCACGGTCCGAGCCTTGTGGCCTGTCTATCTAGTGCGGCCTTGGTACAGCACCCAAGTCCATGAGAAACAGTAATGGAGGTAAAGTATCCAGGCATTCTTGAAATATTTCTCCCTATAATGATTCTTGTACACTAAAATTTCTCACAAGTTCCTCTACATGAGAAAATATAAATAATTAATTCGATGGGTAAATGGGATAATTGGGTGAGTTATTATATTATATTATATTATATTATATTATATTATATTATATTATATTATATTATATTATATTATATTATATTATATTATATTATATTATATTATATTATATTATATTATATTATATTATATTATATTATATTATATTATATTATATTACATTATATTATATTATATTGGTAGACTTGCCAGGACTGAAAACGGACATCCTTTTGCCTCCTCTGTATTAAATAAAATGGCGTATGGCTTTTAGTGCCGGGAGTGTCCGAGGAGAAGTTGGTTCGGCAGATGCAGGTATTTCGATTTGACTCCCGTAGGCGACCTGCGCGTCGTGATGAGGATGAAAAGACGACGCATACACCCAACCCAATGCCAGCGAAATTAACCAATTCTGGTTAATTCCCTGCTGGGAATCGAACCCGGGACCTCTGTGACCAAAGGCCAGCACGCTAACAATTTAGCCATGGAGCCTGGCTCCTCTGTATTGTTTTGTAGATAACCAATACATGCAGTAAAATCTGACCATCTGCTTGCATGTTTAACAATGTCCCCACAGAAGTGATGAATAGCATTCATTTTTGAACTGGTGAAAGGAACTATTTGTTCATCTTCCCAACTTGATAATAGTGGCTGAGCAAAGGTAAGTTTGCTGTACTTTTTTGCTGACAGGTACTTATGATTTTGGCATTCTTATTGACAATAGCTTTTGCCATGGCTCTAATCTGACTGAAAAATGATGTTTAGGGTACTATCACTTAAAGGCAGATCTTGACGTGGGATAGCCTTCAATCACTTTGAGAATATAGTGGGATCTTTTGGATGTAAAAAAGAAATGCCACTTCTCATTCCAATGTTTATCGTAACCCGACTGGCAACCCGGGACATAGCAAGTTGTAGGCAAATTACATGTGTTAGTAAATTGATACATATGCCAAAGTATACGTCCTACTTCTCAAATGATTAATCCTTTTCACTTTTCAGTTCACGAAAAGTTAACACCAGATATTTTTCACGTATAAAACTGAAGAACGTACAAAACTACCATAAAAAGACCACAAACTCTTTACACACTTCCACATTAAGCCGACAAAAAGCGCGCGTAGGTACTTGGACTTTTATCGACGGCAGCGCTGCAGGTGGCGGAGATTCAGAGGGAGTCATTCGTCCTGATAGTATCTTATCTTTGTGTACGGTAACACTTTCTGTTAATAACAATCTGTCTACACGTGGCCAATCCTTGAGTAGTTGTTGCGAATTTAAAATTTTAATTTAATTTTCATTTCTGTTTGTGTTTATTAATAACCTTTGGTAATTAGGATATGTATGAACGTAATTTAAAAACTATTATGTGGTGTACTGTAGTATCTTATTAGAAATTAACGTGCTTATTCTACTGTTGTGAAATATTTGTGTAAGAAGTGTTCGTAGAAACTATCGTACTAGAATACTGTTGTTGTAATTAGGATAGGGTTAACTGCAGTATAGAATTGTGTAATTCTTGTGTAATAATTTCGGTATTCAGTAATTAACGACAGTTTCCATCCTGTTAGGGTGTTGTAGGATAAAAATATGGTACGACTAAGTAGTATTGTGGTGTAGTAGTATATTAATTATCTTATTGTCATGTGACCTTTGTGTACTTACCTAGATAATATTTCATTCCTTTCATTTTTGTGCACAGAATAAGTTTTTCTTCTTTTTCCTGTTCATTATTCCGTAAAGAATGGCTGAGGAGTGCAAGTTGTAGTTGTGGTCAGGCATTAAGGAGTATGAGGGAGGAGTTGGAAAATGTTAGGATTCTCTCAGAGGACAGGAAGGAAAGTAGGCCTCCCTCAAACAATGTACAAGATACACTAGCTGCAAAGGTGGGAAATGTAGAAGACAGGTGGTCTAATGTAGTTAGGGGTAGGACATCGCAGGCTAAGGGCTCTTCAAGATCAGAATTCAGGACAGGTATCGGTGGGACATCGGTACGAGTTACTGCAGGTAGAACAACAGAGGGAAGATGAGGAACAGGGAACTGTTGCTGGGAAGTGTGGAAATAGGAGAAAGGGTACAGGTAGGAAAGGGATATATGGGGTAGAGGATAGGAAAAGATAGGTGGAAGAGGGTCATGGGAGGGAGAAAAGTAAGGAGAAAATAGCTTCTGTAGCCGTCAGGAAAGATAGGGCTGACCAAGATGGGAGAAGATGAAATGAGGTGGGGTAGGTTCTAGGCTCTGGTCTTGGGATATATGGGGAAAGTGTTTGCAGGAAAGGGAACTAGGGTATCCAGGAATTAGAATGACGCGGATGTTGAAGAAAGTAGAAGAGAAGTAAGAGGGAAAGGAAAATGTGGCTGGGTTTCACGTTCGTAAAAACAACATTAGGCAAGCAGGTATAAGTAACAACATAGTAGGGAATGTATGGGATGTAGTAAATGCAGCACGGGTGAAGTTTAAGGAAGCGGAGATAGTTATCAGTGGAATACTGTGTAGGAGGGATACTGACTGGAAGGTGATTGGGGATTTAAATGAGACTATGAAGTGGGTGTGTGGGAAACTGGGAGGGAGATATCTAGATCTTAATGGGTGGGTAGGAGATAGGGATCTGCGCTCAGATGGCCTTCACTTAAACCACTGTGCTACGTATATTTAGGGAGGGCTATAGGGAGGTACATTCAGGGAAACGGGGTGGTCTGGAAGTCAAGTAGGGATGTTAGTGTTGATCTCTATAAATATTGTAAAGAAAGAACAGAATTAAGTAATTACCACATATTGTAATAGGAATTGAATAATTATATAATAGATGCAGAAATTTTCTCATGGAGCTGGAAAATTTATCGTAGGGATAGGATACGAATGGAAGGAGGAGTATTTTTCTGGTGAAAGGAGAATTTGCAAGCTACGAAAAAGTTAAAGATGACAAATATGAAATTCTAGGCGTAAGGCTCATCCCTAAAGATAATAGGCAACTTGATGCTTTTGGAGTGTACAGACCGGGAAAGGGTAGAGCAGATGCTGATTCAGAATTAGTTGATGAGGGAAACGATATGGAAATAACGGGACTGTAGCCGCTGATCTCAATTTCCCTCATGTCAATTGGGAAGGTAATGCGAATGACAGAAGCATGACCAACAAATGGCAAATAAGTTAGTATTGGAAGCACAGTGATTCATAAAGTAATGGAACCAACTAGAGGAAGAATATTCTGGAGTGGTGCTAGTAAAACCATATGAGCTCTGTAGAGAAACCGAAGTAATAGATGGTATTAGTGATCACGAAGTTTTTTTGTCGTAGTTAAAAATAATGTGAGAGAAAGGAAGGAATTACAATTAGGACTTTTACGCAGTACCATATGGCTGATAAAGCAGGAATGAGGGAGTTTTTGAAAAGTAATTATGATCGGTGGAAAACGGAACATAAAAATGTAAACAGACTCTGGGATGGGTTTAAATCAATTGTTGAGGAATGTAAAAATAGGTTTTGATCTTTAAAGGTGGTAAGGAATGGTAACGGTCCACATAATTATAACAGAGAACTAAAGAGACTGAGAAGGAGGTGCAGGTTGGAAAGAAATAGAGTTACAAATGGCTGTGAAAGTAAAAAGAAATTGGAGGAACTTACTAGGAAATTGAATCTAGCCGAGAAGTTAGCTAAGAATTACTTGATGGCAAGAATTATTGGCAGTCATAAAAGTGGATGTGTATTCATAAGTGCTTTAAGGCAGAAACATTTTCCAAAAAAGATTTTTCAGGAACCATTAATGCGAAGATCTTCAAAAAGCAGAAGCGTTCGGCCAGCAGTACGTAAAGATTTTTGGTTACTAGGATAATGTCCAGATAGAGGAGATGACTAATACTAAAGAAGTGTTAAAATTTACCTATGATAACAACGACATTTACAATATGATCCAATAGTTGTAAACTAGTAAAGCAGCTGGAACTGATAATATTTCTAGGGTTGGGAAATAGTACCATATCTGAAGTATTTATTTGTTTATTGTTTGCATGAACTAGCTACATAAATGAATGGAGAGTTGCTATAGCAGCACCTGTGTATAAGGAAACGTGTGCTAGACATAAAGATGAAAATGTCAGGCCAGTCAGTTTGATATGAATTGCATGTAAGATTTGGGAATGCATTTTTTTCCTGACTTTTTAGTGATGTTCGGGAAATTAATAACTGGTTCGACGGAAGGAGTTCGGTTTTAGGAAAGATTATTCCAATGAAGGTCAACATACAGGATTCCAGCAAGAGTAGTAGAGCTGTGAAAGTCTCACAGCCACGGAGGGTCTGCCCCCGAGGTCATTGACTCCGGCGAAGGTCATTGACCCTATGACGTCATGACCACGTGTTACTGTTTGTAAACAAAGCCACGTGTTCTTGTTTGATAGCTGTCAAGCATACAGCTGCCATCTTTAAACAACAGAGCATCGCTAACATCAGTGCTGCCATCTTGACGGGGTAATACCTCATGGCTGCCACCTTATGCACGTGGGCGAGCGAAATTTGAATTCCACGTTGTTTTTTGACAGCTGTCAAGGTGATAGCAGCCATCTTTAAACAACAGAGCATAACTAACTTCAGAGCTGGCATCTTGATAAACTTTATGGTTTCCACCTTATGCACGTGGTGGCGGGCAATTTGAAATCTACGTGCTTTCTTGGCATCTATCAAGAGGACAGCAACACCTTTAACCACGTGGGCATGGAATTTTAAACTCCGTGCTAGCATCTTAACAGGGCGAAACCTCATGGTGCGGAATTTAAATTGATCTTGACGGGACTTAGCCATGTCGCGGGACATAGCTCATACGACATGTAAATTCTAAATACATTTCTTTACAAGTAGAACGTTTAAAAACTTTGACAAACGATATATCATCTCTCGAAGACCTTCGCCAGGGTCAGTGACCTCGGGAGCTGACCCTTCGTGACTATGGACCTTTCACAGCTGAATCCCTCTTCTGAGTTACGGGGTTAGGACTATCTCTTTCTCCTCCTCGCAGTTATAGGGGTGTGCAGAATCGCTTTCCCTCTTGCTTTTTTCTCCCTCTGCTATCGTTATCTGAATCCTACAAGATAGCACATGCTGACTAGGTTTAATCCTCATACAGAATAAATCGAAGGAAAGCTTTACGTCTCCTAAACAAGATAAATCATGTTTGTTACGGTCGATCGGAAAATGCAATGTGCGTGCATTATCACAAAATAGAGAATAAATAGATAGACTTTACGGGAAAGGGAAAGAGTAGTAACACGTACTTACTCTTTGGAATAGTATTGTGAGGTTAGCACGTCCCCATCCGACAAACATAAAATCTATTATTATGGCTAACGACATAGGTGTTCAACCCTAGTATTACCTCTTCTGCGTTGCCTCTTCTATGTTCAGTGGTCAATCAAAGTAAACGACACATCCCTCTTAAAACAATAATCACCACCACGACTGAGTAATGTGAACATTACAGTTTGAACCGTCTATCTTGCAATCTGGAGGCTAACACTCTACGGATCCAGGTATTCGGTAGTGGTGATGATTATTGTTTTAAGTAGCAAATCGTGGACTGAGCTAAGGCCACTGTAGTCGCTAACTCTACAGTTTGAGTTATAATCCCATTCAAAAAATGATTAGCGATGTGGCCATGAAAATGCTCGGGAGGGACCTATCTCTTTCGACTACACAATTACTAAGCTTGAACAAAAGATTACCGAACATTAAACTCTAAAACTACATCACTTATTTCTCTTTGTGTTGCCAGTACACAGTGCTCGATCACAGGACCATTACTACAATATTCATACACTTACCTTTAAAGAAAAAACAATGTTTATAGTCGACAGATGTATGCGCGAATCGAACCCTCAGCCTCACGAACTAGCTCATAGTAGGACTGCTGCGCAGTAGTAGTTAATGTGAATATCGCTAACTCCCTCCGGACGCACTAAAGTAGAGAGCCCTCCCTTCCTGACTGCCTTTTACTCGACACTTACTTACATTATCATTTAAGATGCACAAAAATTTGACAGCCGCTGTCTTGGAGGAGCCAACCTCAGTTTTACGGGCAGATGCGCTTCCTGACACTAACAGTCACCATCTTGAATGGCCTAACCTTACTTTAACGGCTAGATGCCCTTCCCGACGTACAAACCACTACAGTCATGAATTCGGTTTGCATGCCGGTATTTATTCATAGAACTTCCCGAGTTCGATTCCTGACATTGTTTTGCAAATGTAAAACCACGGAAAATTATCAGCATACGCGCACAAAAATTCCAAATGCTGTGAACTTACGCGCACACGAATTTTAAATTTTCTGCACATGCACACACACACACACACACACTTAATTCATAGAAGTAGCAATTACATTTTATCTGAGATACATGTGATAGATATGTTGTTGATGTTCGTAATTCCTGCTGTGACCCACTTGTTGGACATGACTTTTGTTTTGGAAAGATTCATCTTGAAGCCGACTGACTCACATTCCATGGCAAGATCAGTAACTGATGTCTGGAATTCGTCTATCTCGGCCAGTTGATGAATATTAAAGGTGATATAAGACCATACATTTTTCGACGCATTAAGGGAAAGATAAGAAGAGAGCAGATGACATCAGATCAGTCACTAAAGTTAATGACATTCTGGAGAGAATAGCCACCTTAAAATGGCAATGGGCTGGACATATGGCTCGAAGGGAAGATAACAGATGGACGAATGGAGTCCAAGAGATCATCGAAGGCCTAGAGGAAGACCGCCAGACAGATGGGACAAAGACATCAAGAAATAGCTGGTGCTACCTGGAGAGTTCTGCTAAAGACCTAAGAGGCCACATCATGTAATGATGGTGATGATGACTTAAGGGGAGGGAAATAAATCATTGATTGATACGTGCTCTTTGCTTGATGCGTTGGAAGTGAACAGGTTTGATTCCGCTCGCAGCTCATAACCGAATGTGTGCGAGGCTTTTACTTTGACCTTGACACAGAGCACGCACTTGCTACGTACAGAACAGGCGCACCTCGAATACAGGATTCTTACGAACCCGTGGCTCTGGGAGTGAGGCGGACTGGGAGTGTTCTATTTTATAAATTTTGTAGATGTTTTAGAACGACCTACCTGTAAGATAAAATATTCTACACCTTAAGAACAAAGGACAATAACGATGAACTTATTGGCAACTGCAGGTCTGATTACGTTTTAGCATGTCCTTGGACATTACTAAATCCTAAAAACTCTTGTGGATCTCACGAGGGTTTCAAACTGAAAGTCCGCCTCCGTCGTGTAATAGTTAGCTGCTACCCTCTAGAGCCCAAGTTCGATTCCCAGCTCTGCTACATAATTTAAACGGGGTCTACACAGCCTCGGGAGGTGAACTGAGTAGAGGTAGGTTCGATTCCTACCTGAGCTATCCTCGAAAAAGTTTTCTTACTTCTTTCCAAGGCAGATATCGGGATAGTACCTAACTTATAGCTTCCTGTCTGTCCTTCTATAAGGCCCCTGTTGAGCATATTATGTGAGGGCGATGTACTAGTCATTCTCCCCAGTTGCATACTCCGCTAGGAGAGTGCTCTTGACGCGGTAGAGGTGGGAACACCAACTCTCGTGGGTTATTGTGTTTCAGGACGACCTACCTGTAAGAGAAATATTCTACACATTAACTTATTCGCAACTGCAGGACTAGTTACGTTTAGCAAAGCAAAGCAAAACAATCTCCGTACAGGACATAGAGGCCCTTGGAGGGGTAGAAGATAAAGGCTTCTACTATCTGTAACCTGGACACTTAACCGCCTTTGCTCCCAGGCTATGTGCACCTCCGGAACTTCCTAACGGGAAATAAGAAACTAAAGCGTCTCCTTGGACGTTACTAAAATTCTGTGTAACATTAAATCCCAAAGATCTAGCAACCGTTTCAAAACGGATGAGAATGACCAGTACTTTAGGCGTTAGCCACGTGTCGGCAGAGGAGACAGTAAGTTCGAATCACTAATGTCGTTAGCCGATGAAGATAGTTCTAACACTAGACAAATTCTGGGGTTGTACCTTAATTAAAAACACAGCCGCTTCCTTCTCACTCTTTCCTGCATCATAGCAGTCTAATGTATGTAATAGCAACTTCTAACTCGATAAGGAAAGCAATACGAAAAACTATTACTCTCCTTATTTTAGTAATGTCTATACGCAAATACGAGGGCTGTACCTTAATTAAGATGTTGCCTCCTGACGATCAGATCTGTTATGTCAAGGCCAGCAATATTACTGCACGTTACCTAACTTACAGTCGACAGCCCAAAAGAATAGTTTTCTCTAAGCAAATGCTGGGGCTGTACGTTAATTAAGAACACGGTCGTTTGTTTTTATCTTCTATCCGATCGTTGCTAGTACAGAGCTAGAACGATTCCTATAACTAGTACATCGAACATGCAAATGAGATGTTCTGAGTTCTAGCTACCCCCGGGGGCAGGGGTTCGATTTTCGGCCCTGCTACGAAATTTGAACGGGGTCTATGCAGCCTCGGGAGGTCAAATGAGTATAAGTAGGTTCGATTCCTACATCAGCCGTCTCTTCTATACTCTACAAAGCCCCTGTTCAGCATAGCAGGTAGGGCCGCCTAGGCGATGTACTAGTTATTCTTCCTAGTTGTATTCTTCACCCAGAGTCTGAAGCTCCAGGATATTGCCCCTGTTTTTTCTCCTATCCGATCGTCGCTAGAACTGCACAATTCCTATCTTTGCATTTAGATAGGGACTTCGTACATGACTATGTAACATATTCCGAGTTATTTTGGCTTTTTAACGTATTTCGGTAGATGCTGAGGTGTCGGAATTCTGTTTGGACTGAGCTAGGTTCGAACCTGCTTGCAGATTAAACAGCAGTCACTTAGTAGGCCCCCTTCAGGAGGCTGTTGCTCTATCCGTCGTGCTGACCACACGTTACCTCATAATTTTACTGCTATAGGTTTTAGGGTCGAACCCGGTTACAGGCATCCGCTCGTAAATTGAAAAAGGCTTCCTAGCTAGAGGAGGAGAGAAGGGTAATCTGTCCGTAAAACTAGGCGAGTTAAGGAGGAGGAGGAGAAGGGACTGGGGCAGATGAGGAGGAGGAGGAACGCGGGTCCTCTTTATGAGATACCCCTTCCCTCCTCCTCCTTAACAGACGCAGATTTACAGATAAATAGCCAGTTGTTATTTGTCGGTTGGAGTGTAAAAATCTATTATGTTTATGTGCGATCTTTGTAGTGTGAGTTTTTCAAGACTTGACAATCTTTAAAGAGATAAAGCAGTAAAGCACAACTTTACAATATACGCATGCAAACAATGTACTGCTATATTCAACAGACGTGATAATTCTAAACACATTTGTTTACGAGTAGAACGCTTAAAAACTTTGACAAGAGATATAACATCGTCTCAGCTCACTGCTACTAACCTCACATTACCAGATAAATAGAAGATGCATAAAGAAGAAAAAGAAGAACTCAACGTTTTGGGGCTTGTTAATTCTAAGTCGGCAACATGTTCTGTAGGAGTGCAAACATCTCAAGATCCTTTTAAATCAAACCGTGAAGCACAAGTTCTTCTGCATCATCTGTCTAGAAAAACTCTGTTGCCCTATGCACATGTAAGATACTGTAAAGACGTTAACTTACTCGTTGAACGATTACAACTCCTAAGAGCTTATCAAGAAGCTGGATACACAGTGTATGTAGGAGAGATTCAAGAAATACAAGATGAATTCCGTTGTAGGTGTATTATTGTGTGATTGTGACATTACATGTAGAAATAGTAAATAACATGTTCTACGTATTGCATTTCCTTGTGTTTACCTTGTTAACAAACATGCGTAACTATGTTGATGTTATCGTTTTAGAGGAGGAGAAGGGATTGTGCTGTCCTCCATAACCTTACGCTGTCAGATACAGAACTGTAAGAGGAAGAGGAGGGGATTGAGCTAACCTTCGTAACTAAAAGGAGGAGGAACTGTAAGAGGAGTAGGAGACGGGGATTGAGCTAACCTTGGTAAGTAAACAAAGAGTGACTGAATAGTTTGCTAAATATCTAGACAATAGGTCACAGAGAAATAGGGTAGGCGAAGATTTATCTGACCCTGTAATAAATACAAGGGGAATTCCTCAAGGCAGTATTATTGGACCCTTATGTTTTCTTAAATATATAAATGATATGAGTAAAGAAGTGGAATCAGAGACAAGGCATTTGCTGTACAGAGTAATAAATAAATTACAATACTGTAAGCAAATGCAAACTGTCCTCAGTAATGTTGTGAGATGGACAACAGGCAAGTAGCTGCTATGGTGAAAAAGTGGGTTAAAAGTCAGATTCTGAGTTTAATAAATAGGAAAAGTCCTCTCGGTTTTAATTACTGCGTTGATGGGGTAAATGTTCCTTTTGGGGATCACTGTAAGTACCTAGGTGTTAATATAAGGAAATAACTTCATTGTGGTAAGCAGATAAATGGGACTGTAAATAAAGGGTACATGGTTATGAGGGTACTTTGGGGTTGTAGTAAGGATATAAAGGAGAGGGCATACAAGTCTCTAATAAGACCCCAAAAAGAGTATGATTCCAGTGGAAGGAGATAACAAGGGATGCATGTGAATAGCAGTGAAGCCCGGCGCCGAAACATGATGGTGAGCACTCGTCGAGGTGCATGCGTAGAGTATCTATCCTATTCATAATATCACTGCGTATTACTCACTATATCACTGTTAAACAAAAGTATGCAGAACTCCACTCCGCAACTGGTAAATGTTAACTGTAAACTAAAATTCTAAACGTGTCGAAAGCTTCACTCTGTGAATGGTCACCAGAACATGTTACTGCAGTAACATCGCCGCTACAGCTTCGTCTATTTTGTTCTTTAATTGCGGGCATGTCAAACCTTGGAGTTTCCAAATGCATTGAAAGTTTCACTCCCTCAAAAGTTCGCTAGCCTTCAAAACAGTAGCAAATACTCACTGTGAGGACTGAGAATGAATTAGGCTGTCGTACTGTCATTCTCTCAATTACTTCAGGACAGTGATACTCAGATATTAATTTGGTCTCATAAAATTAATGATCTAAAATATAAATAATGCAATATTTCTAAACACTTATGTTCGGAAATGTGGGGGGGGGGGCTATGCCCGTACCGCCCCTGAGAGATGGTCTATAGGATGGATGTTTTTTCTGTGGTGTAATGTGTTGTATGTAAATGAAGATGGACATTATAACGAACTCAAAAACCCAGCCGTCGAGGTCGAGGAAATAACCAAACAGAGTTAAAACCTCGATGTGGCCGGGAATCGAAGTTGGGGCACTCTGAACATTCAGCCAAGGGGCAGGACTATTTACATCTACATACTGATTTTAATTTGAATAAAACCGTTCTTTTTATGCTATTTATTTTAAGTCACATCTACTCGGACAAATCTTACGGCAACGACGGGATAGGACAAGGCTAGGGCTGGAAAGTACCCTTAATTAAGTTTCGGCCTCAGAATTTACCTGGAGGAAAATGGAAAAACCATGGAAAATCATCTTCAGGGCAACCGAAGGTGGGGTCTGAACCCAATATCAACCGAATACAAGCTAACAGCTACATGCAGCCAACTCGCAACATACAATGATCGTTTAATTTAATGGAAGTTCATGATTGTGGACCTAATTATGTTTAATTATCTAAATAAATACAGTAGTACATCATTTTTAAATATCAGTCCTAGCTTTCTTTTGATACATGGCCTTTTTGTATTAGAGAAGAGTTATATTGTGGATATATATTATAAAAACCTGAAACTGTATGTTTCGTTGATTGGTTCGAAGATTTCGGATGTTCTAGCCCATGGAAAATAGACTCCGATATCGTCCCCTGTGCAACTATCAAGCACAAAGTTTCCATGTGTTGAACTCAGTTCATTTTGTGATTACGTGACTTCTATGACTCTTACGGTTTGAAAACTTGTGCGGTGATTGTAGCATTGAAAACGGTTGGTTTGTCAATGCGTCAAATTATTATCTATTACATATTTATCGGGAATCGCACAAATATAGACAGCAACCAAGATCCACAAGGAGCAGGACTACTAAAGGTGATGACAAATTACCAGTACAAGACATTGGTTTAAAATTCTGCCTTAAGTATGTAAAGCTGAAGTGGACTGCATTAGATGCATTATAAAGAGATGAATTTCAAAAGCTGGTCTACACTCTTTTTAATTGGTTCAAACTCATATTTGCAGATTTGTGTTTTCACAAATATCAGGAATTTTCGTGAAATACTGAAATGAAAGAGCAGCAATAATCCATTATAGTACGTTAAAGTAGTGTTGTAAATACATAAAACTTACAATATCCCTTCGCTCTCACTGAGGCAGTGTTTTGCTGTCAGGACATAAGCCTGTGATATGAGTGCTCCAGAACACCTGAATTCTAACTCGCTGTCATTCTTTAGACCTAAAACAGAAAAGACAAAATCTTAATTGTCCGTTTCAAGTGAATATATGTAACAGCTAAAAGAATTTGGCTACACAGGAAGACTTCTATAAAATTAGTTAACAGAAAAACTAAATATGATCGTAATCTACTTATATCTTTACTTTGGTCCGTGTATGGACATATCCCAAGCAACTGAAGGTTGATAAATAAACAAAAATAAGAGCGTTTAACTTTACGAGTAGCTCTTTGGATCGCGTCTCATGTTTATCGTCCGTGAGTTGTGTCGTCTAATGTAAACATGCGATCTAAAGCCTCTTCAATACGGCCCTTGTCTTTCTCCTTCGTGAAGTAATTAATAGTATTAGTAAAGCGGGTAAAACTGCCCCTTTCTCTGGCGTATTTTATCTTCAATTCGTATGCGTGAGACTAGGGGACGAGTAGCTCTATCAGGTACGACGTGCGGCACATCACATTCGCCATTAGTGTTTTCTTTGTTTTCACAGAGTGTGAATCAAGAGAGTATCATTTATTCTATCTGGATTAAATGAGCTCCTCTTGCTGGAATCTTCGCTAGCAGAGCAAGTCTTGGACATTCTGTGCTGTTATTTCTCCACTAATCAAGAGGATCGTCATCAGAAGGGTGATATTTCGATAAATGAATTGTTGTTTGTTCATACATATTTTGCGCCAACATTTTCTCGTTTTTGACATGAAAAACCTGTTCCCAAAACAATAGTAAAAGGGCGAAGATCTGTTGCACATATTTTCACGTACTGTTGTGTAATGATATTGTGAGGCCGCACTTTACACACATGTTGTTTCATGCGTGAGGCAATAAGGAAGAAGAACTTTTACGTGGCATACATCCTACACGTTCACCACTTGCAAGATTTACCACACTTCGTTTCTTTAGTAATCCATATTGTTTCCTCTCAAGTTTTACTTCACCCCCCCCCCCCCCCCGGTCATTGGGCTTCCCTTCCATGTTCTCAACAAGTGTCGCAGTGACTAGTGATGGGCGATATTTCACGAGCTGTGATTTTTCACTGAAATAAAAGAATCACGAGTAACGACTGTTACTTTCTACGTTATCACTGTTATTGTTATTTCGTGTGGCAAAGTAGGGATATATTGCAAGTGTAAATATTACAATAAGCTATTTCACTGCCTGCTCGATCTGCATGCAATGGCTGCTTATACTCCCTGCTCATTCCATATTCAAACGTGTAACACGACTACCAAACAATCTGCCGCTAGATGGCAGCATCAGACGGCGCCGGTTATCGTGTGAATACAGTAAGACAAGCAAAATTTAAAATCTGAACGTAACAGAAAATTGAAGAATTTTACGTATAAAGTGGTGCCCTGGAGAGTTATAGCTGCAGGACTTTTGGAGAAAGAGGTTTCGGCGAACAATAAAAGCTGAAAACTCTATCTGTATGATACTTTCCAACATTACTAAGTAGGGGTTTCATGAATTAGGCCACCACAGTTTCTCACACAGTTTCTGGTGCTTATTGTTACTAAAACACTTTGAAACGTTTCACTTGCACAAAGAAGATAGAACATATTTTTTATAGTCTGAAGCAGACGTGCAGATTTCTTGCAGTACGGTAGAGCCGCCTCGACAAATTTTTGTAGCCCCATACTTAGGCCAATAAATCGTTGCTGCGGATAGCGCAGGCCTCCTCTATCCGACTGTCTGACTAAAATCAAATCAAAATCAATCAATACTGATCTGCACTTAGGGCAGTCGCCCAGGTGGCAGATTCCCTATCTGTTGTTTTCCTAGCCTTTTCCTAAATTATTTCAAGGAAATTGGAAATTTATTGAACGTCTCCCTTGGTAAGTTATTCCAATCCCTAACTCCCCTTCCTATAAATGAATATTTGCCCAAGTTTGTCCTCTTGAATTCCAACTTTATCTTTCCTACTTTTAAAGACACCATCCAAATGTATTCGTCTACTCATGTCCTCCCACGCCATCTCTCCGCTGACAGCTCGGAACATATCACTTAGTCGAGCAGCTCTTCTTCTTTCTCCCAATTCTTCCAAACCAACCTTTGGAACATTTTTGTAACGCTACTCTTTTGTCGGAAAACACCCAGAACAAATCGAGCTGCTTCTCTTTCAATTTTTTCAGTTCTTGAATCAGGTAATCCTGGTGAGGGTCCCATACACACGAACCATACTCTAGTTGGGGGTCTTACCAGAGACTTATATGCCCTCTCCTTTACATCCTTACTACAACCCCTAAACACCCTCATAACCATGTGCAGAGATCTGTACCCTTTATTTACAATCCCATTTATGTGATTACCCCAATGAAGGTCTTTCCTTATATTAACACCTAGATACTTACAATGATCCCCAACAGGAACTTTCACCCCATCTACGCAGTAATAAAACTGACAGGACTTTTCCTATTTGTGAAACTCACAACCTGAATTTTAATACCGTTTATCAACATACCATTGCCTACTGTCCATCTCACAACATTATCGAGGTCACGTTGCAGTTGCTCAGAATCTTGTAAATTATTTATTACTCTATACAGAATAACATCATTCGCAAAAAGCCTTACCTCCGATTCCACTCCTTTACTCATATCATTTATATATATAAGAAAACATAAAGGTCCGATAATACTGCTTCGAGGAATTCCCCTCTTAATTATTACAGGGTCAGATAAAGCTTCACCTACTCTAATTTTCTGAGATCTATTTTCTAGAAATATAGCAACCCATTCAGTCACTCTTTTGTCCAGTCCAATTACACTCATTTTTGGCAGTAGTCTCCCATGATCCACCCTATCAAATGCTTTAGACAGGTGAATCGCGATACAGTCCATTTGACCTCCAGAATCCAAGAATCCAAGTTCATAAATGAGGATGCATTAACTGAGGTGGAAACGTTATTCAAGCGCGTGCTGCATTTTGTTTTCTATTCGATTACACGCACTAAATAACCACACACGATTGCCTGGGATGCAGTTTCCAAAGTGACACACACTGACTCAGGAGGTCACGAACATCTTCCAGTAAATCAAGTACATACTCAGGTAGCAACACTGGTTCTGTTTCGTCAAGTCCGGGAGAAAATACTGAGGCAGATGATTTTGAATTTTGCTTGTTGATAAGGTTAGCACCATCGGTGGACATTAAATTACAGGATTAAGTCTGAGCAGCCCGGGAGTCAGTCATGTCATTGCACCCTCCTCCCATTCTTATAGCACTGAACATGGCTTCAACTGGATCTCATGAAAGGGCCCGTTCAGCACATTAAAAATCCATTCTGTAGAGGATGGACAATGCACGAAGAAGTAGATAACGTAGTAACAATAATAGTTTGATGTGTTTCTTTGGTAAGTCCCTTTTGTATTGAGAGCTTTGGACGCTTCTTGTATCTCTTCAAGATATTGACAGAACTCGTCTTTCAGCCACTGGAGACGCTCATATTCATATTGTACGTCCGTATTATTTTGCCTCAAGTGCTGTGTTTTATCGCTGGTGTCATGGACACTGAAGAATTTATAGACAGATTTCATGAATCGTACGGTAGGTCCAGCCTCCGAAAAATCGACTCTTGCCGTCAGGCGCGACGAGTTTTCTATTAGGAACTGCAAAGCTGCTGTGACTGGTGCTGAAAACACTTGCACAGCATAGAGTACATTCATGTTTTCAAAAGAACTTGGTTCGACGTGCTTCCTCGTTAAATTCCGGACCGGTTTCACTACGAGATTCTTCTGAAGACGATACAGCTTCTTTAAGAAAGACGAATTGATAATGCCGTCTCCATCTACCATATCATGCTCAAGAAACTAAGATCTGATGTTTTTAATAATATGACAATAATCGAAAGACAAATATAGTTGTCGCTTGGCGTTGCATGGATGAACTACACACGACTTTAATTCTCCATCACCAAATTTATTGAACATTTATTTATTTTATTATTTCAATATAGGCACCTGAGCCAAGGCTCTTCTTGGTGCAATACAAATAGATTACAATGGCAGCTATATTCACAATGTAATTACAAAATAAAATACAGTAAGTATACAATTTAACATGATGTAATAGATAAGATAGGAAAAGGCTTCCTAACCATAATTACCATACTACTTCAAGTATTTAGTTACATTACTCTTGAAGATAGATAAAGTTGGTAACATTTATATATTTTTTGGAAGCGAGTTATACATAGTTATAGAAAAATGCCAAAGAGAATTTTGACCATAACTAGTGGAACGAATCTGATTGTAGTGAATACTATAAATAATTCTTGTTTCATAATTATGAATCTGTGAATTGGTAATTACTGATGTGTTTGAGCGGACTAATTTGTTTTGAATTTTATAGATCATAATTATAGAAGCCTTTACGCGGAGGTTTGGAAGTGATAATATATTACAGATCTTTAGTCGGTGTCAGAATGGGTAGTTGGAAAATTATTTTTAGTGCTCTCTTCCTAAGGACCTCTACCTTTCCAAATAATTCTCTATTACAGCATGCCCAGACATGTATCATATAAGAGATGTGGCTTTCAATAAGAGCATAGTAAATACCCTTCAGCAACCCACGAGAGAACTTATATCGCAATCTACTGAGGATACCAATCACAGGGATAATTTTATTACAAATAGTCTCCACGTGATTACTCCATGACAGATTTTCATCTATAATCAGTCCTAAGAATTTAGTACTGTGCACTTTCATAACTCTGTGATTGAAGAAATGCAGATTTTATCCAAATTTAATACATGTAAAGGTTTGTGAAAATTTATGTAGTTTGTTTTTGTTAGATTTAGAGATAATCGGTTGGAATTAAGCCATGTTTCAAGTAATCGAATATCCTGCTGCATATTTTGTTCAAGTTCATAATTGCTAGAGCCTGTATAAAAATATTAGTGTCATCAGCAAAAATGGATAGGCTTCCATTTAATTTTAGGTGACCAATATCATTAATGACGATAAGAAACAATAAAGGTCCCAGCACAGAACCCTGATGCACACCAATTGATATCACCTTTACATTACTCTGAGTATTATTACATGTAACAAACTGCTCCCTTTTCGAGAGGTAATCAACAAACCAATCCAATGCAATACCTCTAATGCCTGCTACTTCTAATTTATGTAATAGAATTTTATGATCAACTGTGTCAAAAACCTTTTTAAGATCTATAAATAAACCAGCTGCTAACATATCTGAGTCTAAAGCTTGTTGTAGTTTAATAATAATATCCTCAATAGCATTACTGGTACTCGAGTGAGGTAGGAAACCATACTGAAATTGATAAAAATATTTATTATTATTCTTCTATGATTGACCGTCACAAGACGAATAACATAGAAACGACATTATGTTTATGTTTCAACAAAGTAAGGATGATGGGAAAATGGTCACTGTCACAGAGATCATCGTGTGTATGCCACCGAAACAGTGGAACCAACGTTCGGCTGCATAGACTTACGTCTATGCGAGAATATGTGCCGTAACGTACACTGAAGTGTGTTGGTTCCCCTGTGTTCAAAATACATAAATCCAGGTCTGTTACCAATGTTTCCAGCTCTCTTCCCCGGGGGCAAGGCGTCTCAGAGCCCCTGATGGGGTGATGGGCGTTAAAATCGCCCAACAAGAGGAAGGGAGGTGGAAGCTGATCTAGAAGATCAGTGACATCAGTAATGTTAAGAGGTAGCCCTGGCGGAAAATAAACATTACACACTGTTGTTATGACAGGCAGCGGAACGCGAACAGCTACAGCCTCCAGCGGGGTTCTTAATGGAACCTCCTCGCTGTAGGTATCAGTACGGACAAAAATGCCAACGCCACCGGAAGCCCGGTGAGCATATTGTCGTTCTGTCGAGTATAGTCGAAAATTTCGCAATACCGTATGATGATCTGGTCTGAAATTTGTTTCCTGAATACAAACTATACTCGCCGAATACTCGCTAATGAGCTGGCGCAGCTCAGCAAGATGCCTATCATAACCGTTACAGTTCCATTGTAACAGTGCCATATTGTAAGTGAGGACTTCTGAGGCTTAGGATAGGAGCAGCGTAATGCTACCTAACCTAACCTACACTCACATCCCCATCCGAAGATGGAGATTCATGCTCCACGTGCATCTCCCCGTCACTGGACGAGGTGATGCATGCCTTCAGTTACTTCGACTTTTTCCGGGGGTGGGGTTTCCTCCTAAGAGGGGAGCGCGCAGGTCTTCTAGAAAGAAGACCCGCTGGCGCAAAGTCAGGCCCTCCAGATGGAGGGCGTGAGGCCCCATTCGTAGGGGAAGTGGAAGAACGCCTGGTAAGGGCGTTCTTCTTCCCCACCGTCGATTCTTGTTTGGACGGGCTGGGAGGTGGTTTCCCAGCCCTGGTCGACGATGCCGCCTCCGCCGGCTTAGGCTCGGCATTCGCCGACCGCGTAGGGGAAGGAGACGCTGTCTTCTTCCCCTTCTGTGCCGGTGTCTTTTTCTTAGCCGGCACAGGTATATTGGTGGTCGAAGGCCGGGATGGACCAACCTTCGAGCTTGTTCGCGTTGTCTTGGGCGCAGCGATCTTCTGAATAGGTGTTCGAGTTGAAAATGAGGAACCTGGCAGGGACTGTGCTATCAAGCTGAAGTCAAGTGTCTTGGCCGGTGCATTTAGAGAATTAAACTTGCGGCGCGCTTCCTGGTAGGAAAGACCATCCAGGGTCTTGATCTCCTGGATCTTCTTCTCGCTCAGATAAGTCGGACAGTTCCGAACCTGAGGAGAATGAAGACCAGAGCAGTTCGTGCACTTGTACGGAGGTGTGCACTCCTCCGCGCCGTGAGCTACTTTCCCACATGTACCACACACTGACTGATTCGAGCAACGAGATACCATGTGGCCGAATCCCTGGCATTGATAGCACCGCATAGGAGGCGGGATGTACGGCCTCACATCGCAACGATAGGTTGTTACCTTGACCTTCTCCGGCAACACCGACAATTTGAAGGAGACTATGAACGCACCCGTGGCAACGTCTTCACCAATGACTTTGCGCGTAATGCGCCGGACGTGTGTCACACCACGGTGCTTCATGTCTTCCATCAATTCATCGTCGGTGTTCAGAATAAGATCACGGCGGAAAATAACTCCACGAACCAGATTCAAGCTTTTGTGCTCTTCCACTTTGACAGGGATGTCGCCAAAGTGGTCTCACTTAAGCAACTGATCGGCTTGGAGCGCAGTGCTCGTCGTCAGGAGCAAACCACCATTGCGCATTTTCTTAAGGTCCTCAAGTTCACCGTATACACCTTCGATATGCCGACTAAAAAGTATCGATTTAACCAGCTTGAAGTCCTGCCCGTCGGTTCTGGTAGCAACCAGGAACCTAGGGAAGCTGGAACCCAGACCAGTTCGCTGCGCTTGTTCCCAAGGGGTTGCACCCCTTAGGGATTCAAATGTTAAAGACTTGCGTAGCGAACTACCCGAGGTGACAGGCGGAAGTTGTTTCGACGCCATGCCCGAAATCATCCTCCCCGAATGCCACCCACTCCGATCAGGGGTCTCTGTAGCCGAACCAAGCAGCCAAGGCAATACCCACCTGGTCGTAGCAGGTATTGCCCGGGGTCCGATGTTGAACGATGCCTAATACGGGATGACTGAGGCAATGAGCACTAGGCTCCCTTCCTCCAGTCACCCGCAATAGCATGTACCCCATAGCGTGTACAGAGCACTAAATATAGAAAAATAAATAAAAACAATTAATAATAATATGTCCTTCTGGCATACGGCTGTGCGGGGACCTGCGTTGTCAGGCGGATACTACTGCCCGGGTACATGACACTCCCACCCGCTGCGTCCTGGGTGGTTGCTGGCACGGGCTTTTGAGCGTAGTCGCACACATAGGAGCTCCATCGCCGAGCAGCACGCACATCAAAATTTTGTATGGTCTACATCTGACCCTCGGAAAAATAATAAAAAATAAAGAGGGGACCATGGCCACATGACCCTTTAAGTCGCCTTCTACGACAGGCAGGGATTACCTATGGATGTATTCAGCCTCTCCCATCCACAGGAGGTCCAAAACATTATACCAAACCACAATACATGTCCGCGCCAAGGTCGCCCCTTTTTGTCGCCTCTTACGACAGGCAGGGGATACCGCGGGTGAATTCTACATGCGCGTCCCCCACCCGCAGGGGGTAGTGTGTTTGGTCCGCGAGAGGTATTTTATTCCCTCAAGTCCGCCGGCAATCCGGGTAGGACCCCCTATCCGCCACCCGGGACGCGCCACGTGGGAGTATCACCTCTCCCCCTGCTACGCCATCGTAGTAGGTTCGTGGAATCAATCAATCAATCAATCAATCAATCAATCAATCAATCAATCAATCAATCAATCAATCAATCAATCAATCAATCAATCAATCAATCAATCAATCAATCAATCAATCAATCAATCAATCAATCAATCAATCAATCAATCAATCACTATTGATCTGCATTTAGGGCAGTCGCCACGTGACCGATTCCCTATCTGTTGTTTTCCTAGCCTTTTCTTGAATGATTGCAAAAAAAAATTGGGAATTTATTGAACATCCCCTTGGTATGTTTTCCCAATCCCTAACGTCCCTCCCTAAAAACAAAATATATTTGCCCCAAGTTTTGCTCTTAATTCCACCTTTATCTTCATATTGTGGTCTTCCCTACCTTAAAAGACACTATTCAAACTTATTCGTCTACTGATGTCATTCCACGCTTTTTCTCCACTGACAGCTCGGAACATACCACTTAGTCGAGCAGCTCATCCCCTTTCTCCCAAGTATTCCCAGCTGAAACTTCACAAAGTTTTAGTAACGCTACTCTTTTGTCTGAAATCACGAAGAAAAAATCGAGCTGCTTTTCCTTGGATTTTGTCCAGTTCACAAGTAATCCTGGTGAGGGTCCCATACACTGGAACCATACTCTAGATGGGGTCTTACAAGAAACTTATATGCCGTCTCCTTTACATCCTTGCTACAACCCCTAAATACCCACATAACCATGTGCAGATATCTGAACCCCTTATTTACAATCATATTTATGTGATTAACCCAATGAAGACCTTTCCTTATATTAAGACCTAGGTACTTACAATGATACCGAAAAGGAACTTTCGCCCCATCAACGCAGTAATTAAAACTGAGAGGACTTTTTTCTATTTGTGAAACTCACAACCTGACGTTTAACCCCGTTTATCAACATACCATTGCCTGCTGTCCATCTCACAACATTTTCGAGGTCACGTTGCAGTTGCTCACAATATTTTAACTTATTTATTACTCTGTACAGAATAAAATAGTCTGCAAAAGGCCTTATCTCTGATTCCACTTCTTCACGCATATCATTGATATATATAAGAAAATATAAAGATCCAAAAATACTGCCTTGAGGAATTTCCCTCTTAATTAATACAGGGTCAGATAAATATTCACCTACTCTAATTCTCTGAGTTCTATTTTCTAGAAACAGAGCCACCCATTCAGCCACTCTTTTTCCTCAGTAGTCTCCCATAATCTACCCTATCAAATGCCTTAGATAGATCAATTGTGATACAGTCCATTTGACCTCCTCAATCCAGGATAGCTCCTATACCTTCCTGGAATCCTACAAGCTGAGGTTCAGCGGAATAACCTTTCCTAAACCAAAACTGCCTTCTACCGAACCGGTTATTAATTCAGCAAACATGTCTAATATAATCAGAAAGAATGCTTTCCAAAAGTTTACATGTAATACATGTCAAACCTACTGGCCTGTAATTTTCAGCTTATTTTCAATTTATCATCCTTTCCTTTATACACAGGGGCTAATATAGCAACTCTCCATTCATTTGGTGTAGTACCTTCATGCAGAAAACAATCAAATAAGTATTTTAGATATGGTATTATATCCCAACCCATTGTCTTTAGTATATCCCCCAAAATTACAGCTGCCTTTCTAGTTTTCAAGTTTTGTATCTTACTGTAAATGTCATTGTTGTCATAGGTAAATTTTAATACTTCTTTAGTATTAATCACCTCCTCTATCAGACCATTATCCTTGTAACCAACAATCTTTAGATACTGCTGACTGAATTCTTCTGCCTTTTGTAGATCCTCGCATACACACTCCCTTTGATCACTAATGATTCCTGGAATACCCTTCTTGGAACCTGTTTCTGCCTTAAAATACCTATATATACTTTTCCATTTTTCACTAAAATTTGTATAACCGGCAATTATGCTTGCCCTCATGTTTTCCTTAGCTGCCTTCTTTGCTAGATTCAATTTCTCAATAAGTTCCTGCAATTTCTCCCTACTTCAACAGCCATTTCTAACTCTATTTCTTTCCAACCTGCACCTCCCACTTAGTCTCTTTACTTCTCTGTTATACTATAGTAGACCTTTACCAATCCTTACCACCTTTAAAGGTCAAAACCTATTTTCATATTTCTCAACAATTTCTTTAAACCCATCCCAGAGTCTGTTCAAATTTTTATTTACCATTTTAAACCGATCATAATTACCTTTTAAGAACTCCCTCATGGCTGCTTAATCAGCAATATGGTATGCCTAATAGTTATAATTTTAATACCTTCCTATATTTCACATGTCATTCGCATTACCTTCCCAATTGATATTTGGTAAATTGAGATCACCTGCAACAAACACGTTCCTTTCCTTATCGTTTCCCACATAGCTGATTATCTCACCAAATAAGTGAGTCCGTGTCAGCGCTACCCTTTCTCGGTCTGCACACTCCAAAGGCATCAAGTTGCCTGTTATCTTCTTATCGTATCCTCTGAGGATCACAACTTAAAATTAATTGTATCCTCAATCGATCTTCCTACGAAAGCTGTTCTTGAGCGTAAGATATTTCATTTTACCTACCATTTATCTTCACATAACGCTTCATATCTTTGTCTATATATGTCCAAACATATGCGGTAGGGACTTCTAGAAAATAACTCATTTAATATCTATTCTAAGTTTATGTTATTTGACGCATGCTCTCCATATGTTTTTCGTTACAGGCTGTAATAACAGAGCTAATCGTAAATTTAAACTTTAGAGATGAGCCTTACACCTAGAATTTCAGGTTTGTCATCTTTAACTTTTTCGTAGCTTACAAATTCTTCTTTCACCAGAATGAATACTCCCCATCCCACCATTCCCCTCCTACGTCTACGATATACACTCCAGTTCCGTGAGAATATTGGAGAGAAGTAGTTGGGGAGTTAGATAATATTATTCTTAAGCGTGCCATTCCTCTGGTTCTTAACTTTCCTGATATACTGGTACGTAACACACTGGTTCATCATAACATTCGAGCTATTCAATCCCTACTCTGAGGCACTGATTGGTATTAGCAGTGTGCATATTTAACGAAATAATGGCAGAGGAGTGTCTGCGGCCTGGTCATTCCAGCACTGGAACTTCGGAATTTTAGACAGGCACCGTATTACTCTTCGTTAAAAGTGAGAAAATTTGCGGTTTTGCATTTGATCGAGTATTTTATATGACGACTGCTTTAAATCGCTACATTTCTACTGACGTTTTTGTAATGGCTTAAGTTGACTTCACTTAGGAAAACCACAAAGAGAGTTTTCTGAGAATCCCGTAGCGAAGCACGGGTACATCAGCTAGTTTGAAGATAATTTCAAACTATTGGTGCATGAAAATTCCAGTCAAGCATCCATTCAGAAATTTCACTACTTACTACGAGCAGTTGAGGGTTCACCTAAAGCATTAATTCAGAACCTTCTAGCTACTGAAACAAACTGTACGGTAGCTTGGAACCTCTCATGTGATCGGTTTCAAAACAAGAGACTTATAGCAGCAAAGCATGTTAGAGAAATCTTAATCATTGCAACAGTGGAGAATGCAAGCACTGAAGGGCTCAGGCAATTTACAAGCACTTAAAGCACTGAAATTAGATACTCCTCTCGAAGAAGTCACGAAACGAGGAGGGAAGCAGACTCTAACCAAACTTTCTCCCTCAGACAATTAACATCTTATATTGAATATCGCTGCCAAGGATGCAAACATCTGTCAGCCAAGTCAAGGTGCGCGATAGTAAAGATAACTCACACAAGAAAAAAATGCTGCATGCATTAACAATCAGTGCTCTTATTGTAAACCAGGTCATACACCAGGACTTTTTGTATGTGAAGCATTTCTCTAGTTAACAGTGTCAAATCGCATTCAATATGCTCGTGACAACAAACTCTGTTTAAATTCTCTTAGAGCATCACATAACACGTTAGAGTGTACATCCTGTCACTGCCGCAAATGTAACAAGCCAACAACACACTACTACGTCTTGAAAAACACAGATTTAGTACAAGAAACAAAACAACTTCTAACAACAATGTGGGGCAGATGACCTGCAATGTTATGCCCTTTAAAACAACAAGCAAGCAACAACAAGATGGTATTTGCTAGCGTTCACACAACTACCAATAATGAACATCCATGCACTCGAAACTAACCATATGTGTTGTTATCCACAGTTATTGTCATAATCAAGGATCACAGTGGTAAATTTCGTGAGGTTCGAGGACTTTCGGACAGCGGCAGTCTAATTCATCTCATCAGTAAAGGCTCTGTCAACAGACTAAATTTCAAATCTAAAGAAGACACCATTTCTATTATAGGCATTAACAATTCTTCATCGACTCTGAAACACAGTGTGGATATTCACCTCCAGTCCACAGCATCAGAATTTAACACTGAAATAAATTGTTTAGTGGTTCCTGCAGTCACAGGAGAAATGCCGTAAATGCAGTTAGATTACAAATCGTGGAACCCAGCTCGTGACATCTCACTAGCAGATCCTAAATTCTACAATCCAGGCAAGGTAGATTAAATTATTGGTGCAGAGCTGTTTTTTAACATTTTAAAGACAGATGGGAAAAAACGTGCAGGTGATTACCCGGTATTTCAGGACACTCATCTGGGTTGGATAATTTCTGGTAAATGCCCTCAGTCAAACAGCCATCCTGCATGCAACACAGTCAATTCTCTCTTTGTCAAAAAGGAAGATCAATTCGACACGTAACTTCGTAAATTTTGGGAAACAGAAGAATTGCACACCAAACCTAAAACTCAGAAAGGACAACAGTGTTTACATCACTCCAAGGAAAACCCCACACGCACTCCTGAAGGAAGATTTGTTATGAGGCCATCTCGCTCACCCTTGGGCAATCCTCGTGATATGGCAACACGACGATTTCAACTACTGGAAGCAAATGATTCTGAACATTATTACTTGCCACACCATGCAGTATTTAAACAAAGCACAATTACATCAGTCAGAGTAGTTTTGACGCATCAGCCAAAACCACTACTGGAGTGTCGCTTACTATACAACAATACTTTTGTTCCATTGTGTTGAGATTCAGGACATACAGCATTGCATTTACAGGAGACATCACAAAAATTTACAGACAAGTTCGGGTTCATGAAAATGACATGCGATTGCAAAGAAATCACCACAAACAGTTGTCAAGACTTACAAAATATTGACTGTCACGTGCGGCACAGTTTCAGCTACATATTTGGCAACACAGTGCCTCAAGCAAATGGCAGAAGATGAAGCAACTTCATTTCCACTGGAATCAACGGTTTTACAAAGGGATTTTTATATTGATGATGCCCTGTGTGGTGCGTCCAACATCACCGAAGCATTAGAATTGCAAGGTGAACTTATAGCCTTACTCAACAAAGGTGGTTTTCCCATCAGGAAATTTTGCTCAAATTATCAAGCTATACATGCTACTGTTCCACCTGAGGACATAGAAACTAACTTACTTTTCCAGTTTGATAATGATGACAACATACAAGCTTTAGGATTATCATGGCATCCTACGTCAGACAAATTCTTAGTGGCAAACAGAATCAAACACATTCCAGGGAACAGTAACATTACTAAATGTACCACTACATCAACAGCAGCTTCAATTTTTGATCCAATAGGACTCATCAGCCTATTAGTAATAACCTACAAAATGTTTCTCCATAAATTGTGGTTACATAAACTTGATTGGGATCAATCATTACCTGAAGACTTAGCTGCAGAACGGAAGATGCCTCAGAACCATTTGACGCACATTGAAAACGTTCAGGTGGATAGACATGCTTTAGGAGCAGGTGCTTGTTGTAACATTCAAGTGCGTGGTTTTTCAGACTCCTCTCAAACAGAATGCGGAGCTAGCATCTACCTTCGCTCTGTCAATCAGCAAGGGAAAATAAGTGTCAAGTTGTTGTGCTCAAAATCCAGAGTGGCTCCAGTCAAACGGGTTGCGCTCCCTCGGCTTGCAGCTGCATTGCTGGCTCAATTACTTCAAAAATCCGTTCCAATTTTTAATCTTGAAATTAATGAAACTCATTTGTGGACAGATTCTACCATTGCTTTATCACGGGTGGCTTCTCCCCGCTTCAATGGAAACTAGGTGTGGTCGAGGAACTTCACCCAGGTTTCGTTGGACTTGTGGGAGCAGTCACCATAAAAACTGCTTATGGAAATTTCAAGAGACCAATAGTGAAATTGTGTCCCCTTCCCATAGAGTAGTGTTGTTTTATAATGACAATATGATTCCTTACAGCGTCAGTGAGTTGATTGGTGTATAAATTTGTATTTATTCTGTACAGTCATTTAACAACATGACAATTAAAAAACTTCCATTGTTTAGCTGTGATAAGGCTTTTCGCAGATGATGTTATTCTGTACAGAGTAATAAATAAGTTACAAGATTATGAGCAACTTCAAAATGACCTCGATAATGTTGTGAGATGGACGGTAGGCAATGGTATGATGATAAACGGGGATAAAAGTCAGGTTGTTTCACAAATAGGAAAAGTCCTCTCAGTTTTAATTACTGCGTTGATAGGGTGAAAGTTCCTTTTGGGGATCATTGTAAGTATCTAGGTGTTAATATAAGGAAAGATCTTGATTGGGGTAATCACATAAATATGGTTGTTATTAAAGGGTACATATCTCTGCACATGGTTATGAACGTATTTAGTGGTTGTAGTAAGGATGTAAAGGAGAGAGCTTATTTTTCTCTGGTGAGGCCCAAACTAGAGTATGGTTCCAGTGTATGGGACCCTCATCAGGATTACTTGATTCAGGAACTGGAAGTAATCCACAGAAAAGCAGCTCGATTTGTTCTGGGCGATTTCGGACAAAAGAGTAGCGTTACAAAAATGTTGCAAAGTTTGAGCTGGGAAGACTTGAGAGTAAGGAGACGAGCTCCTCGATTAAATAGTATGTTCCGAGCTGTCAGAGGAGAGATGGCGTGGGAGGACATCAGTAGACGAATACATTTGGATGGTGTCTTTAAAAGTAGGAAAGATCACAATATGAAGATAAAGTTGGAATTCAAGAGGACAAACTGGGGCAAATATTCGTTTACAGGGAGAGGAGTTAGGGATTGGAATAACTTACCAAGGGAGACGTTCAATAAATTTCCAATTTCTTTGCAATCATTTAAGAAAAGGCTAGGAAAACAACAGATAGAGAATCTGCCATCTGGGCGACTGCCCTAAATGCAGATCAGCATTGATTGATTGATTGATTGATTGATTGATTGGTTGGTTGAAACAAGGCATCAATCTGCGTACAGTCCTGTATTTGTCTTGCAATCAACAGGCGGGAGATGTGTCGTCCTCTTTGAAGATTTGTCTTGTCCGCGTCTCATTTGAGTGTCCAGACTACATCTGGTTTCCGGCAACTACAGGACAGACTTGATCAGCGACCACATGTCGTCTAGACATGCATTCACCGCCACGTGGCCTCAAACTTAATCAATCCATAGCCATCCAGGCATTTCATTTTATTCTTCAAGGTTTAAATAGCTTTTGTGCAATTTGTTAATCATGTATAATTGTAATAAAAGTTTTATTACGTGTAATATTGTTGAATGACTCCGCCGTATGGTATATAACCAAACTACAGTCCACGCTGTTTAGTGTTACAACATGCGTAACAGACAGAAACATCACACCAAGACTGAAACACAGGAGGCCATGAATTCGTATTTAAAAGTCCACGAATCATGTCGTTTTCCGATAGTCGATTGCATAACCATCAGTTGTCAGACAATATTTACACAACAAATAGTGTAGTTCAGTGGGTGGAGCGCTGGCCTTCCGAACTCAAGGTGGTTGGTTCGATCCGGATTAGTCGAATGTAAGGTGCTCAAATACGTCAGCATCGTGTCTGTAGATTTACGGGCTCGTAAAGAAACTCCTATTGGACAAAATTCCAGCACCTCGTTTCCTCCGGAAACCATACACGTAGTCAGTGTTGTATAGAACCAATACAAATAACAATATAGAAACAAATACTGAAAATATTCAGTGAGATTGCCCTTCAAGCAACAACTTACTCTTGTAGAGAAGCTTGGCTAGCCACGGGTACACTTGTTGGCCGCTGTACTTCTTGTCCAAGTATTTATCACAATCCTGTTCATTATTGGGTTGCCATATCGAGCAGCAGACATGTACACCTTCTGTCGTAAACTTGCATAATTCCTTCTTCACTAAATTAGCAATTTCTTGAGGATCGTTTTGACTGACCTTAGTGAGTTCCTTCTGGCATTCCTGCACTTTCGTGCACTGCTCACCCGGCCCGCAGTCCACGTATGATCCTGAAATATGAGAATAGCACATTTAGACCCGCGAGGACACGTTACTATTCGTGATCTAGGCACTAGATAGCAGACTGAGTGAACCTTGCCTCTCTGGAAGTGGAAGTCTCGACCCCACGTCCTTCTAATTGAACCTACTTCACCACAGGCTCCTACCCGTATTTAAGAGCATCTACATATAAGTTTCACCAACTAAATTTCTGGGTAAAGAACAAGTTACTTATCAAGTAGAAATATGTCAATAAACTCGCCTCACTTGTTGTTTTGCAGCTGAGATAGCTACTGACTTGTGAAGTGTCAATACTGTGCTATGTTTGGACACATTTCACAATAAGTGAAAGCGATTTGTTGTTGTATTCGCTACAGGAAGAAAATGAGGAGGAGTAAATTCTACTCCAACAGTTGAAACAAGCAGGTTGAGGGTATCAACAGGGTGGTCCGTCAGAGCGTCGGTCAAACTGATAGTTGTAGTTAGCCAATCAGATCGCTTTAAAAGGGCTTTAGTGTTGTTTAATCTGTACCTGGCTTCGTTCGGGTTGATTGCCCTAATGGAAAATATAAACCTCTCCAGGGAAGGGACTTGAACAACGATCTCCCTGCTGATACCCTCGAATCACAGCAAGCACGTTATATATATATATGTTTCTCTCCTTTACTTTACAGTTTTCTTTACGTCACATCGACACAGGTCTTACATAGAGTTTATAGTTTTGGGCACTTCCTGAAGCACACGCTCATGCTGAAATTTAAAAAATGTATAGCTAAAATAACGCTCAAACTTACTCTAAACAGAATACCAAGTTTAATTTAAATGCACACATCCACTTTCCCGTGGTGTTGTTAGAGACACAGGCTGAATTCGACGTAGGACGTTACAATCACGTCAGTATTCTTGTCACAGTTTGCTAAATAAAAGTAAACTAAACCTCGTATGATATTACATGATATTAATGGAAGAAAGTAATCACAACCACCACGGTATTCGCGGCATGGCTCCAAATAACCGGCAATGTCAACATGTGTCAGTCTGAAACGCTCCTTCCCTCACCCGAGTCGCGATGTTTCTCGAATAAGCAAGTATTTTATTCGCGAGGTCGGCTATAACAAACTGCACTTCGCTGGTATCAACCTGACTTAAATTACGTTAAACAATAATCATGGCGGAACATCGCTTGTATTTAAAATATGCGTTACAATGCACTCAGTTGGATTTGACAATCCTTACACTTTACAATCGCCGTGTTTAACATAATTCGGGATCGCCACAGGATGTCGCTTCTCTTATACAGCCTGTCACGGAAATATTACCCAACAACATATACACCGTGTCACAAAAGTTCCTCAGAGCATTCTGATTAGAACTTCACACTCATAAAATACAGGGCTTACTCTGCCTCAGACTTTATTCCTAATTATTCTCATTTCATTCCTCATTGCGATCCATATATCTTCTCTCTTGATCAAATGTTAAGTACAAGCTATCCCATAACCAAACACCTTCACAAAGTAGCTTCTTTAAATTTTCCGGAGTTCAAGAGCGAAGTGGCGTGCCGTAATTCTATGTTTCCAATACACGGTGTCACAGAACTAAATTATCTCACTTCACTGGATTTTGACATGAAACTATAAACCTCGCTAACGCAACCGCTGAATGACTTTATTACACTTATCATTGTTAACATTATTATATGTTCTACCGTCACGGACAGATTTAACTGATTTTCAGTGAAATATTTAAGTTCACATTTTAAGTTAGACGTCTTGCGCGGCACGTACAGTGTTTCCTGGATCATAATCATCATCGCAACACACTACGCGCGGTGTCATGGTGTACTAACTAATTCAAAAGCACAAACATTTACATTTCTAAGTACAGAGACATAACATTGGAATTAGACAGACCTCTACTTGTCCTGACTGATGTGGTGACATCTTGGCTTCATTTAGCAAGTCAGGAACCTCCGGCTTAGCGTCTCATAATGTTAGGAGGCATTCTTCACTTATCAATAACACTCACTCTGCACTTGTCTTGATGCAACACAAATTATTTCCTTATGCCTGAACTAACATAATAACATATTTTATTATGCACATAACTCAAAATGGACCACACCGCTCAGTTCTCAACCAGTCAACTGATGAAATCGTGGGAAACTGCTACCTCTTTGTGCCAGATGTTCACCAAACGTGAATACCCGTGGGGAAATGATGCTATCTCTCAAAAGAAACCAGCTGTTCTCCCTTACCGATTGTCAAAGTAACCGTGTCAAAGAGCTATCACGGACTTCGCTGTCTTCCTACAAATCCTACAAATAGCCACTATGATATTCCCACCTACCAGGATAAATGCGACCCCTAAGCCCATTGCTTTTCATTGCCGCCACAGCTGACATTGTACAAAGAGTAGATTCAAAAAATTTCAATATTCTCATGTATGCAGATGACATGGTTCTGACGTCAACTTCTCAGTTGGATTTGCAGAATACTTTTAATAAAGTTACGAAATGGGCAGAAGAGAACCAGCTGAGGTTAAATGAAAATAGGACTGTCTCTCTGACCTTCAGAAAAGGAGGGAAACGGGGAACATTCTTAATCAATGACCAGCAACTAAAGTCAGTCACAAATTTTAAGTAGGCTACCTAGGAGTCAGTTTTCAAACACCGGGGAACGTGTTCTCTTTACATGTAAAAGACCGACTAAATGCTGCCATCAGATCCATTAACGACATCAGATCTTTGAGCCATCTCTCACTTTCATGTGCCTTCGAGTTATTTCATCTTAAGGTTAGTCCTGTAGCCAGCTATGGATTAGAAAATATATGGATATATATTGGAAAGAGGCAGCTACGTAGTACAGAGAAGGGGAAAGCATTCTATTTAAAGAAAGTACTTTGACTGTCAAGGTACACTCCATCACGCCTCGTATACCAACTGTCGAGGGAATTATTCTTTGTGGAAGAGTTGCTCCCGGCCACCCCAGCGTACAAGGAATTCCTACAAGAGCTTCAACAAAAGAGAGACAGCATATGGTGTGATGCGATGATCAAGCGCAACTGGACTCAGGGAGGCTATGAGTTGAGACACGTTTCACCAACGCCTGTGTATTAAAGCGAGTTTCCATGAGCCAAGTCCGGACTGCAGGCGAACTCTGTGAACGCTATCATGTACTTAAGTGTAAACTGAGAATAGAATCCTTAACAGACGACTGCTTATAAGAATTTTGTCCATGCACATTTGTGCGCAATAAAACATTTATTATAATCTCACTAACCACTACACCACAGAGGCAGATTCTGCCCATTATTCTTTCACTCACTTATCCCTTCATTCATTGCATTCCACACCAGAGCTGTTATATACTAAACCAAGAACTTATCCTTACATCATTTAATTCAATCAGGATGTCATTCCATCAGCTTTTGTACCCATATATTCGTTCCTTCATTCACACGCACCAATCACATTCTCACACAGTCATTCCTGCACCGCGGGACTTTATCCCTCCATCTCTCAAGTATCCATTAATAACCTCACAAGGGGTCTATCGATAAGTTCATATCGAAAAGGACAATGACATTTCGCACAGAGCATGAGGAGAAAGCAATGTACAAAATGTAGCTGTCTTCGAACTGTAAGATCCAGAAATCTACACGCGTTAGCATATACTGTACGTGGTGTTAACCCATGTTCCTTCGAGAGGGCAGTGGTCAGTGCGCCCCTCTGGGTGGGGGAGGGGGAAGCCGGCTCTGATTGAAGTATTTATATTTGGAACAAATACTACTATGCTCAGAGTCTCACATCATGAACCTAGGCAGGAAGTTCTTCCACCGACATACAGGACTAATAAAGTCGTACTTTTTGCAGTCTTATTTCATAAGAACTGACCAGTAGATCCTGCCAGCAATATTCTGAGAAAAAATGGGAGCAACATTTCCCACACAGCGGCATCACCTTACCAAACACTGTGACCGACACTTCCTTACAAGAATAGATCCTTCTATTTCTGTCATCGTCAGCCCACCCTTTGCAGTCAGTTCAAAGATAGTGAGTGAACACGTGCGAGTTGTTACCCCGATTTAAAATAAACTGAGGCAGTACAAGTATCTCCATACACACGGATAAGTGGCGCATTAGCAGTCATAGTTCGAGAATATTCAGTCGTAATAAAGAACAAGATACGTATTTAATCAAAGTACACTGTTCTTCGAGGGGCTGCCTGGCCGAGGCGGTAAAGGCGTGCTCGGGTCGCCCGGGAGGACGTGGGTTCGAATCCCCGTCAGGAAGACGTAAAATTTAAGAAATGAGATTTCCACTTCGGCAGATGCATATGGCCCTGAGGTTCACTCAGCCTACACCAGAGCTATCCACTCTACCCCATCTAGTGCCGAGGTTACGGATAGTGGAAGCCTTTACCTTCCACCCCTCCATGGGCCCTCATGGCCTGTGCGGAGATGACTTTGCTTTGCTTTCCTTCAACTTCTGCTCCCACCAGCAACATTAACTCTACACCAGAAAGCAGAGTGACATTAGGCTTTACCGGCATTCTTTTGATTCATAGACAGAAGCAGATCTCGTGATCCGCTTTTGCACCAAGTGATGAGGAAGGAAAGGACATGGGTGGGGGCCAGAAGGGGTCGCGACCAAAAACGTTTGATAATCCCTGTTCTAGAGTATGTATTACGTTATTTCCCTTCTTCGGAGATGGGTCGACATCCCATGGATGGCAGCAGTGACAGTGGAAGAGCAGCGACATAGCCAGGTACGAGGTGTTACGGATCCGAATCTAAAACCTGAGTGTGATTTCCGTCAATACCGCAGTCACCAGATAAATCTGAAATACTCTGGCGATCTTTGGTACAACAGGAAATCTGTGCATTTATGGGTCAATAATGGGGTTAGGAAGTGGCATTCATTAACCATTATTGGGGACGCCACTACGAAAACTGTACATAGAATCTCCGTCAGTAAAGGAAATTGATATATAAAGTTTGTTCTCGATTTACAGAAGCCCGGAATGTTTGCGATGAAGACCTGCGACGGTGAGCCCTGGAACTTTCAAGAGAGCTTTTCATGGGAAGAATTAATTTCAGCGCATCTACTACTTGGTAAACTCGCTTCAAGAAAATATACAGATCAAAAGTAGAAGTTGTATCCCGTGCGTATTTGCAAGAAGAAAATGAGGAAACATGTAGTATGGAAAATAGCTACTGAGCGATTTCTAAACCATACCCCTTCTTCTGTATCAGCGTGAAGGACTCTGTCGCTTGTTGGTTAGAAACAAACAGTCAGTAGGTTTCCTGCTGCCAAGCCTACAACGTCTGAATAAAAAGCGGCCTTCCTTCCGTTAGTAATAAGCAACTTATATGATGAAATGCAAATACAAGCATATCTACTTCGGAATCAGTTTTAACGACGATAATACTTACCATAAGCGAAATGAATGTGTATTAGCACGCTCAGTAACAGCTCCCAGGCCCTCATTCTCACTTCTGTTCGATGAGATGCTCTCCTTAATTAGCCAGTAAATTGTTTCCGGTTCCTCATTACGAGCAGGGAAGCCACTTCCGCTGTCAGAAAGTAAGTCTAACCGCTTCGCGAGCCACGTATCCTGTTCAACTCTGTGTACTGAAAACCTATTAAATTATCTTCACCTTCTTAAAATAAAGCTCAGTTCAGCGTGCGTGAGTCATAACTATGCAATACCAAAGGACTCCATGGATTCCCATTCCATCCTCCACAAAATACTGGGATGTTAAATTTCTCGGTCGCTCTCTTCGTAACTTGTATGTCGAGAACTCAGCCCCAATGCTGGCAGGCATCACTGAAGAGGCTTTCCAGGGAATTGAGGAGAGAGGGAGTTTCCCTGTGCCTTCCTCATTGAGCCACATGGTGTTGTTACATTCCCAATTGATCTATAAAATATTTCATGAGAGCGCACTACACTACCAACCCCCGAGAGAAACATGCGATAGTGATTATAGCCCTACACATGGGGTTGGCGTCAGTTAGGGCATCCAGCCGTGGAACAGGAAAACACAGTCGCACCCGCGACGCCACAGGTGTCAAAAAATCGGTAAAAGAAGATTTCATCAGAGCACAGTCCACAGACACTCAGACAAGACTATAGAACAAATAGGCCTACATTAAAAACGATGTCTCAATATTTTTACACGCAAAATAGAATTACATCCAATGTGTATGGAAACTTCCCTTTATAGCTTCGCTGTCCAGAACAGAAGCAAAATTACATTATTATTATTATTATTATTATTATTATTATTATTATTATTATTATTATTATTATTATTATTATTATTATTATTATTATTATTGGTTTTACGCCTCAGTAACTTTGAAGACGCCGAGGACCGCACCAGCAGACTGCGCCAGGATCGAAACAGCCAACTCGGGCTTAAAAAGCCTTCACTTTCTCTCAGACCGACAACAAATTTGACTTGTAACTTACGGAATTGCTCTTCACTGATTGAAGTCGACTCTATTAGACATTTTTGAAAGATGATCAACACGATTACTAGCTTCCTTAGCATGGTCCTCTTTTAACTTAAGAGACAATAGGTCCCTAACCCTATTATTAAAATCAATCAATCAATCAATCAATCAATCAATCAATCAATCAATCAATCAATCAATGCTCATCTGCATTTAGGGCAGTCGCCCAGATGGCAGATTCCCTATCTGTTGCTTTCCTAGCCCTTTCCGAAATGATTTCAAAGAAATTGGAAATTTATTGAACGTCTCCCTTGGTAAGTTACTCCAATCCCTAACTCCCCTTCCTATAAATGAATATTTGCCCCGGTTTGTCCTCTTGAATTCCAACTTTATCTTCATATTGTGATCTTTCCTACTTTTATAAACGCCATTCAAACTTATTCGTCTACTAATGTCATTCCACGCCATCTCTCCGCTGACAGCTCGGAACATACTACTTAGTCGAGCAGCTCTTCTTCTTTCTCTCAATTCTTCCCAACCCAAACTTAGCAACATTTTTGTAACGCTACTCTTTTGTCGGAAATCACCCAGAACAAATCGAGCTGCTTTTCTTTGGATTTTTTCCAGTTCTTGAATCAGGTAATCCTGGTGAGGGTCCCATACACTGGAACCATACTCCAGTTGGGGTCTTACCAGACACTTATATGCACTCTCCTTTACATCCTTACTACAACCCCTAAACACCCTCATAACCATGTGCAGAGATCTGTACCCTTTATTTACAATCATATTTATGTGATTACCCCAATGAAGATCTTTCCTTATATTAACACCTAGATACTTACAATGATCCCCAAAAGGAACTTTCACCCCATCAACCCAGTCATTAAAATTGGGAGGACTTTTCCTATTTGTGAAACTCACAACCTGACTTTTAACCCCGTTTATCAACATACCATTGCCTGCTATCCATCTCACAACATTATCGAGGTCACGTTGCAGTTGCTCACAATCTTGTAACTTATTTATCACTCTATAGAGAATAACATCATCCCCAAAAAGCCTTACCTCCGATTCCACTCCTTTACTCATATCATTTATATATATAAGAAAACATAATGGTCCGATAATACTGCCTTGAGGAATTCCCCTCTTAATTATTACAGGGTCAGATAAAGCTTCACCTACTCTAATTCTCTGAGATCTATTTTCTAGAAATATAGCAACCCATTCAGTCACTCTTTTGTCTAGTCCAATTGCACTCATTTTTGCCAGTAGTCTCCCATGATCCACCCTATCATATGCTTTAGACAGGTCAATCGCGATACAGTCCATTTGACCTCCAGAATCCAGGATATCTGCTATATCTTGCTGGAATCCTACAAGTTGAGCTTCAGTAGAAACCTTTCCTAAAACCGAATTGCCTTCTATCGAACCAGTTATTAATTTCACAAACATGTCTAATATAATCAGAAAGCATGCCTTCCCAAAGCTTACATACAATGCATGTCAAACTTACTGGCCTGTAATTTTCAGCTTTATGTCTATCACCCTTTCCTTTATACACAGGGGCTACCATAGCAACTCTCCATTCATCTGGTATAGCTCCTCCGACCAAACGATAATCAAATAAGTACTTCAGATATGGTACTATATCCCAACCCATTGTCTTTAGTATACCCCCAGAAATCTGATCAATTCCAGCCGCTTTTCTAGTTTTTAACTTTTGTATCTTATTGTAAATGTCATTGTTATCATATGTTAATTTTATTACTTCTTTGGCCTTAGTCTCCTCCCCTATCTCGACATTATCCTTGTAACCAACAATCTTTACATACTGCTGACTGAATACTTCTGCCTTTTGAAGATCCTCACATACACACTGCCCTTGTTCATTAATTATTCCTGGAATGTCCTTCTTGGAACCTGTTTCTGCCTTAAAATATCTATACATACCCTTCAATTTTTCACTAAAATTCGTATGACTGCCAATTATGCTTGCCATCATGTTATCTTTAGCTGCCTTCTTTGCTAGATTCAATTTTCTAGTAAGTTCCTTCAATTTCTCCTTACTTCTACAGCCATTTCTAACTCTATTTCTTTCCAGTCTGCACCTCCTTCTTAGTCTCTTTATTTCTCTGTTATAATAAGGTGGGTCTTTACCATTCCTTACCAGCCTTAATGGTACAAACCTGTTTTCGCATTCCTCAAATGGAACAATCTAGCTTGTACTCTCTTTAAGTTGATTAGGAGATGGATCACTCACTTCAAGAAACTCACTACCGAAGCTAGCTCAGTGGTTTTATCAGTGATAGTGGAGAGAGCCTCATCAATTTCCTTCTCTCCCAAGGTTGGGTTACTAATAGGTAATTCTAATGACTCTTTAAGTTTGGTTGTATCTGCCGCAACCGTGCCTCCAGATTGAACATTTCTAATCAGTAATTCATAAATTAATTCCTCCTTGCGCAAGTAGCCCGGATGGAGGACTTCGCGACGTCCAGACATGATGAAAGAAAATTAACAAATTTAGAAGAGAGAGAAAAAAATTCCAGTGACTGAGAACATTCTTAGAGCTCGATACGGATTCTATGTTTAGCCGTCAAAAAGGGCTTAATTGAGACCCATTCAACCACGCTCTGCTACCACTTGTTCCGGGGTATCTGTGGAACGCAGAGATGGTGAAAGAAGGTGCAGGCTTGAACGGGTCTAACTACAATATTAAACTTAATTTAAAATTTGAAGTGAAGGTTATATTTTCAAAACTTCAAACTTAACACTGAAACATCAGGTACAGTAACAATCATAAAACATGTCTATGAATAAATACAGATTAGTGGTCTTAACAAATCTTGGGCTTCAAGCCCTCGCTTTACATTTCCTGAGCTCCTACCTCAAATTTACAAAAGAGCACAAATTATTCAGGGGCAGAAATCACCTAATTCAAGATCACTTGATCTCCAAAATCTAAATATCTAGCCTTCCAGAGGCACTCTCTACTATTACAACACTTGAAAAATTGCTAAGAGGTTCTCAGTTTTCCAAGCCTACTTAAGGCAACATCAACTTACAATTACTGGCCTCTCAAGGCACAACTTACAATTTGAAAATAATTTATACAGGGGTATTAAATACCCAACGTACTGGGCATTCGTGGAAAAAGAACGGGTTAGATAACTGGCCCGTGGAAAAAGAACAGGTTAGATAACTGGCCCATACACAAAAAACCTAAAGGGCTCTAGGCCGATGAAACAGGGGCTATTGCCAAACTACTGAGGTGACCCGTATAGAAATTACATTAACCAATTACAGTAGGAAGAACAGCTAGAAAACGTAGTCACCTCAAACCAAGATGAAGGGGAGCTCGAGAGGGTACATCACTCGCCATCCCCGGTTTACAGTTAAAGATTTTATGATGTCTTTACATTAGCCGGAAGAAGATTTACATTTTAGAACCGTTTGTTACATAACTAAAGAGTCGGATCTTTCCCTCGGGTTAAACTGCGGAGTTAGCAAGGAAGAAAGACGTTACATGCCCATTACCTTGTAGATGTACTGTTGACCTATGGAAGAGGCCGCCCGCCTCCTGCTTTGACACACATACTCAATGAGATGACGATCAATTGGCCAAGAAACGTGAAAAGCAGCAGTTAATAACCCTCAGGGAAGGTTCGAGATCATTCAAGACTAAACCAGCCACAACCTCTCAATTTAATTGGTCAATTTCAAAGTTACACTCAGAATCGAAGAAGAAGCCTGTGATAGGTTGAAAATTAATTGCAGAAGTTATTGATTGGCTATATTCAAAACTGGTGGAAAAGAAAAGGAAATATTGCCAACCCAAAAATAAATGAACATCAATCAGTTACAAAAACCCGGAAATACAAAACTTCTTTAAATAATAAGTTCTTACATCTTGCACCACGGTGCGTGATCATAGTTTTCTAGTGGTGTCATCTGTAGAAAAATGTCCGAACTTCTTGCTGAATATCAAAACAAAACGAGGAGAATTTCACTCAGTTTAGGAAACTGCACAATAACAAAATTACTCAATATTTTACTGGTGATATCTTCTGAGTAATGTTCTAAGTTGGTGTAGTTACAGTTTCACTGTTTTACCGATAGAGGAGTTCATTTAGGTGCTAGTTTGAATGCGCGGCGTTGGGGTGTACCTCCTGGTACAACAACAATAATAATAATAATAATAATAATAATAATAACAATAATAATAATAATAATAATTTTTACGGTATTATCCGTGGAAGGCAGAGGTGAAAGAAGGTGCGGACTGGAATGGGTCTAACTACAAGTCTTAAAGATGAATTTAAAATTTAAATAAAGGTTATATTTTCAACAGATAACAACATTTAACAATTTTCACTAGGTGAAATAACAAAGAAAATCAGGTACAATGCAACCTTACAAAAGAAAGCACAAGTTAAGGGGTCTTTAAAAATTCTGGGCTACGAGCCCAAATTCGTCAATCCTTGAGCTCTCAGCTCACAACCACAAAATACCAAAGGGCAGAACGCCCTAATTACATGGAGCACTAGCTCCCAGCAATCAAAATGTCACGCCTCCCGGAGGCACCTTTCAAAATACCAGAAAGAGCTGACCCGCTCTCAATCTTTCAAGCCTATTAAGAGGCCATAAACGGACTTTACTACAAACTGCCCTCAAGGCACACTTATAAATAAACAGGGGTAACTTGTATCCACTCTACTGGGCCTAAAATGAAAAATAATAGGTTACTTTAAATGGCCCTAAATGCAAAAGGAATGGAGACGTGAATTAACTCTCCTAAATACACATTTTAAAACCTAAGAGTACTAGGCCGATTACACAGGGGCTAATCCCAATCTATGGAGGTGACTAGTATACAAAATAAATTAACACATTAAGAAGGAAGAGAAAAACGGTTACGAGAACATAGTCACCTCAAATTCAAAAATGAAGGGGAGCTCGAGAGGGTAAAGCACTCTCTATCCCCGATTTACAGTTGAAGAAATTTGTAGTTTTTACATAGTCTGAAAAGGGATTTACATCTTAAAGTGATGGGTTACATATTAAAGTTTTCGAACCTTCCCCGCGAGTTACACTGCTGAGCTAGCAAGAAAATATGTTAAACGGCCATTACCTTGTTGAAGATCTGTTGCCCGAAGAAAGAGGCGCTTCCCGCCCCCTGCTACATATCCACACGCTAAGCTAGATGTTATTGAAGTGGCGCGGAGACAAGAAAATCAGCAGTTTTAATACCCTCGCCGAAAATTCGAGACCTTTCATGAATGATAAAGACCCGCCCACAAACGTTTATTGGCTAACAGCAAAAGTTACACACAAATCGATGAAGAAGCACCTTATTGGTGGGAAATTAATTACAGGAATTTAGGATTGGTTAAATTCAAAACAAGCGGAAAGAAAGCTTAATATTGCCAACCTCCAAATGAAAGAACAAAATTTAGTAACGACAAAACTTATGAATACAAAATTTCTCCAAGAAGTTCATTCCTTCGCACCAGAGTGCATTATCATAGTTTTTTAGTAGAGACATCTGTCAGAGAATGTCCACACTTCTTGATCAATAAAAGCAAATCAAAAACACCCAGTGACATCTTCTGATAAACAGTAGAGTTGATTCAGTTGTTACAGTTCAGGGTTTCTGCTGTAGAGAGGTACTTTAAGGCGGAAAATTCAAATTTGCAGCGTAGAGGTGTACCAACCGGTACAGTAATAATAATAATAATAATAATAATAATAATAATAATAATAATAATAATAATAATAATAATAATAATAATAATAATATTACATTTGGGAGGTGAAGAACAAAGGAAGGCTACCTGAAGGGCCTTGATCTACCAAGCGACCGCTGCTCAAACCCGGGATTCACAAAACTGACGCCCTCAACGCACCTGCTACAGCGCCCTAAGGGCATGCAGTTGGCGAGTACGGGGTACTTAGCTGAATCCGTGGATTGGTATTATTATTGTTACGCGAGAGTACACCCTCCGTTCATTTAAATCAAGCGTCTTGTGAAATGACATCTTACCCTTAAAACCTGAAACAACTATAGCAAGAAGTTTGGACTTTGATCAACAGATTTCGCCACTACCGTGATAAAGTAATTTTGAATTCCTAGGTTTACTACACTGAGTTGATTATCTTTTGTTTTTGGTATGTTAAATTTGTCAACACTTCGACCTCCTTCCGCCATCTTCAAAAGTGACCAATAGAAAAACTCCTCTATTTAATTTTCAACCAATCAGCGTTTTCTTCTACATATTTATTTATCCATTAAAAATCTGGGGGTGCGTCGTCCCCTTGTCCATGTCTCTCTCGGGTATAAAAGCTGGCAATTTTTCAAGCTACCTAGTCTTCTTGATCATCCAGAGTACTGAGTGTGTGCTAATAGTGGAGGAAGGGCCGTTTCACCCTTCTTCTAGCGCAGTAAGCTAGTTCGATAGGAAGGTTTCCTGTCTTTAATAATGTAACCCTTAATTTCCAGTCTTCACTAATGTAAACTTGATCTTCAAATAGCAGTGTAAGTGGACGGTTCTCAGGCCGCCTACACCTCCACAGGTCATCCGCAATGATTGCGCTGGCTAAGACTGCATTCGCCATCTTAGAGGGGCTTAACCTTACTTTTTACGTGCAAGACAGCAAGCCTAACCTCATGGAGGGGCCCTACCTCAGTTTTACGGCCGGATGCCCTTCCCGACGCCAATTGCACAAGATGGCGGCTATACACAGCTCCATATGAGACGGCTTAAGGGCGCTTGAGCAAGATGGCGGCTTTCTAATTGCACAAGATGGCTGCTATACATAGGCTGTTATGAGACGCCCTAGGAACGCTTGCGCAAAATGGCGGCTATCTAATTCGACAAGATGGCAACTACACATAGCTTCTTATGAGACGGCCTAGGGGTGCTTGCGCAAGATCGCTGCTATACATAGGCTCCTATGAGACACTCTAGGGACGCTTGCGCAAGATGGCGACTATACTCAGGCTCTTATGAGACAAGCTTATATGGAGAAAGCTAGCTTAGAGGCTACTACACAAGATGGCGGCTGCCCAAATGAGACGGCTTAAGGGCGATTGCGCAAGATGGCGGCTATAGATAGGCTCTTATGAGACGGCCATAGGCGATTGCACAAGATGGCGACTATACATGGACTCTTTTGGAGAAAGATGATGGCTATGGATGCTTGTGTAAGGTGGCAGCTATACAGAGGCTTATATGGAGAAAGCTAGCTTAGAGGCTACTGTGCAAGATGGCGGCTATACACAGGCTCTTATAAGGCTAACACCTAGAACTGGATCAGAGGAGGATCGCAGTTATAGATAGGCTCTTACGGAGAAACCTGGCACAGGTGTGACATAGGAATTAAGGTGACGGCCTAAAGCTGATTGCGCAAGATGGCGGCCACGTACAACTTCCTAGTGCTAGGGGCCCCGAAGCAAGATCGTCGCTGTACATTGGTTATATGAGACTAACTTTGGACTAGGAGCTATTAGCGATACATGGGCCTTATAGGCCTACCTGTACGGAGCTGCCTCAAGGACTCACAACTTGTAACTTATGATCTATTAGTTTGATCAACATAACATTCGAGAAATGTGACAAGGGCTACTATGCAAGATGACAGCTATACTGTATTCGTATAGGCCTTAACTAGAGGGCTGCCTCAGGGGCTCATAACTTGTATCTTACGACCTATTAGTTTAATTAATATAACATTCGAGAAATGTGACAAGGGCTACTATGCAAGATGACAGCTATACTGTATTCGTATAGGCCTTAACTAGAGGGGTGCCTCAGAGGCTCACAACTTGTAACTTATAACCTATTAGTTTGATCAACATAACATTCGAGAAATGTGACAAGGGCTACTATGCAAGATGACAGCTATACTGTATTCGTATAGGCCTTAACTAGAGGGGTGCCTCAGAGGCTCACAACTTGTAACTTATGACCTATTAGTTTAATTAATATAACATTCGAGAAATGTGACAAGGGCTACTATGCAAGATGACAGCTATACTGTATTCGTATAGGCCTTAACTAGAGGGGTGCCTCAGGGGCTCACAACTTGTAACTTATGACCTATTAGTTTGATCAACATAACATTCGAGAAATGTGACAAGGGCTACTATGCAAGATGACTGCTATACTGTATTCGTATAGGCCTTAACTAGAGGGGTGTCTCAGAGGCTCACAACTTGTAACTTATGACCTATTAGTTTGATCAACATAACATTCGAGAAATGTGACAAGGGCTACTATGCAAGATGACAGCTATACTGTATTCGTATAGGCCTTAACTAGAGGGGTGCCTCAGGGGCTCATAACTTGTATCTTATGACCTATTAGTTTAATTAATATAACATTCGAGAAATGTGACAAGGGCTACTATGCAAGATGACAGCTATACTGTATTCGTATAGGCCTTAACTAGAGGGGTGCCTCAGGGGCTCACAACTTGTAACTTATAACCTATTAGTTTGATCAACATAACATTCGAGAAATGTGACAAGGGCTACTATGCAAGATGACAGCTATACTGTATTCGTATAGGCCTTAACTAGAGGGGTGTCTCAGAGGCTCACAACTTGTAACTTATAACCTATTAGTTTAATTAATATAACATTCGAGAAATGTGACAAGGGCTACTATGCAAGATGACAGCTATACTGTATTCGTATAGGCCTTAACTAGAGGGGTGCCTCAGAGGCTCACAACTTGTAACTTATGACCTATTAGTTTAATTAATATAACATTCGAGAAATGTGACAAGGGCTACTATGCAAGCTGACAGCTATACTGTATTCGTATAGGCCTTAACTAGAGGGGTGCCTCAGAGGCTCACAACTTGTAACTTATGACCTATTAGTTTGATCAACATAACATTCGAGAAATGTGACAAGGGCTACTATGCAAGATGACAGCTATACTGTATTCGTATAGGCCTTAACTAGAGGGGTGCCTCAGGGGCTCACAACTTGTAACTTATAACCTATTAGTTTGATCAACATAACATTCGAGAAATGTGACAAGGGCTACTATGCAAGATGACAGCTATACTGTATTCGTATAGGCCTTAACTAGAGGGGTGCCTCAGGGGCTCACAACTTGTAACTTATGACCTATTAGTTTAATTAATATAACATTCGAGAAATGTGACAAGGGCTACTATGCAAGATGACAGCTATACTGTATTCGTATAGGCCTTAACTAGAGGGGTGCCTCAGGGGCTCACAACTTGTAACTTATGACCTATTAGTTTAATTAATATAACATTCGAGAAATGTGACAAGGGCTACTATGCAAGATGACAGCTATACTGTATTCGTATAGGCCTTAACTAGAGGGGTGTCTCAGAGGCTCACAACTTGTAACTTATGACCTATTAGTTTAATTAATATAACATTCGAGAAATGTGACAAGGGCTACTATGCAAGATGACAGCTATACTGTATTCGTATAGGCCTTAACTAGAGGGGTGCCTCAGAGGCTCACAACTTGTAACTTATGACCTATTAGTTTGATCAACATAACATTCGAGAAATGTGACAAGGGCTACTATGCAAGATGACAGCTATACTGTATTCGTATAGGCCTTAACTAGAGGGGTGTCTCAGAGGCTCACAACTTGTAACTTATAACCTATTCGTTTAATTAATATAACATTCGAGAAATGTGACAAGGGCTACTATGCAAGATGACAGCTATACTGTATTCGTATAGGCCTTAACTAGAGGGGTGCCTCAGAGGCTCACAACTTGTAACTTATGACCTATTAGTTTAATCAACATAACATTCGAGAAATGTGACAAGGGCTACTATGCAAGATGACAGCTATACTGTATTCGTATAGGCCTTAACTAGAGGGGTGCCTCAGAGGCTCACAACTTGTAACTTATGACCTATTAGTTTGATCAACATAACATTCGAGAAATGTGACAAGGGCTACTATGCAAGATGACAGCTATACTGTATTCGTATAGGCCTTAACTAGAGGGGTGCCTCAGAGGCTCACAACTTGTAACTTATGACCTATTAGTTTAATCAACATAACATTCGAGAAATGTGACAAGGGCTACTATGCAAGATGACAGCTATACTGTATTCGTATAGGCCTTAACTAGAGGGGTGCCTCAGAGGCTCACAACTTGTAACTTATGACCTATTAGTTTGATCAACATAACATTCGAGAAATGTGACAAGGGCTACTATGCAAGCTGACAGCTATACTGTATTCGTATAGGCCTTAACTAGAGGGGTGTCTCAGAGGCTCACAACTTGTATCTTACGACCTATTAGTTTAATTAATATAACATTCGAGAAATGTGACAAGGGCTACTATGCAAGATGACTGCTATACTGTATTCGTATAGGCCTTAACTAGAGGGGTGTCTCAGAGGCTCACAACTTGTAACTTATAACCTATTAGTTTAATTAATATAACATTCGAGAAATGTGACAAGGGCTACTATGCAAGATGACAGCTATACTGTATTCGTATAGGCCTTAACTAGAGGGGTGTCTCAGAGGCTCACAACTTGTAACTTATGACCTATTAGTTTGATCAACATAACATTCGAGAAATGTGACAAGGGCTACTATGCAAGATGACAGCTATACTGTATTCGTATAGGCCTTAACTAGAGGGGTGCCTCAAGGACTCACAACTTGTAACTTATGACCTATTAGTTTGATCAACATAACATTCGAGAAATGTGACAAGGGCTACTATGCAAGATGACAGCTATACTGTATTCGTATAGGCCTTAACTAGAGGGCTGCCTCAGGGGCTCATAACTTGTATCTTACGACCTATTAGTTTAATTAATATAACATTCGAGAAATGTGACAAGGGCTACTATGCAAGATGACAGCTATACTGTATTCGTATAGGCCTTAACTAGAGGGGTGTCTCAGAGGCTCACAACTTGTAACTTATGACCTATTAGTTTGATCAACATAACATTCGAGAAATGTGACAAGGGCTACTATGCAAGATGACAGCTATACTGTATTCGTATAGGCCTTAACTAGAGGGGTGTCTCAGAGGCTCACAACTTGTAACTTATGACCTATTAGTTTAATTAATATAACATTCGAGAAATGTGACAAGGGCTACTATGCAAGATGACAGCTATACTGTATTCGTATAGGCCTTAACTAGAGGGGTGTCTCAGAGGCTCACAACTTGTAACTTATGACCTATTAGTTTAATTAATATAACATTCGAGAAATGTGACAAGGGCTACTATGCAAGCTGACAGCTATACTGTATTCGTATAGGCCTTAACTAGAGGGGTGCCTCAGGGGCTCACAACTTGTAACTTATGACCTATTAGTTTGATCAACATAACATTCGAGAAATGTGACAAGGGCTACTATGCAAGATGACAGCTATACTGTATTCGTATAGGCCTTAACTAGAGGGGTGCCTCAGAGGCTCACAACTTGTAACTTATGACCTATTAGTTTAATTAATATAACATTCGAGAAATGTGACAAGGGCTACTATGCAAGATGACAGCTATACTGTATTCGTATAGGCCTTAACTAGAGGGGTGCCTCAGGGGCTCACAACTTGTAACTTATGACCTATTAGTTTGATCAACATAACATTCGAGAAATGTGACAAGGGCTACTATGCAAGATGACAGCTATACTGTATTCGTATAGGCCTTAACTAGAGGGGTGTCTCAGAGGCTCACAACTTGTATCTTACGACCTATTAGTTTAATTAATATAACATTCGAGAAATGTGACAAGGGCTACTATGCAAGATGACAGCTATACTGTATTCGTATAGGCCTTAACTAGAGGGGTGCCTCAGGGGCTCACAACTTGTAACTTATGACCTATTAGTTTGATCAACATAACATTCGAGAAATGTGACAAGGGCTACTATGCAAGATGACAGCTATACTGTATTCGTATAGGCCTTAACTAGAGGGGTGTCTCAGAGGCTCACAACTTGTAACTTATGACCTATTAGTTTGATCAACATAACATTCGAGAAATGTGACAAGGGCTACTATGCAAGATGACAGCTATACTGTATTCGTATAGGCCTTAACTAGAGGGGTGTCTCAGAGGCTCACAACTTGTAACTTATGACCTATTAGTTTAATTAATATAACATTCGAGAAATGTGACAAGGGCTACTATGCAAGCTGACAGCTATACTGTATTCGTATAGGCCTTAACTAGAGGGGTGCCTCAGAGGCTCACAACTTGTAACTTATGACCTATTAGTTTGATCAACATAACATTCGAGAAATGTGACAAGGGCTACTATGCAAGATGACAGCTATACTGTATTCGTATAGGCCTTAACTAGAGGGGTGTCTCAGAGGCTCACAACTTGTAACTTACGACCTATTAGTTTAATTAATATAACATTCGAGAAATGTGACAAGGGCTACTATGCAAGCTGACAGCTATACTGTATTCGTATAGGCCTTAACTAGAGGGGTGCCTCAGAGGCTCACAACTTGTAACTTATGACCTATTAGTTTGATCAACATAACATTCGAGAAATGTGACAAGGGCTACTATGCAAGATGACAGCTATACTGTATTCGTATAGGCCTTAACTAGAGGGGTGTCTCAGAGGCTCACAACTTGTAACTTATGACCTATTAGTTTAATTAATATAACATTCGAGAAATGTGACAAGGGCTACTATGCAAGATGACAGCTATACTGTATTCGTATAGGCCTTAACTAGAGGGGTGCCTCAGAGGCTCACAACTTGTAACTTATGACCTATTAGTTTAATTAATATAACATTCGAGAAATGTGACAAGGGCTACTATGCAAGATGACAGCTATACTGTATTCGTATAGGCCTTAACTAGAGGGGTGTCTCAGGTGCTCACAACTTGTAACTTATGACCTATTAGTTTGATCAACATAACATTCGAGAAATGTGACAAGGGCTACTATGCAAGATGACAGCTATACTGTATTCGTATAGGCCTTAACTAGAGGGGTGTCTCAGAGGCTCACAACTTGTATCTTACGACCTATTAGTTTAATTAATATAACATTCGAGAAATGTGACAAGGGCTACTATGCAAGATGACAGCTATACTGTATTCGTATAGGCCTTAACTAGAGGGGTGCCTCAGAGGCTCACAACTTGTAACTTATGACCTATTAGTTTAATTAATATAACATTCGAGAAATGTGACAAGGGCTACTATGCAAGATGACAGCTATACTGTATTCGTATAGGCCTTAACTAGAGGGGTGTCTCAGGTGCTCACAACTTGTAACTTATGACCTATTAGTTTGATCAGCCTGAATCTCGAGAAATGTGACAAGGGCTACTATGCAAGATGACAGCTATACTGTATTCGTATAGGCCTTAACTAGAGGGGTGTCTCAGAGGCTCACAACTTGTATCTTACGACCTATTAGTTTAATTAATATAACATTCGAGAAATGTGACAAGGGCTACTATGCAAGATGACAGCTATACTGTATTCGTATAGGCCTTAACTAGAGGGGTGTCTCAGAGGCTCACAACTTGTAACTTATGACCTATTAGTTTAATTAATATAACATTCGAGAAATGTGACAAGGGCTACTATGCAAGATGACAGCTATACTGTATTCGTATAGGCCTTAACTAGAGGGGTGCCTCAGAGGCTCACAACTTGTAACTTATAACCTATTAGTTTAATTAATATAACATTCGAGAAATGTGACAAGGGCTACTATGCAAGATGACAGCTATACTGTATTCGTATAGGCCTTAACTAGAGGGGTGTCTCAGAGGCTCACAACTTGTAACTTATGACCTATTAGTTTGATCAACATAACATTCGAGAAATGTGACAAGGGCTACTATGCAAGATGACTGCTATACTGTATTCGTATAGGCCTTAACTAGAGGGGTGCCTCAGGTGCTCACAACTTGTAACTTATAACCTATTAGTTTAATTAATATAACATTCGAGAAATGTGACAAGGGCTACTATGCAAGATGACTGCTATACTGTATTCGTATAGGCCTTAACTAGAGGGGTGCCTCAGGTGCTCACAACTTGTAACTTATAACCTATTCGTTTGATCAGCCTGAAACTCGAGAAATGAGGCAAGGGTTACTATGCAAGATAACAGCTATACTCTATTCGTATAGACCAGATGGCGACTGCTCTCATGGAGAAAGCTAGCTGAGGAGGCCTAATGCCCAAATGGTGGCTATACACAGGCTCTTATGAAGAAAGGCAGCTTAGAGGCTACTTTACAAGATGGCGGCTATACATAGGATGTTATGTCTTCCTCCTCCTCCCCTTCCTCCTCTGTCAAGGCATAGCTTTACATCTCTATCAAACAAGTTTTAACATGCGTTACTATAGCGACGCGAAGGCAAGAGTGAGCACGTGTTTTTAACCTGCAGCGATGACGTCATCATAGTTGTACATGTTTAGACTTGATCGTCTTCTCAGGCCTTAATAGACAGAATGAGTAGGTCTAAGGAGACAAAGGAATGGAATAAGTACAATATTTTGAATGCAATAAAATATTTATTTGCAATGTACTACAACAGTTTTCGTTTTGTTGCTGACAAGGTTGGTATGCTTCTTAACAGCTTTCAGCGCAGAGGTAGCATGCTTCCGAAATTGTAATGCGTCCTGCAACATTGAAATTAAACAAAACATTTAGAAATATATTACACTAAGTATGTTATACTTTACAAAGAAGATAATGCAGTTCTTACCTTGTTGTTATTCATGAAATTTGTTCCTTTTCTGAATCATCCTCATCATGTACTAGGAAAAGTTCATCCATACACTGAGTGCAGTGTTCAATCCTCAGATTCGGTCCATCCCAGCTTGTAATGACGTCGACAGGTTCTGCATAAAGCTACATCGATTGACATCTTACTATGGAGAGGAAGGATGTCTCGAAAATTATTTACGAAAGGAGCAGCGTACGTAGATACAAATCCTGGTGGTAAACACTGAATCAGATGTTTCGGCATCTGAGATAAGGTTCCATGTTTATAGAACATCTTAATAGGCTTACGTACTCGTGTGAGATAAATAAGATGTTGCGTATGAGCATGCGTTTGTTGACTGTTATGCAGAAAACTTTTATCGCTACTGTGCTTCGTCTAGAGCATGGGTTACCTTTGTCATACACCATATTGTGTTAAGGAGAAAAATTATGAATTCAAACCCTGTTCTAACACAATACAAATCATAGGATTGAAACTTTGTTTACAAAGGAGAGGAATAGAGGTGTACTTCCTCTTTATCAATAATCACTATTATTATGCACATAACATGAGCTGTTCGAAAGGACACTTCCTCCTCCTTACCGCGCCTTCCTCGTAGGGATAAAGGGCTAATGGGTTAAAGCGTTAATGGTCTTAAGGTCTAATGGGCTAAAGGGCTAATGGGCCAATGGGCTGAAGGTCTCCTCCTCTTCTTACCGCACCCTCCTCCTACTTCTCCTAGGGCTAAAGGGGTCCTCTTCCTCTACCTTACCGCGACCTCCTCCTCCGAGAAGGAGTTAGCTAAATTTGGTACATTTTTGACAGCAGCAACACGCTCATCGATTGTTATCTGCAAGAACGCTTCTACTTTGTTAGATGTAGCAAATTAATCTCTATTGGTAACAGGTTTATCTCTTCTAACTTCAAACTCGTGACGATGTGTAACTTCTATTGTCCATGATCAGTGACTGTTGACAATGTATCTTACAGTAATGTAATCTATTCGTGTTGTGTATATCTGTGGTTATTCTTCAATAAAAAACTGCACTGAATGAACTACAAGACTTATGGTTTTGTTATAGCCCTTCAACTATGGTTAGTTACAACCGAAACTGCTTAACAATTGTATGATTCTTACTACAAGTACGCGGAAAACTTATAACTGTCTCGTCCTAAAAGTAAAAGGTTACCGTGCTAATGATTACGAGTTAAAACTTTGTGTTCAGAACCGAATAAATTAATGCTACACATACCAGGGAATGGAACCGACGGGTCACGTCTTATTAGAATTAACTAATAAAGAATAAAATCCCTGACCTGTTAGTGGTCCACTGAGTTACGTTTTTCTAACAGAAATCAATATCCGCTTGGTAGTTTTTTAGTGTTTGTACCACTAAACTTTTCAAGATGGCAGCAGTGATGTTAGCGATGTCCTGTTGTTGGATTTTAAATTCCGCGCCACGATGTGCATATGAGGTTTAACGCCGTGAAGATGGCAGCAGTGAGCATCTTGCGCAAGAGCCCTTAAGCCGTCTCATATGGAGCGGTATATAGCCCCATCTTGTAGAATTAGATAGCCGCCATCTAGCGCAAGCGTCCCTAGGGCGTGTCATAAGAGCTGTGTATAGAACCCAATCTTGTAGAATTAGATAGCCGCCATCTTGAGCGAGCATCCTTAGGGCGTGTCATAAGAGCCTATGTATAGCAGCCATCTTGTAGAATTAGATAGCCGCCATCTTGAGCGAGCTTCCCTAGGGCGTGTCATAAGAGCCTATGTATAGCAGCCATCTTGTAGAATTATATAGCAGCCATCTTGAGTGAGCGCCCCTAGGGCGTGAGATAAGAGGCTATGTATAGAAGCCATATTTTTCAATTAGGTAGCCGCCATCTAACGCAAGCGTCCCTAGGGAGTCTCATAACACCCTATGTATTGCAGCCATCTTGTAGAATTATACAGCCGCCATCTTGGGCGAGCGTCCCTAGGGTGTGTCATAAGAGCCTATGTATAGCAGCCATCTTTTTCAATTAGATAGCCGCCATCTTGAGCGAGCGTCCCTAGGGCGTGTCATAAGAGCCTATGTATAGCAGCCATCTTTTTCAATTAGATAGCCGCCATCTTGAGCGAGCGTCCCTAGGGCGTGTCATAAGAGCCTATGTATAGCCCCATCTTGTAGAATTAGATAGCCGCCACCTTGAGCAAGCGTCCCTAGGGCCCCTCCAAGATGGCGGATGTGAGGTTAGGCATGCAGTCTCAGCCAGCGCAATCAATGCGGAGGAGGCCTCTGGCTGATACGGAGTCTGCTCCCTTCAACAGTCAACGAGCGACTCCGCTTTCATCAGTATTAACACCGGCGGGGAGCAGTCGATATTATCAGGAGATATAATTCACATTTTACTAAAAGTTGTGTCATCTCACTGATCGAATGCTGGTCAGTGCATATAGAATTCTGTAAATGAAAAATCATGTTAGAGTGTTCCGAGTTCCACACAAAGATGCATTTGCTTTGGCTATAATAACGATATGACTGCACTACCTGTGACAATGATCGCTGTCTGGATCTCCTGTTGCTATGATCACGGTGATTATTGTACAGCTGAGCAACCATCCTCCATTAACAGTCATCAGAAGGCAAATGGAGGAGATTCGAACCTTCGAATACTGAAGGTTTCGTTTAAAGGTACAGAAGGGACAAGAAGACCGTGGAAACAGGAGGATTCCTAGGCCTCACAATCATTAAACCTTTGGGGTCAGAAGAGAACAAGAACTGATGAAGGGAGGGGAAAGATAAAAGTAAAGAGTCTGACGCAAGTAAATGGAAGAAATAGCAGAATCAGCTCGGACACTCACTGCTTAGTTGAGGAACCGTGAGGTAACATTTTAGTCGTCTTTTCCGACGAGCTGGAGCCACTATGCACTGGGGTATTTCTGTCTAATTTCCTCGCCCTCGAGATTTTCTACAATTATCAGTTTGCAGACAGACACTACCTTCCTTTTCCTAGGCACATTAAACAGTGATTTGCATAATCGAAATGCCCTTAATGCCCGTACGTTGCTAACAGGCTTTCTCAATTTAATGTCTAGTATTATGTAGCCTGTAACAGATCTATTACTCCTATTCTCTCATATATAACCGTATGCTCGAGGAATGAGCTACTCCAATATTAGCACAGACGTCCAGCAAAACCTTCACATTCCTTATTTTCTACCATCTTCCGCACATTCACCCACTGTCTTCTCATGCCACTTGGTTGTGTTTCCAAGTATTGCATTAAAAAGCAAATTAACTCCAATCTGTCGTTGTTGTTACAATCAGTTTATCATTCAGTCCTTCATCAAACTTGCCTAATTCATTCTCGTCTGCTTTCTTACATGGTAAATACTCTCAGACAGTTCTCCGTATAATTCCTTACACCACTGAATATATCGACATCATAGGGTGATTTAGGAGCGCACAGAATCTATGTCGGCATACGATGCTTTTCCAGAAATGTACCTTACTGGGTCGTTGATAAATAGAAACGGTGGGTCACAGAGTGAGAAGGCACATCTTATCAAATTATTCCTGTCTTCTTCTTAACTGGCTAGCCAGCGGCTAGCCCGCGGTCGTTCGATGATATGATCAAATGAACTAAAATAAAACTTAAAGGTATAATAGGACAGGAATCGCGATTGTGTGAGTGAATGAGGAAGATTTACAAACTGAACATTAATGATCGGAAACATAAGAATCGGTTAAAATAACATTAATTTATAACCTGAAATACAAGTTCACGTCAGTGGCCATGAAGTGGCAACCTGATCAAATAATCTCGTCCGAAGCGGCGTGAAAATTATATAAACACTTATTTACATCTTGATAATTTCGAAGAGATTCACTTATGAAATCGTCGTAACAAAACATCCTGATTCACGAGATTAGGCACAGAAATTCTTCGCACATAAAGAAATTAAATTTAACATTACTGCCTTAAATTCGGGACACAAATACACGTGAATACAAATACAGGACTATCAGTTTCCTCCAAAAGCACTGAAGTTAAGATGAGCCTGTGCTCCTCTTCACAGACGAGTCTTCAACTAGCGACTCCTAGCTACCCTTCTAACAAATCATAATCAGATGACAAACACCAAAAGAAAAAACAAGACACAACAAAAATAACACGGTGAAAATCAAACTGTCACCGCATCTGAAACAAAATTTACACGGAAATACACTCATCTTGCGGACTTGGTAAAACAGGTCTCCCGCCGTCGTCTGATATGGGTGAGAGCGTTGACTTTTCTTGGTGAGAGAGGGTTGGCAAGGTCGCCTGTCCCTCGGGTACAAACAAAATATTACTGTCCCGCTACACGGTCGAGTCTTTCACACATCTGTCAGGTGGCTGGGTGGCCTCTCGCCGCATTCCACTGAGCTGTCAGCCGGGTAAACATTCATCCCTTCAAAGCATGGGCATACTGCAGGCTCTTTCGGCCTTCCGATAATATAATATATGAAAGTCACTTTCCTCAGGCTCTCAATTAGCCTTATATGCCGGACCTCATTTCAGGCCATTCAAATCAGAGTATCATCCGTGCATTACATCTCCTGTAAAACAGTCCCCAGTTAAAGCTACGTGCACAGTCAAGAGAAAACTCGCCCGAAACATACGTATGACCCTCTTGAATACAACGTTGAGGATACATGCACCTGTGAAATTCGTGCACAAACTTATAGCATGCAAGTCCTATTTTTAGATTGTCCGGTGTACCATCAAGGGTCTCCCACTCGACGTTACAAGGCATCTATGTCCTTTATGTTTGAAAGATCCTAGCTCCGCAATACTACTACACAACATAACCCCAAGAAATAACATAACATTACTGACACTGAATCAAACCTAAATCCAACCTAACTCCCTCATACCTAAATAAACAACTACATTTACTATACAAGCAAAAATAAAATGACAAAATATAAGCAAAGCTAACTGTGCCTATCTGTTCAAACTTATCTTGTCATGATGACCTCACGGCCCTTCTATGCCAGACTTAGCCCAACATCACTCTGGTCCTCGGTTCGGCTCCTGGGTTTGGTTCATTGTGATACCGTCTGCTTGACGGGATGGTCTCGTGCTATTGGAAGCTCTTGTCGTAGTTTCTACACCGCACTGGCTGCAATTAGACATTCAGTTAAACGTCTGCTGGCGCATTCCAATCACTCCTATATCCCTATTAATTGTTTGAGGCTGAAAGTGCCGCCTAACTGAGTCTAAAAATGAGATGACAAATTCTTAGTGCTCAACCACACACGAACTATGAGCTGTTCCCTTCATAGTTCGGATACTAGCAAATAAGCAAATGATTATGTCTCTGTGTAGCTTGGAAAATCACGACGCAGCCTCCTACGTGGCTGACATCCACAACGGCCGAGACTGAAAGAACGAATAATTCCCTCTCCACTTAACACGCTCTATTTATCGGTCCAGACAGGGACGGCACGCCAGGTAAACACACTTCCTTGTGCAGAGAAGAGTTTGGTTCCACGCTTATCCCGCGCAAGTTGTATAATGGAAGGCAAGGACTACTAATACCACAAATCGATTCTTGGCATTCAGAAAATTATGACCAATTTTTCTGTAGTTTCCGTTTCCCTGGATTTCGACCCTAAGCGAAGATATTCTCATCGTTCCATAACTTGCCAGACCTGCTTTCTGCCGCCTCTCTTCTTATCATGGTGGCACCTGTAAATCCCCTAAGTCTTCGAACCGTTCTATCCTGGACACGCGATCTCCTTGCTCTGTCTCTCAGCGTGCCACGCCCGTGCTGCCTCCCTTGCGCACTCACATGTATTTGGCGCCTTTATGAATTTGGCCCTTTGGTACCACATTTATGATGCGTTAAACATTAATTTTCTCTCACCATGAACGATAAGGTTCAATAAAACTTGTCCAATTCATTCTCATCTGTTTTCTGACATGGTAAATACTCTGAAACAGTTCTCCGTCTAATTCCTTACACCACTAAATATATCGACATCATGCGCTGATTTACAAGCATACGGAAACTATGTTCGCATTCGACGGTTTCCCAGGAGAACAATGCCAGCCTACAATCTCCGCTTTCCCTTTCAACACTTGCCAAGTATACCTTTTATTCTCTTGCTGGTAATCTCTCCTGACCCAAGCGACATTAACTTCTAATACATCCGGACGCATCCTCTTTGCCAACTCCACCTTTCTACTTTCTTTTCTCTGCAAGCCTCGTTAACCCAATGAACTCAGATGATGAGTTGGGCCCGCGCATTGTCAGTGCTTAGATATCTTTCCATAGTCCACTCAGTTCGCAAGAGATGGCTCTTGCGTTAAGACTTTCGTATACTGCAGGCTGACGCGAGGGCATGTTGAAGTTTTCCCTTGTTTGACCTTCACACCACGTGTATAGGGTGACTCGGAAATATTTCAAATTCCTTTTAAGCCAGCAGTCAATATGGCAACTAGCAACGCGCACCTTTCGGAACATGAAGAATTAGTGAAGTTAATTAACAGTGTTTTAGATAGTGATTCCAACATTAGTGTAAGTGAAGATCTTCAGGAATTGGAAGGCGATAAATTGTGTGAGGAAGTGTTGAGTGTAAATAGTATTAATGAGTCAGGAAATGTATATATCACTAGTGACTCATCGACAAATGATGAGCAAAACCTTAGCGCCAGGCCTCCACAACTAAAACGTGCTTTGAAGTCTATCACGCGGGAACGTGAGGTATTCGTTCACCTGATTACAAATATCATGTATAGTTATCTTTTCGTTGTGCTGCACAAACAGCTTCTCCACTGGGATTTAAACCTGAGTCAGTGTGACTTTAATGAGAGTCCATTGGGTTAATATTCATAGAAACCCATCAAACTCAATCTCTTTCGCCAAGTTGTTTCCTAGGAGTTCCTGGCCAGGACTTCCATAGATCCGGGACTTGGTTCAAACGTTTTGAATGTGTTCGATAAAATGATTGTGAATAACAATGCTACCTCAGTGTGAAATAGTCCCGGTGAAAATTTCCCCTCCAATATAGTCCTAGCCACTTGAGCAAGCGCAATATGTCCGACATGTCCACACTTATTCCATAGCGACTGGTAGCCGTACTCCACGGCTCAGGAGCTAGGACGTGACAACAGTAAACCACTGGACCAGGGCTAATTTTATTAATTATTGAAACTGTCCACTTGTGACCCCATATCCTATTCCATTCTCTTAATGGTATATACCTTATTAGCTCTTCGGATGGTATAAGTTTAATGACACATTAAATAAAAGCAATTTGAAGTGTTAGATAGGTTAGATAGGTTAGATATCTTAATGGACCCTAATAAAATTGGTCCAAAGAATATTTAAATATTATGATAAGAGCTTTATAAACTCACTTTTAAGTGTGTATACATGTCTTGGCTGGGCGTGATAATTCTCGCTAATTGTCTCAGTGTCTTAACAGGTCCTTAAGAACTTGGTAATACGTGTCATTAAGTATTCTGACGGGACCCTTATGAACTTGCTCTTAATATCTCTAATTATCCTTACGAAGGCCTTTCGAACTTGCTCCTAAGTAAATTTAAGTGTTCTGACGAGAGCTTTATGAACTTTGTACTCAGGGTCTTACAAGTATTCTGGCGGGGTCTTAATGAAATTTGTCCCAAGTCTGAGAAGATCTGTACGAACTTCTTCCTAAGAATAATTCAAGTACTCTGAAGGAGCCTTTAGAAATTGGTCCTACTTATACCTTAAATATTTTGACGTGAGCTTTAGGAACTTTGTCCGAAGTGTATTTTAATTATCGTGATGTTCTTGATCCCTTGCAACTTTCATTATTCTGAAGGGGGCTTGATGAGACTGATCATAAGTATAACGCTTCACGTGAATTCTATCCAGAGAAGAACATAATATATATGTCCCTCGAGGCCGATAAATGTTTACCAGCAAATTCTTTCCGCACTCTAAATTTAACTTTTGCCCCGTCTGTTCAGGTAGAAGTACTAACCTTCCCATTTCGAACACACAGTGTTGTAGGCCTCATCGAGGAACGTGATCGTCTGCTCGTACTAATTAATTCAGTTATATAATAGTTAAGAGGAAATCATCTTATCTACAACGTCTGTGTAGTTAACTCACTTTCACTGCGGTCTGTAAAACTATCCATTACTTGCTGTTTTCGGCTATATTCATAAAACCCTTGCACTTATCCTTTGAGCACATCCACATTCACACATTCCGTTAAATGTCCATGACCCTTTACTTTTTTCCAGATACAGTATGTTGTAACAATCCTCCATGTTCGCTCACTGGAACACAGCAGCACTAATGTGAACACTGTTGAACTCTTATGCCAAACCATTTCTCACTTGGACACAAACAACTGGCCCATCTCTTCTTCCTAACCATTTTAATGACATTCAGTTCGTCACCAAATTTCGAGTAGAACAAATCGCCTCTTGTGCACGTCTTAAATTATATTTTCTAAACTCGATGATATTGATTTTAAAAGGCCCAAGGGTAGAAGGTTACTCTGGACTTTTGCATCCATTGAATTCCACTCGAATATTGTTGTGCTGAATTGTTACGTAAAAGATATCTAGCGTTACCGGACAAAAATAATTCAATTCCTATATAGATGCAGTTCCATCCATCTAGTGAAGTGGAAGGGAACGCTGAAATTGATACGCAGACTGCCTTAATTGGCCTCAAATCAGAATACGTACAACAGGGCCTTACATTCAATGTTGGGTATCGGATAATAGTACAAAATGTACATTATAAATATTCAAGCAAATATGCACTGGATTTTGAAAACTGCGCTGAGAATACACATAGAGTGTTCAGAAATCTCCGTATAAAGATTATTTTACACTACTTGTCTAAAAGGGTAGCAACTAAACAATCCATGCCCGGAGGGAAAGTCCGGAGCGTTTTCGCAACACTACTTCCTTGTCCAAAACCATCCACAACAAATTGTGCTGCTTTTCTTTGAATAATTATCCGGCTGTCATAGGTCTTACCTGGGACTCACATGCCCTTTGCTTTTCATCCTTACTACAAGTCCTAAATATCTTCATAACCATATGAAAAGATCTGTAAACTTCATTTGCAATGGTGTGTAAGGGAAGGTGTTTACAGTTACTGCCACTCCAACAACACAGAAATTAAAACTGAGAAGACGTCTCCTAGTTCTTAAACTTACAACCTCACTATTCAGCTTGCGAGCGCCAACGTCAACTGCAACACATGATCTACTGGTATCGCTATCTGTTGAGAAATTAGTGAAGCTTCTGTATTAAACAATTAAAGCTGATGACATCGGTAATTTCCATGTGGAACGTTAAGTATACAGCATTAGTTTTAAAAAACGAACCACTGTTACAGTATCGTCTTAAAAACTAAAAGCCTACTGTATATTCGACTAACGTACGTGAACCTGCAACTAGTAATGTAGAAAATTATGATTTATTACCAACGTTGTCGGCAAAAGGTCTACAGTGAAAAATAGACAAAGTCACATAGAGAACTTGGAACATTAGAAAAAGTAAAAGTCTGTTTTTGGAGTATCTAAATTCACCCACTCAAGAGCTTGGTGGGGAGCCGTTGCTAAGGGAAACTAAACAGTCAAGTTCGTTTTGCATTCCAAGAGCAAGTGGTAGAAGGGACAATACAAGGAAGGGATATATGGATAGAGTCCTACTCAACCGAAATTTGATGTACAGAGCATAGGAGTTCATGATCCAGTGACATCTCTGGCTGTGCACGGCTACCACCACAAAATACGCACGACAAATTCCTACCATGAATCAAACTCGACTAGGGTTTTCAACATTTATTTAAAAAGAAAACAAAACGAGAGACAAAAGAACGAGGAAACATCACAACAAAGAACATTTCAAATATGTGCTGTCAGCTGACACGTCATCTTCTGAAGAGAACCACTCCAAATTCTCTTGCTCTTAACCCTGACTTCAAAGTCATAGTTACTTCCCTTCTGGAGTTCATTAGCTAATTCCTTTAAAATAGTTCTTTTCACAACAGTTTTTATGTAACTATTCATAGAAGCACTTCTGCTTAAACGAACATTTTATTAACCATTTTGTTTATCAGTACACAACATCACGGACACTCTTCTTGAAGTTCACACAGATTTCATGAAAACTCCAAACTCGTGAAATGTTCACAGGTTTACGCCCTAAAATATCAGAAAATATTGAAGCACATGAAGATGGCAACTTCTGTTCAATAGTAGTAAATGCTAAAGATGTTTCCAGTCACTGTCGAAGCTCACTAGGGGTCACTTTCCTCCCTCACATCGAGTACATCTTCATTAGCCTCGTTTGGTCTACAGCATTAAGAATGCGTTTTATTTTCGAAATAGTGTGTTGTAGAAATACTTTATAACTTAGATTACTGCACGGTACGCCGTGTGCTAAAATACCAAATTCCATGAAAATTACAGACAAGTTACGCCAATATATTTGGCATGCAATCACAAACGACAGCATGAACAGAAATACTCAATACCGTATGGAATAGATTATTGCCCATGTCACCCGTGATGAAGAAAAATGATTAACCGTAAGTTCGAAATATGCAGACAGAATAAAATTACTGCCATAGCAGCACTCACTTGAGGTTGCCAAGGCTCTCCTATTAAAAATGGAATATCACTTGTATCTTTTTGACACCCGTCGCTGTTTTCTCTTGGTATAGACCAGACTTGTGTATGGATTTAACAGTATAGCAGCTGACACTCTGAACATGACTAGTACTACTTAGGGGGACAGTCGTGCTGCAATGACACTTTTTGCTGTAATTATTGTACCAGTCCAAATAGTACTTTATGGGAACAAATGGAGATGTGCTTTAATTTGCGTAAATTTCATGCATATGCACGGACCAGTTATCAGCGGATAGCCAGGTCGTGCCGTTGAGAATAGTGCGAGTACGCTGAAAGAGAGCGAACTATTACAGTCTTCTTCTTGTTTAGTCATGAACACTCATATTCTTTTCCTGATACTTTCTGAAGAAGAGAGAAGATGTCAAGGGATGAACTTTTCCTTTGAAGGAGTCTTAATGGTACAACTTCGTCTGGAAACTTCGTGTACGTTTGGCTAATTTTATGGACCTGGTCTGTAAAATGTCCTAATGGGTTCGTATTTTGACTTTGAATTCGAATTTCATTTCATGAGGTTGTTCCGAAGTACACTTGGAACATTTCAAGTCGCGGAGAAGAGGTTATTATTTAACCAGTGAACTTGTGGAAACGTACAAGGCACAGTAGGCTACTACAGGGCGTGAGTCGAGAGACAATTTTAAGCAGTTTACGGCGGGGTGCGCAACTGTACGACACCTAATCAAGAGATCAACGAGGAGTTAGATGTATTGGACATTATTCTATGGTGCTAGAGAAAATGGGGCATGAACTGTTGTACATCTTTGCGACAAGTGTTATATAAGTTAAGTAATATAGTGCACAATTTAGTGATGTAATGCGAGTGGATCAAACCTCTAATTTGAATCCGTTTCAGCCTAACTACAAGAGTAAGGTCATCAGTTATGGATAAGCAAGGGAGGATCTCTACAAGAATTTCACGGAATTCTCGCCACAACTTCATATTGCCTGACTGTGCAGACATCATGTACTTCTAAGCTGTGAATTGCGTTAGCCAGCATAATGAACTCGTACGACCCAAAGTAATCGAGAGAGGAGACACATCCTAGCTAAATATGTCTGCATCGAAAACATGAACACTAAACCATATTTTTTCTTTTATATAGATTTTCATAAGATTGTATTCTAGACTGATAGATTTCTCTACTGTTAGTTAGATGTGAATGTTTTTTATTTAGGTGTTGGTTAAGTAGAGCATGTGTGGATCTTCAAAGATTGTCGCTGGTATAATGAGGCCATGATAATAATATAACAAGTCCGGCCCCGCGGTGTAGGGGCAAAGCGTCATCCGGCGGGTCAGGGGTTTTAGTTGTAAATGATTAATACCCCTAGTCTGGAGATTGGGTATTTGTGTTGTCCTTAACGTTTCTTTCCCCACATTCAACACTTTACACTTCCGCCATTTACAAAATACACGCAGGTTCCTCACATATGTTGCAAGTAGAGGCGAGAGATCTTCCTATGTCGTCGCCCCGAAAAAATAGCATTTAAAATTATATTATAATAATGGCGAGGTGTTCTATTAATAATAATAAAATTAATAATAATAATAATAATAATAATAATAATAATAATAATAATAATAGTAATACTCTCAGCAGTCGGCATTAAAGTGATGGTAAATTAGAGTATTTACAGAAACTGACACGTATTCTGATTAATTAAATCTGATCGTAAGATTTATTTCATTCCTTAACAGTAACGTGACAGGTGATTCTTAGGAATATTTCCTGAGATCGATAATGATTATCATGGATATAAAAGTAACGGTTGAGAGCGAGATAATTAATGTTGTTGAGATATAAATTATGTGGAAGTGATTGTTGAAATGCAGACTGTGATGATGTAGAATTTAATCCATTCGGCGAATTTGGTGCATGATGGCTCATTGTATTGAAATGGAGTGAATTATAACCACGCGGTGACCACTAGGGTACACGTTGGTCATTAGTGATAGTAGTAATATGATAAAATAAACTCAGCAACAAATCAAGGATGTGCTTGCTATGATTTAGGATCTGGTTTCATGCGTTTGAGCATGTGTTTTCTGAATTTATCCTTGATGGCGAATGGCTGTGGTTGACCATTTGTCGTCTCATTCTGTATCTGATGTCATTGCTATGAGTTGCGTGTGTCGTCATCATAGGGTCATGTACAAAATGTGAGGGCTCGTGATATAATAATGAAAAATAACATTCAATAATAATACTAATAAAACCCATACCCCAATAAATTAATTCCGTAATATTGAGGTGATTGTGTGGTTGTGATGTATTTTTGAGTCTGTGTACTTTCATTTTGTATTTACTCATGTGGATTTTCAGATCTCTGTTCGTATTCACGTAGCGAGAGATTCTAACCATTGTCGAACTCAGGACCTTTGTTTTGTGAGAGTTATGTACTATATTTCCAAGTAAGGGTTTTAATATTGTAAATGTAAAAATTTATTGATGATTAATTAATTGAATACAATAGAGCGAGATCTCAGGAAAAAGGGAATAAGCCAAAGAATCTGGAAAACGAAAGAAAAAATTAGGAATCTGAAAGGAAATTGATTTGTAGAAATCAGAAAATAAAGAATTTGAGAATGGTATGAATCTGAAATGTAATAATCTCAGAAAGAATCCGTTCAGAAATCTGATACATAATTGATAAATGTCTCAAGTGCAAAGTGTTGTAAAGAAATTGAGCTAAAGGGATATGATAATCACAATGCCAGTTGAGTTCTTAATGTGAGTAGGATAAAGGTCTCGAAATAAAAGTTAAATAATACAAAGAGTAGGGTTAAATTGTGACATAAATTGAGAATAAGAGTAAACGTTACCCATAGTTAGTTATGGTCTAGAGATGGTAACTTATGGCATTAACAGAAACGTGATTAAGAGATTTACATAAAGCCAAAAGCATTTCAATCATTGCAGATTTTAAATCAAGACTTTGCGTAATGTACAATAATATAGGCATGATTTAGGACATAAATTAAATAATATTCAAATTTCTGAAAGGATATAAATTAAATAATACGAATAATATTGAGGAGATTGATATTGTACTCTACATGGTTAAATGAACTACTCTGAAGGTTGAGTGACCAATTTCTCAGGAGTAATTAGTAGTAGTATAATACAGGGATCCTGGCGCCACCACACCCACCGGCTCCCAGAGGCCACCACCACCACAGCCAGAGGCCTCCCAGATGCCTCCTCCACCACTACCACAGCCAGAGGCCTCCTCCACCACCCGCGGGAAATTTGAATTTGTAAACAAAGCCACCTGCTTTTTGACAGCTGTCATCGACAACAACGCATCGCTAACCTCAGTACTGCCATCTTGACGGGCCTAAAACTCAGTAGTGCCAACTTAACCTAACTAGCGCGAGATAAACAAAGCCACGTGTTTTTTGACAGCCACGTGCTTTTTGACAGACAACAACGCATCGCTAACCTCAGTACTGCCATCTTGACGGGCCTAAACCTCAGTAGTACCAACGTAACCTAACTAGCGCGTGGTAAACAAAGCCACGTGCTTTTTGACAGCCGCGTGCTTTTTTGACAGCTGTCATCCGCCATCTTGAAACTACAGAGCACTGCGCTGCCCTCTTTATCGTAGTAGATGTAAAATTCGTCACCTGTCATCGGCAGTGCTGCCATCTTGGCGGGCCTAAACTTTAGTGCTACCAACTTAACCTCACTAGCGTGAGATAAACAAATCCACGTGCTTTTTTGACAGCTGTCATCCGCCATCTTTAATCCAGAGAGCACCGTGCTGCCCTCTTTAGCTACTTACCTTTGAAATGTGGTACGTCACAGCTGTCATTCGCCATCTTGCATCGCAAACCTCAGTGCTGCACTCTTTAGCTAGATACCTTTGAAATGTAGTGGTGGCAAATTCCACGTGCTCTTGTTTGGAAACAAGGCCACGTGCAGCTGTCAACCGCCATCTTTAATAAAGAGAGCACCGTGCTGCCCTCTTTAGCTACTTACCTTTAAAATGTGGTACGTCACAGCTGTCATCCGCCATCTTGCATCGCAAACCTCAGTGCTGCACTCTTTAGCTAGATACCTTTGAAATGTAGTGGCGGCAATTTGAAAAATTCTTTATGCTCCTGTTTGGAAACAAACCTATGCGCTTTTTTGTCAGCTATCATGCGCCATCTTTAATCTAGAGAACATCGTGCTGCCCTCTATGTGGTGGTGGTAAATTCTACACGCTCTTGTTTGGAAACAAACCCATGTGCTTTTCTGACAGCTGTCAACCGCCAGAGAGCACCATGCTGCCCTCTTTATGCCGGTGGCAAATTCTACGTGCTTTTTGACAGCTGTCATCCGCCATCTTTAATCAAGAGAGCACCGTGCTGCCATCTTTAGCTAGATACCTTTGAAATGTGGTGGCGGCATATTCCACGTGCTATTGTTTAGTAAACAAAGCCACGTGCTTTTTTGACAGCTATCATCCGCCATCTTTAATCAATAGAGCACTGTGCTGCTATCATGCGGGTAATTTCGTCAGCTGTCATCCACCATCTTTAATCTACAGAGCGCCGTGCTGCTCTCTGTAGTAGCGGGCAATTTGAAAAGTTCTGTTACTTGTCATCCGTCATCTTTAATCAACAAAGCTTCGTACTGCTATCTCTAGCTACATACATTTAACATGTGGTGACGGCAATTTGAGATTCTATCTAGATGCCATCTTTAATCAACACAGCACCGTGCTGCTATCCCTTTGAATTGTGGTGACGGATAATTTGAAATTCCGTTAGCTATCATCATTAAACATTAGTGCATTCGCTAACCTAACCTCTCATCTACTATCTTGAAGGAGATTATACGGCACCTCCTCTACCTCCTGCTCTTCCTCCTCCTCCTCCTCCCCTACCACCTCCGCCTCCTCCTCCTCCTCCTCTGTCAAGGCATAACTTTATCGAACACGCATCGCGAAGGCAAGAGTGTGCAGCGATATGCATGTTTAGACTTGCGGATTACGAAAGAAACATAACAAGACTTGAATCGAACACTGCACTCGATGTCGTTAACTTCAACATGTGATTAAAACATTGTCTGGTGTGTTCAGAACACTACATAAGTAGAATCGAACGCTGTACAACATGTTAGGGGATACCTTTGTTCTAAGAAGATCAGATTGAAACATAACAAGACTAGAATTGAACACTGCACTCGATGTCGTTAACCTTAACATGTGATCAGAACATTGATTGATGTGTTCAGATCACTAAACAAGTAGAACCGAACACTGTACAACTTGTTAGGGGATACCTTTGTTCTAAGAAGATCAGATTGAAACATAACAAGACTAGAATCGAACACTGCACTCGATGTCGTTAACCTTAACATATGATCCGATACAACATGTTAGGGGATACCTTTGTTCTAAGAAAATTAGATTGAAACCTAGCAAGACTAGAATCGAACACTGTAAGAACATTGTTTGATATGTTCAGAGCAAAAGTACAACTTCAATGATTTACCTAGTGTAAAAATCAAAAACACACACTGTGCACATATCGCATAGCTATCTCGCCTATCACTTGCCTAGTATGAAAATCAAAAACACACTGTGCACAAATCGTATAGCTAACTCGGCAACACTTCAAATGATTTGCTTAGTACGAAAATAAAAAATCTATACCGCGTAGCTAACTGGTTCATCGCACTGCTAAGACGCTTAGTAATTGCAAATACACTGATATATGTCATACGAAAATCAAGAAAGCACACTGCGTAGCCAACTCGCTCGGGTCACTCGCTTAGTAATTGCAACACGACTAGAACACTGATACACGTTACTCTTTTTTCTCGAAACACACACACACACACACACGCGGATAAGAATGTTCCGATATACTACATACTTACATGTTTTTTTAAAAAATAGGGGTATGAAAGATCATAAATTATATGTACACATGTTGTCTCCTCCAAGTTGTAAGACGAAATAGACGCAGTACTGCGAGTTTCCGCTCTAGCTGGCGAACGGAAGTAGCATGATATCTCAGCAAAAAAAATACGCGTGAGCTTGCATACACGCAAGTCAGACACAATGATGGATACCGCGATTCAAATCCTGGTAACTTATGTCGTCAGGAAGGGCATCCGGCTAGCATCTAGCTGTAGATCCCCGATTCTCGTGTTAAAAAGAGCATCTAGTTGTAAAACAGATTCTTAATCCGAGTTCTTTGACGTCAGGAAGGGCAACCGGCCGAAAACAATAGTGTATGATGTAAGAGGCTAGATACTGCTAGTTTTGCGTCAGGAAGGGCAACTAGTCTTAAAACAAATTCTTGCGATTTAAAATCTTAGTTTTGCGTCAGGAAGGGCATCCGGCTGTAAAACAATAGTTCGTGATACAGCGATTTAAAATCTAAGAAGAGCATCTAGCTGTAAATCCCCGATTCTCGTGTTAAAAGAGCATTTAGTTGTAAAACAGATTCTTAATCCGTGTTCTTTGACGTCAGGAAGGGCAACCGGTCGAAAACAATAGTGTATGATGTAAGAGGCTAGATACTGCCAGTTTTGCGTCAGGAAGGGCAACTAGTCTTAAAACAAATTCTTGCGATTTAAAATCTTAGTTTTGAGTCAGGAAGGGCATCCGGCTGTAAAACAATAGTTCGTGATACGGCGATTTAAAATCTAAGAAGTGTATCTAGCTGTAAAACCCCGATTCTCGTGTTAAAAAGAGCATCTAGTTGTAAAACAGATTCTTAATCCGAGTTCTTTGACGTCAGGAAGGGCAACCGGTCGAAAACAATAGTATACGATGTAAGGGGCTAGATACTGCTAGTTTTGTGTCAGGAAGGGTAACTAGTCTTAAAACAAATTCTTGCGATTTAAAATCTTAGTTTTGCGTCAGGAAGGGCATCCGGCTCTAAAACAATAGTTCGTGATACAGCGATTTAAAATCTAGGAAGTGCATCTAGCTGTGAATCCCCGATTCTCGTGTTAGAAAGTGCAAGTAGTTGTAAAACAGATTCTTAATCCGAGTTCTTTGACGTCAGGAAGGGCAACCGGTCGAAAACAATAGTGTATGATGTAAGAGTTTTGCCAGTTTTGCGTCAGGAAGGGCAACTAGTTTTAAAACAAATTCTTGCGATTTAAAATCTGTAAAACATATTTTTATTCCCAAGAGAATCGAACCCGAGACTGCCGGGTGAGAGGCATGCACACTAAACCAAACTGTAGGCTATAGGTTACATTTTTTTGTTGTTCCACAGTCTTTGAAGTTGTATCGGCGCAGTCATTCAGAGCGAAGTCTGGAATGCATGTGTTGGCTGAAATTGTACACACATCTTCCGGCTGTAGTAACCTTGAACGAAGACACTGCGTGGTGATAAGCTTCTTGTAACTCATGGAACGTCTTCTTAGCTGAGTAGCATTCAGCCCGTGTAAGCTCCTAACATAAAATATCATGATTGTACGGAGAGGTTAAAACACAGTGCCAGCATATAGCCCACTCCTATCGAAAGAGCCTGCACGGCACCGGCATGTAGGCTACTCCTGTTGAAGGAGCCTGTACAAGGTTTAACACCCCTCCATCAAAAGCCCTTACTTAATGCTGGCTTTTTTGCACACCCTCGAAACTACCTAAGAATGTAATATACTACCGTAGGGAGAGGGTAAAACCCGCTGCCGGCACATAGCCTACTCCTACCGAAGAATCCTGCACACAGCTTAACGCCTCCATCCGACAAATGAATCACCCTCAACACTCTTGTACTCACAATCATTTTCGAAGGAGTCTGCATGAGGTTTAACGTCTCCATCAACAGCCCTTACTTAATGCTTGCTTTTTTTGCACACCCCGCCTCTTAGATCATACACCATAGTTTTACGACCGGTTACCCTTCCTGATTAGGATTTTAAATCGCAGTATACGCGATAAATTTGTTATAGCGGGTTTTATAACTAGATATCCCGGTACCGGCACATAGCCTACTCCTACCGAAGAAGCCTGCACAAGGCTTATTGCCTCCATCCGACAGATGAATCACCATCAACGTCTTGTACTCAAAATCATTTTCGAAGGAGTCTGCACAAGGTTTAACGCCCCCCTATCAACAGCCCTTACTTAATGCTGGCTTTTTTGCACACCCCGCCTCTTAGATCATACACCATAGTTTTACGACCGGTTACCCTTCCTGACTAGGATTTTAAATCGCAGTATACGCGATAAATTTGTTGTAGCGGGTTTTATAACTAGATATCCCGGTGCCGGCACATAGCCTACTCCTACCGAAGAAGCCTGCACACAGCTTAACGCCTGCATCCGACAAATGAATCACCCTCAACACTCTTGTACCTGCAATCACTCCCGCTACTTCGGGAGATAGCAGGTTCGAACTCTTACTGTCGGAAGCAGTAAAAAAATAGCAAATGCTAGGCGAGAGACCTGCGCGATCGTCATAACATGGTCTAGCCGGATGCCCTTCCTGACGACATAAGTTACCAGGATTTGAATCGCGGTATCCATCATTGTGTCTGACTTGCGTGTATGCAAGCTCACGCGTATTTTTTGCTGAGATATCATGCTACTTCCGTTCGCCAGCTAGAACGGAAACTCGCAGTACTGCGTCTATTTCGTCTTACAACTTGGAGGAGACAACATGTGTACATATAATTTATGATCTTTCATACCCCTATTTTTTTAAAAAACATGTAAGTATGTAGTATCTCGGAACATTCTTATCCGTGTGTGTGTGTGTGCTTCGAGAAAAAAAGACTAACGTGTATCAGTGTTCTAGTCGTGTTGCAATTACTAAGCGAGTGACCCGAGCGAGTTGGCTACGCAGTGTGCTTTCTTGATTTTCGTATGACATATATCAGTGTATTTGCAATTACTAAGCGTCTTAGCAGTGCGATGAACCAGTTAGCTACGCGGTATAGATTTTTTATTTTCGTACTAAGCAAATCATTTGAAGTGTTGCCGAGTTAGCTATACGATTTGTGCACAGTGTGTTTTTGATTTTCATACTAGGCAAGTGATAGGCGAGATAGCTATGCGATATGTGCACAGTGTGTGTTTTTGATTTTTACACTAGGTAAATCATTGAAGTTGTACTTTTGCTCTGAACATATCAAACAATGTTCTTACAGTGTTCGATTCTAGTCTTGCTAGGTTTCAATCTAATTTTCTTAGAACAAAGGTATCCCCTAACATGTTGTATCGGATCATATGTTAAGGTTAACGACATCGAGTGCAGTGTTCGATTCTAGTCTTGTTATGTTTCAATCTGATCTTCTTAGAACAAAGGTATCCCCTAACAAGTTGTAGAGTGTTCGGTTCTACTTGTTTAGTGATCTGAACACATCAATCAATGTTCTGATCACATGTTAAGGTTAACGACATCGAGTGCAGTGTTCAATTCTAGTCTTGTTATGTTTCAATCTGATCTTCTTAGAACAAAGGTATCCCCTAACATGTTGTACAGCGTTCGATTCTACTTATGTAGTGTTCTGAACACACCAGACAATGTTTTAATCACATGTTGAAGTTAACGACATCGAGTGCAGTGTTCGATTCAAGTCTTGTTATGTTTCTTTCGTAATCCGCAAGTCTAAACATGCATATCGCTGCACACTCTTGCCTTCGCGATGCGTGTTCGATAAAGTTATGCCTTGACAGAGGAGGAGGAGGAGGAGGCGGAGGTGGTAGGGGAGGAGGAGGAGGAGGAAGAGCAGGAGGTAGAGGAGGTGCCGTATAATCTCCTTCAAGATAGTAGATGAGAGGTTAGGTTAGCGAATGCACTAATGTTTAATGATGATAGCTAACGGAATTTCAAATTATCCGTCACCACAATTCAAAGGGATAGCAGCACGGTGCTGTGTTGATTAAAGATGGCATCTAGATAGAATCTCAAATTGCCGTCACCACATGTTAAATGTATGTAGCTAGAGATAGCAGCACGATGCTCTGTTGAATAAAGATGGCGGATGATAGCTAATGGAAGGTTTTTTATTTTCAAATTATCCGCCACCACATGTTAAATGTATGTAGCTAAAGATAGCAGTACGAAGCTTTGTTGATTAAAGATGACGAATGACAAGTAACAGAACTTTTCAAATTGCCCGCTACTACAGAGAGCAGCACGGCGCTCTGTAGATTAAAGATGGTGGATGACAGCTGACGAAATTACCCGCATGATAGCAGCACAGTGCTCTATTGATTAAAGATGGCGGATGATAGCTGTCAAGAAAGCACGTGGCTTTGTTTACTAAACAAGAGCATGTGGAATTTGCCGCCACCACATTTCAAAGGTATCTAGCTAAAGATGGCAGCACGGTGCTCTCTTGATTAAAGATGGCGGATGACAGCTGTCAAAAAGCACGTAGAATTTGCCACCGGCATAAAGAGGGCAGCACGGTGCTCTCTGGCGGTTGACAGCTGTCAGAAAAGCACATGGGTTTGTTTCCAAACAAGAGCGTTTAGAATTTACCACCACCACATAGAGGGCAGCACGGTGCTCTCTAGATTAAAGATGGAGGATGATAGCTGACAGAAAAGCGCATAGGTTTGTTTCCAAACAGGAGCATAAAGAATTTTTCAAATTGCCGCCACTACATTTCAAAGCTATCTAGCTAAAGAGTGCAGCACTGAGGTTTGCGATGCAAGATGGCGGATGACAGCTGTGACGTACCACATTTCAAAGGTAAGTAGCTAAAGAGGGCAGCACGGTGCTCTCTGGATTAAAGATGGCGGTTGACAGCTGCATGTGGCTTTGTTTCCAAACAAGAGCACGTGGAATTTGCCGCCACTACATTTCAAAGGTATCTAGCTAAAGAGTGCAGCACTGAGGTTTGCGATGCAAGATGGCGGATGACAGCTGTGACGTACCACATTTCAAAGGTAAGTAGCTAAAGAGGGCAGCACGGTGCTCTATGGATTAAAGATGGCGGATGTCAGCTGCACGTGGCTTTGTTTCCAAACAAGAGAATAAAGAATTTGCCACCACTACATTTCAAAGGTATCTAGCTAAAGAGTGCAGCACTGAGGTTTCGGATGCAAGATGGCGGATGACAGCTGTGACGTACCACATTTCAAAGGTAAGTAGCTATAGAGGGCAGCACGGTGCTCTCTGGATTAAAGATGGCGGATGACAGCTGTCAAAAAAGCACGTGGATTTGTTTATCTCACGCTAGTGAGGTTAAGTTGGTAGCACTAAGGTTTAGGCCCGCCAAGATGGCAGCACTGCCGATGACAGGTGACGAATTTTACATCTACTACGATAAAGAGGGCAGCACAATGCTCTGTAGTTTAAAGATGGTGGATGACAGCTGTCAAAAAAGCACGCGGCTGTCAAAAAGCACGTGGCTTTGTTTACCACGCGCTAGTTAGGTTACGTTGGTACTACTGAGGTTTAGGCCCGTCAAGATGGCAGTACTGAGGTTAGCGATGCGTTGTTGTCTGTCAAAAAGCACGTGGCTGTCAAAAAACACGTGGCTTTGTTTATCTCGCGCTAGTTAGGTTAAGTTGGCACTACTGAGTTTTAGGCCCGTCAAGATGGCAGTACTGAGGTTAGCGATGCGTTGTTGTCGATGACAGCTGTCAAAAAGCAGGTGGCTTTGTTTACAAATTCAAATTTCCCGCGGGTGGTGGAGGAGGCCTCTGGGAGGCCTCTGGCTGTGGTGGTGGTGGAGGAGGCATCTGGGAGGCCTCTGGCTGTGGTGGTGGTGGAGGTGGCCTCTGGGAGCCGGTGGGGGTGGTGGCGCCAGAATCCCTGTATTATACTACTATTAGTCATTGGAAGCTAATGGATTTAATTTCAGTGCAATATTGTTAATTGAGTATTACGAACTTTCACTAATGTCGAAATTTTGATTTTTACAGATATATCGATTCACCGTCGATACCTGAAGTGGAGTAACAAAAGATAATAAATAAAATGTATGTTTAAAATGTAGAATTCGAGGAAAGTTCAAGAAGCATCTAGTTGTAAATAATATTTTTTCTTTACATTCAGAGAATTGAATTCTAAGTTTTGTTTGAAAAGGATGTCCAGCATTTTCTGTGTTGTTAACAAATGTTCATTCTTGTTTGTTGGTGTATGTTATTTTGCTATCCTGTAACCAGTGCCCTGCGAACGTTCCACCCGCGGGACTCTCGCGCAGCCGGCTGAGCGACCCTGGAAAAGGGCAATGGCGAAGTGCACTTTTCATTAGCCTTGGAACACCACGTTGTAGTTCCTTCATTAATCTTCGGTCAGGTTGTTGGAGGATATGGCCAGCTTTCAGGCTGAAAACTAATTAACTGATTATCCACAGACGGTCTGTCTAATTTGAGGTAACTATTGATCATATGGGGATACACAGGTGCAATATATCGAATAAGAAAGTATAACTTTCTTCTCAGTGTCTTCATTTATACTGAAGATCTGCTCTTATTTGTTCTGAATCCCCACTTACTCTTTCATAAAACACTTGTGAACACCTTTCCTGGTATTCTGAACGGTTAAATGCCTTCATACAATTATAAATAGGTTAAATAAGATAAATAGGAAGATCATAGATTAGGAAAATACCTCCATAGTCGATACATCTTCCTTAAAACACTTGTGAACACCTTTCCTGGTATCCTGAACTGTTAAATACCTTCATAAAATTATAAACAGGTTAAGGATAAATAGGAAGATCATAGATTAAGAAAATACCTCTATAGTCGATACATCTTCCCTAAAACACTTGTGAACACCTTACCTGGCGTTCTGAACGGTTAAATAGTCGAGCTATTTAATTCCCGCTCTCACTGCTGCTCACATCGTAGTAATCCGAAATTCTTGATAAAAAGTGCAACATATTTTTAGTGGGGTTTTAAATTACTCAGTTACCATTATGCTATAATTTATCAGATTATAGGAGTATGTTCAAAATATTAGGTTATTACCAAGAACACTAACTTGTCACTAATCCCAAGACATTTCTTCAGCACTCAATACTAGTATCAATATAATAACGTGGAGATCTATCTAATAGCCTTGGGTTCTAATGAAAGGATGGAACCTGTTATATGATAAACCAGGCACTGGGCCTAACGAGAACCGAATAATGGTGTTGTAGTATTGCCGTCTGCTGCTAAACTTGTCTATCAGATAACCAACCTCAGCAAGTCATATTTGCCGTATAAAAAAATATTTGAGTAATTAACGCAGAAAACAATCAAAATGATCGTGTATAGGAATACATGTAAAAATTGATTCTCTAAAATTAGGAACGTAGGTGATATCAGTGTATTATCTACTCTGTGCGAAATCTGAAAGAAATATTCTCTAAACACGCATAACCGAACAGACCCCAAGGGATGAAAATAACGATTCATTACCAATGTTATCAGGAAATATCAACAGTGTATAGCAGTTTAAAAGGCAAATACCAGTACAGGAAACAGAAAATATCAGTACAAAGTACAATAGCGTACTTCAAATCACAGTAAAACATGACTTTACTTAGCGTTAAGCTTCAGGTGTAAAGAAGATCCCTTGGTCCTCCCGTACGGTATCCAGTTACTTTTCTTCTGGAGTTTACTAGAAATAATTCCTAGCCCTTTCGCTCCCTGTGAGTGTAGATTTAACATTGCCTAGATACGATTTTTTTGTTGACTTCGTTCACTCCGCTCTCACACGAAAGTGAGGGTTGTGGTTTATGTGAAACAACTGCAGTCTGGCGGTATACCTCAGAATCAAAGTTGAAAACAAGGAGTCTCATTGCTTGCTTTGTGACAAGATGGCACAAAGAGGTAATTATGTTTCTATTTTAGTCAATTTTTACTTTTAATTATTATATCGTTATGAATTATTAACTTAATACTCTCTAGAATTAAATTATGTACGTTTATTTCCAGTCTATAAGTATTTGGGATATTCAGTTCATCTATGAATTATGCACTCACGTTTGTGAGTGTTGGGAGTGTACGTGTAGCACTCGGGTCAGGCATGCATTTATTGCTATTAAAGTAGCTCTAGCTACCTTCTGTTGTTCCTATTGCTAATTACAGACTCGAACCATACTTTTACTTGCTGGCAGTACATTTTCACGTAGTTGTACTTGTTTTAATTTACATTACAGTCTGTATTATCTGCCCCTAATTTTAAGAAAAATGTAGTTCAAGGTCTCTGTAGTTTTTCAGATAAACTGCGGGCACTAGAAAACCTCCTAGATGATCCAGGGGAAATTCAAGATTAATTGGACATGTCAGATATTGAGAAATTTGATGACAGTGATGACCAGTCAGCATGGCAACCAGAACCTTGTGCAGATGGTTCTAGTTCAGAATCTGAAATAGAAATGCCAGTGAACCCAGTTCCTTCGCCATGTGTCTAATGGTCTAAGAAGACATTAAAATGTAAACCTGGTCCTGAATTTATTTCTATAGAAGGAGGAAATCCAGTTTTGGTGAGTTAAATTTACAGGTTGCTACTTGAATGGGAAGATACGATACCAGAAGAGATGATGGACCTACTAATGTTCCGGTTGGAGAGTACATTCTAGGTGGACCCAAGAGAAAAAGGTATGACGATTTCAATGAGCGGAATGGGAAACTTTCTCCCCCACAAGAAATACCTGCAGGTATGCCCGAAAAAAGACAAAAGACTTCATGGTTTTGAAAATTATCCAGTTGTAGATAATTTGAAGACGCCACTATATTGCACACTTCATGGCTGCCAATGGAGATCTCACACACAATGCATGAAGTGCAATGTTTGCCTCTTTTTATATAAATACAATAATTGTTTCCGTTTGTTCTACTCAGTGAAGTAGACATACTAATGCAGTGCAGAAATTCCGTTATGAAGACAAATCCTAAAGTGACACTTACCCCGCTGTAGTCAATGTTTATGTTGTTATAATTTGTTATATTTCTGGTTAAAAACTATTAAAAATTACTTCAATTAAGGATATGATGGCAAAAATTGATTTTTCATTCACGAAACACATTTTAGGATGACAAATGCACGATCTCAGCATGCTCATTGTGAGGGGTCAAGAAATACCCCTAGTGGCGCTTGTAAATGGGAAAAAGTACTTTTTGGTAATATTTAGACCATCTTCACTTAGGAAATGGCAATTACGCACCCGTATTCTCATAGTATATGTGTCGCGAGTGAAAGGGCTAGGCCGATTTCCTCCTCAAGTATTTACAAAAGCATTTCCTACACCCAAAACAATATCTTAGAAACTATTTGTATTATCACTCTATCACCACGTCTTCGAGATTACGCACACCCAATACTGAAACACCTTGTCGCAGATCTCCAACACGTTCTTACTACCTCTGTTCAATAGAAGGAAGCATATTCGAATTATCGAGTCGCAGTCAGGACTCACCCGCTCCACCACAAGTAAACATTCGTCCCTAATAATAAACGTATAAAGTATTACTTACGAACGCATTTATTCGACTCACGGATAATCCCCCTATCAGGCAGTAACCTAGTTTCTTACTGCATTCACACCAGTTACATTACACGAGCACAACAATTCCTCATTATTTATTTTCCTCGTGATCAAAGTGAAGCGTTAGACTAAAATTCCAAATGCACACACAAAATTACAATTTCTTAGGTACAGTCAAACTACCTGTATTAAATAGGAGGAAAACAACAGAACACCTCATTCACAATTGAAGAACACGAAAGATAATTTTCTATAAAAAGAATTTCGTCCCTGATTATAAATTTGCATCATGCGAACCATGTGACCTTGCCGCGGTGGGGAGGCTTGCGTGTCCCAATGAAGCAGACAGCCGAGTCGTATGTGTCACCATATCGGCTGGCTATCTGTTGAGAGACCAGACTAACGAATGGTTCATCGAAAGGAGAGTAGCAGCCTTTTGGAAGTTGCAAGGGCGGCAGTCTAGAGAGTTGACTAATATGGCCTTGTAATAATACTCAACATGGTTTAGCTGTGATGATACTGCTACACGGCTGAAAGCAACGGGAAACTACTGCCGTAACTAACCTCCGAGGACATGTACCTCTCTGTATGAATGATGTAATGATGATGGCTTCCTCCCGGGTAAAATATTCCGGAGGTAAAATAGTCCCAAATTCGGATCTCCGGGTGGAGACTGTACAAGAGGGGCGATCACCAGGAAGATGGCTACTGACATTCTGCGAGTCGGAGCGTGGAATGTTAGAAGCTTAAATCGTTGTGGTAGGTTAGATAATCTGAAAAGGGAGATGGATGGACTAAAGTTAGATGTAGTTGGTATAAGTGAAGTACGTTGGCAAGAAGAGCAGGATATTTGGTCAGGCGACTACAGAAATATATACACAAAATCAAATAGCGGAAATGCAGGAGTTGGTTTAGTAATGAAAAAGAAAATAGGGCAGCAGGTAAGCTACTACGACCAGCATAGTGAAAGAATGATTGTTGTCAAGATAGACACCAAACCAATGCCCACCAAAGTAGTGCGGGTCTATATGCCTACTAGCTCAGCGGAAGATGAGGAAGTCGAAATAATATATGAAGAGATAGAAGATTTAATACAATATGTAAAAGGTGACGAGAATCTAAGTGTGATGGGATATTGGAATGCAGTGGTAGGCCAAGGAAGAGAAAGTAATGCAGTAGGAGAATTCGGATTGGGATAAAAAATGAAAGAAGAAGTCGACTGGTTTAATTCTGCACTGATCATAATTTAGTCCTCGCTTATATTTGGTTCAAACACCACAAACGATGGCTGTATACGCGGATGAGATCTGAATCCATTGGAAGGTATCAAATAGACTTCATTATGACTAGGCAGAGATTCAGAAACTAGACGTTGGATTGCAAAACTTTCCAAGGAGCACACGTGGATTCTGACCACAATTTGCTGCTGGTCATGGAAAGCCATTTGAAGTTGAAGAAATTGAAGAAAGGAAGGAACACAAGGAGATTGGATCTAGACAAGTTGAAAAAAAGAGTGTGGGGGAATGTTTATCAAAATGTTGCACAAACACTAAATGAAAAGGCTGAAGGAAACACAATAGAGGAGGAATGGACAATCAAGAAGAATGAGGTCAGTAGGGCTGCTGAATTAATATTAGGAAGGAAATATCAGCTAAGGATCAGTAGATAACTCAGGAGATACTAGACGTTATTGATGAACGACGAAACTACAAGAATGCAAGAAATGAAGAGGGCAGAGAAGAAAACAGGCGATTAAAAATAAAGTGGATAGAAAGTGCAAAATAGCTAAGGAAGAATGCCTGAAGGAGAAGTGCAAGGATGTTGAAAGTTGTTGGTCCTAGGAAAGGTTGATGCTGCATACAGGAAAATCAAGGCAACATTTGGAGAAAGGAAATCTACGCATATGAACATTAAGGAGCTAGATGGAAAGCTACATTTATAGAAAGAAGACAAAGCAGAAAGATGGCAGGAACATATCGAACAGTTGTATCAAGGTAAAGTCGTAAATGATTTGGTTTTGGAACAAGAACGGGCTGTTGATGCTGATGAAGTGGGACAACCAATTTTGAGGTCAGAGTTTGACGGAGCTATGGTTGACCTAATTAAGAACAAGGCACCTGGAATTGATGACATTCCCTCTGAATTACTGACTGCCTTAGGAGAAACCAGCATGAAAATGTTATTCCATCTAGTGTGTAAGATGAATGAGACAGGAGAAGTGCCATCCGATTTTCGGCAGGATGTTGTTATAGCTATTCCCAAGAAGGCCGGTGCTGACAAGTATGAAAATTACTAAATCATTTGTTTAGTATCTCATGCCTGCAAAATTTTAACCAACCAACCAACCAACCAACCAACCAACCAACCAACCAACCAACCAACCAACCAACCAACCAACCAACCAACCAACCAACCAACCAACCAACCAACCAACCAACCAACCAACCAACCAACCAACCAACCAACCAACCAACCAACCAACCAACCAACCAACCAACCAACCAACCAACCAACCAACCAACCAACCAACCAACCAACCAACCAACCAACCAACCAACCAACCAACCAACCAACCAACCAACCAACCAACCAACCAACCAACCAACCAACCAACCAACCAACCAACCAACCAACCAACCAACCAACCAACCAACCAACCAACCAACCAACCAACCAACCAACCAACCAACCAACCAACCAACCAACCAACCAACCAACCAACCAACCAACCAACCAACCAACCAACCAACCAACCAACCAACCAACCAACCAACCAACCAACCAACCAACCAACCAACCAACCAACCAACCAACCAACCAACCAACCAACCAACCAACCAACCAACCAACCAACCAACCAACCAACCAACCAACCAACCAACCAACCAACCAACCAACCAACCAACCAACCAACCAACCAACCAACCAACCAACCAACCAACCAACCAACCAACCAACCAACCAACCAACCAACCAACCAACCAACCAACCAACCAACCAACCAACCAACCAACCAACCAACCAACCAACCAACCAACCAACCAACCAACCAACCAACCAACCAACCAACCAACCAACCAACCAACCAACCAACCAACCAACCAACCAACCAACCAACCAACCAACCAACCAACCAACCAACCAACCAACCAACCAACCAACCAACCAACCAACCAACCAACCAACCAACCAACCAACCAACCAACCAACCAACCAACCAACCAACCAACCAACCAACCAACCAACCAACCAACCAACCAACCAACCAACCAACCAACCAACCAACCAACCAACCAACCAACCAACCAACCAACCAACCAACCAACCAACCAACCAACCAACCAACCAACCAACCAACCAACCAACCAACCAACCAACCAACCAACCAACCAACCAACCAACCAACCAACCAACCAACCAACCAACCAACCAACCAACCAACCAACCAACCAACCAACCAACCAACCAACCAACCAACCAACCAACCAACCAACCAACCAACCAACCAACCAACCAACCAACCAACCAACCAACCAACCAACCAACCAACCAACCAACCAACCAACCAACCAACCAACCAACCAACCAACCAACCAACCAACCAACCAACCAACCAACCAACCAACCAACCAACCAACCAACCAACCAACCAACCAACCAACCAACCAACCAACCAACCAACCAACCAACCAACCAACCAACCAACCAACCAACCAACCAACCAACCAACCAACCAACCAACCAACCAACCAACCAACCAACCAACCAACCAACCAACCAACCAACCAACCAACCAACCAACCAACCAACCAACCAACCAACCAACCAACCAACCAACCAACCAACCAACCAACCAACCAACCAACCAACCAACCAACCAACCAACCAACCAACCAACCAACCAACCAACCAACCAACCAACCAACCAACCAACCAACCAACCAACCAACCAACCAACCAACCAACCAACCAACCAACCAACCAACCAACCAACCAACCAACCAACCAACCAACCAACCAACCAACCAACCAACCAACCAACCAACCAACCAACCAACCAACCAACCAACCAACCAACCAACCAACCAACCAACCAACCAACCAACCAACCAACCAACCAACCAACCAACCAACCAACCAACCAACCAACCAACCAACCAACCAACCAACCAACCAACCAACCAACCAACCAACCAACCAACCAACCAACCAACCAACCAACCAACCAACCAACCAACCAACCAACCAACCAACCAACCAACCAACCAACCAACCAACCAACCAACCAACCAACCAACCAACCAACCAACCAACCAACCAACCAACCAACCAACCAACCAACCAACCAACCAACCAACCAACCAACCAACCAACCAACCAACCAACCAACCAACCAACCGACCGACCGACCGACCGACCGACCGACCGACCGACCGACCGACCGACCGACCGACCGACCGACCGACCGACCGACCGACCGACCGACCGACCGACCGACCGACCGACCGACCGACCGACCGACCGACCGACCGACCGACCGACCGACCGACCGACCGACCGACCGACCGACCGACCGACCGACCGACCGACCGACCGACCGACCGACCGACCGACCGACCGACCGACCGACCGACCGACCGACCGACCGATCAATCAACCAACCAACCAATCAATCAATCAATCCCGATCTGCATTTAGGGCAGGCGCCTAGGTGGCAGATTCCCAATCTATTGTTTTCCTAGCCTTTTCTCAAGTGATTGCAAATAAATTGGAAATTTATTCAACATCTCCCTTCGTAAGTTATTCCAATCCCTAACTCCTCTTCCTATAAACGAATATTTGCGCCAATTTGTCCTCTTGAATTCCAATTTTGTCTTCATATTCTGATCTTTCCTACTTTTAAAGACACCACTCAAACTTATTCGTCTACTGATGACATTCCACGCCATCTCTTTGCAGACAGCTCGGAACATACCACTTAATCGAGCAGCTCGTCTCCTTTCTCCCAAGTCTTCCCAGCCCAAACTTTGCAACATTTTTGTAACGCTATTCTTTTGTCGGAAATCACCCGGAACAAATCGAGCTGCTTTTCTTTGGATTTTTTTCAGTTCTTGAATCAAGTAATCCTGGTGAGGGTCCCATACACTGGAACCATACTCTAGTTGGGGTCTTACCAGAGAATTATATGGCCTCTCCTTACATCCTTACTACAACCCCTAAATACTCTCAAAATCATGTGCAGAGATCTGTATCCTTTATTAACAATCATATTTATGTGATTACCCCAATGAAGGTCTTTTCTTATATTAACACCTAAGTACTTACAATGATCCCCAAAAGGAACTTTCACCCCATCAACGCAGTAATTGAAACTCAGGGGACTTTTCCTATTTGTGAAACTCACAACCTGAATTTTAACCCCGTTTATCATCATACCATTGCCTACTGTCCATCTCACAACACTATCGAGGTCACCCAGCAGCCGCTCACAGTCTTGTAACTTATTTATTACTCTGTACAAAATAACATCATCTGCAAACAGCCCTATCTCTGTTTCAACTGTATGTATTTACAGAAGAATGGAAAGACAAGTTGAAGCTGAGTTGGGAGAGGATCAATTTGGGTTCAGAACAAATGTAGGAACACGTGAAGCAATCCTAACTTTACGTGTGATTTTAGAGGATAGAATTAAGAAGGACAAGCCCACGTACATGGCATTCGTAGACCTAGAAAAAGTATTCGATAATGTTGATTGGACAAAGCTATTTGAGATTCTGAAGGTGATTGCGACCAGATACCGAGAACAAATTATCTACAATCTGTATAAAAATTAGTCTGCACGAATTAAAGAGGAATTTGGAAAGGGAATCAGAATCCAAGGAGAGAAAATTAAAATCTTGAGATTTGCCGATGATATTATTTTATCTGAGTCTGCAGAATATTTCGAGAAGTTGCTGAATGGTATGGACGAAGTCTTGAGTAAGGACTAGAATATGAAAATAAGTAAGTCTAAAATAAAAGTAATGGAGTGTAATCGAACGAAGGCAGGTGATGCAGGAAATATTAGATTAGGAAATGAAGTCTTAAAGGAAGTCGGTGAATATTGTTACATGGACAGTAAAATAACTAAGGATGGCAGAAGTAAGGAGGACATAATATGCAGACTAGCACAAGCGAGGAAGAGCTTTCTTAAGGAAAGGAATTTGCTCACGTCAAACATTGATATCGGAATTAGAAAGATGGTTATGAAGTGAAACATGGACGATAACTAGCTCAGAAAGAAACGGAACAGAATCTTTGGAATGTGGTGTTGCAGAAGAATGCTGAAGGTGAGATGGATAGATCGAATCACGAATGAAGAGATACTGAATCGAATTGCTGAGAGACGATCGATTTGGCAAAATTTGAGGAGAAGAAGAGATAGAATGATAGGACACACCTTAAGAGACCCAGGACTTTTTCAGTTGGTTTTTGAAGGCAGTGTAGGCGGTAAGAACTGTAGGGGTACACCAAGGTATGAATATGACAAGCAGATTAGAGCACATGTAGCATGCAATAATTACGTAGAAATGAAAATGTTAGCACAGGTTAGGGTGGTATGGAGAGCTGCATCAATCCAGTCTATGGACTGATAACAAGAACATACATGTATTAATATTCATTATTTCCACGTTCTGAATGAAGGTCTCCCTCACATTGTCAATTAGCTCTATGACCCCGCTTAATTTTCGTAAAACGTAAAACTCTCTAACCATAATGCCCTCTACTGAAACACATACTGTAGATCTGGAGTGATCATCGCACATCCTAGTCGAGGTGTGTGGCTGCAAACAAAGAGTAATGAATCTAGGCTGTATTGCTGTTCTCAGAAGCGATGATGATGATGCTTGTTGTTTGAAGGGGCTAACATCTAGGTCATCGGCCCCTAATGGTACGAAATAAGACGAAATGAAATGACAATTAAAAATCCATAAGCCTGCACTGACCAGAATTCGAAAACGTGAGGACGAAGAATGAACAATCAGTGGCGCACATTCCCAGAAAGTGCTTCTATAGCATTCGATGATGCTTGTGCTCAGCCCCTCATAATGGTACTTGTCCCTATGGTATTTGCCATATTGCGGTAATAATCAAAAGTAGCCTAGACTTGCGGTATGGTACAGGTAGTGTAATGCGCACATGTAACACAGATCTATGGTGTTTCGCACATTGCGGCGCCATTTGCATGCAACGCTCACGTATGGCGTTCCTCACACTATCCCGTGGTGTTCCTCACATAGTGGGTAGTAAGCACAGGCGCTGCTCATATAGCGGTACGAATTACAGCTAGTACAAAATGCATCCTGACTGTCTCTACTAATCACAAACCTATTTTGTACTACGCGCAAGTAAAAATGACCCACGGTGTTCCCTGCATGATGGTACTAATCACAAGTAGTCTTATGGTTCAAAATGGATCATCCCTTGGTCGCCCCTTTTAGTCGCCTCTTACAACAGGCAGGGGATACTGTGGGTGTATTCTTCGTTCGTGTCCCCCGCCCATAGGAGGTTGTGTGTTTGGTCCACGAGAGGTATTTTATTTCCCTCAAGTCCACCGGCAATCCGGTTAGGAACCCCTTATCCGTCACCTGGGACGAGCCAGACGGGATTATCACCTCTCTGGCGTAGCAGGTTCGTGGTCTTCTCAGAAGCTCCGTGGTTATTTCTGTTATTGAGGGAATGCCACTTCAGACACGTGGAAACTACTTGTTGCAAGTGAATATATTTGTCGGTTGCTTTGATGTGTACACAAAATCAGCTTCTAAATGCTCCTATTCCTCGTGAAAATTCCAATATTTTCCATCTGTATCTTTTCATGGAGGTACAATCAGTAATTTTGTCCACTCAGAAGATATTCTAGTCAAATTCCACGCTGTACCTGTTATTTTATAGAGGCAGTTTTTTCTCCAGTTCAGTGTCGCCCTGCCACCAATGTTCTGCATAGAGGCATTAATTTATGCTCGACTTCGCGAAAAGGAAACACTTTTCGCGCTATTTCATGAAATAGGGCTGACCCCATCGCTTTAACCCTTCCCTAAAGTTATTCGTAAAATATTTAATTCGTAAGATTTGTGAATTATTTATGTGAAAGAGAGAAACAATAGTGATAATCATTCATTATTACTTACGTTATCTATAATATAGCCCTAATCAAGGTTACATAATAAATTACACTTTCACCCTTTATGGCCTATGTTAGGGGATTTTATAAATATTAATACGAAGAGGTAGTTCTGCTGTTGAAATGAGAAATCCTTATTCCGTCTTCGCACACGTGAATTTGGAATACAACTTCAAGATCGTTATTTTCCACGGATTTCTCTGCAGTTTCGCACTTTTCCCAAAATAAGTAAATTTCGCTTTAAACTGGCCTTGTCACTTTAATTCGCGAAAACAAAATCACTAACTTCTTAATCAGATTTTTCGAAATCACTGCAAAATATTTTTGTCGCGTTTATCGTTAATGCGAAAAAATCATGCCTCTAGTAATACAGAATTGATAGCACTGATCTGGGCCACTTGCTATCAGCCACAGAGGAATAAACAAGAATCTCACCGTGTGAAGTTTCATCTTTAGGAGTTGATAGCGACAGTAGTTATTTTTTCTGGTTGGCTGTTGAAATCAGTGAGTTTAAAGCTGAGAAGCCCCGCGTGTTGAGTGCAGTCTTCGGACTGGACGACCTCCAAGGTCGCTGAGCGTCACATTCGGATAACTGAGAGGTGATACGGCAAGGATAATCTAAGAAATTTGCGTGTAGCGCTAACCGACCTACGATTGTACCATATAGCATGAGTCGAATTACAAACACGCCACCTGCATATAAACTGCGCATAATGTCCATCTTTAGAAAAGTTTACCTTGTGGAGACGATTTATTGGGCAGTATCTGAATTATAATTTTTAAGTTTACAGCAAATAATAAATTTAAATCTAGGTGCAATTTGATTACTCTGCCCCTCGCGAGCTGAGGAAATTTGATATCCAAACGTTCTGTGGTCGCATTTCTTTCATTAATTTAATTTTTATCGGTTTAATTCGGCACGATTATTTATTAAAGAATGTGAGAGTAAGGTTCATTAAAGCCGCAGTAATTATTCTAAACCAATGGTATTCAAACTTATTCGTTGGCGTACCCCAAAATTCATTTCTTTTACCTTTGTACCCCCGAAGTACGAGTATATTGATGTTAACTACAATCATCGACAGCTCAGGTCTCTTCACAGAGTGAGGCAGGCCGGGGATTCTCCTCCTGAGACCAGCGCATTTTCAACAGAAAATCCCACCCGAGCAACACCAGGAATCAAACCACGGTCATCGAGATGACAGGCAAGCAGCTACTGCACCCTGTTCCCCAATAATAACGTATTGCATGTCGCTGGGGAAAGGAAACTTAGTAACTCCTTCGGACTAAAGTTTTCCAAAGTTACGGCCTGAAAAATGTTGCTGGCATCTTCATTATCGCCAAATTATTCGAGCATTCCGTCTTCTCCTCCCTTCTCAGGCAATACTGCAAGTCGTGACAAGACAGTTACTACTGTGTTGTTTGCACTGCCACTGAGAAAGGTGAAGTGAATGAGAGGATTTAAAGAGCAGTACAGTCAATGGGAAGTACGAGACTCTACGTAGTGGTAGACAAAATCAAAACAGGATTTTATTGAAAATGAGTAGCGTCGAAGACAGGTAGAAGCTACGATAAGTTTGTGTACCCTGTGAGACGCGTACCACACTTTGAATACCATTACTTCTTTCTTAACGATGTGTAGACGTTACTCGGAAAATGCAGATAAGCCACTAGTATGCCAACTGCAAGCAACAAGTTATTTCTTTATTATTTCATTTACAACCTTCATACAAATTCAATACATCGTATTCGAAATATACTTCTATAATTTTAAACTGCTCTTACTACAACGACAGCAGTGTGGCTTCAAAATGTATTGGTCCTTTCAACGTGAAGTACACTTTGAAGAAACCATTGTTACACTCCCACTATCATGTCTTACAGCTGCACAAGGGCGTCCTTATGCGCTACTTAATATCCTCCGAAGCCCCATCTTCTTTGTCCACCATAACGATACGAAGGTGATAGGCGACATATTGATTGGCTGTGGTTTGCCACTGTAGAGGTTTTCTCTAACGGAAATACTCCTTAGTAAATTATTCTTCCTAATTGACCTGATATTTCAAACAGGGCAAATTCAATATTCAGAAGTCCTGCAGAAATAAAACTACAATTAACGACTTCCGATATATATATAGATATATAGATATATAGATATATATAGATATAGATATATATAGATATATCCGATATATATATATATATAGATATATATATTCAGTCTGCCAATTGGAATCGCAATAGGAATTTGACATTCGAACCGTAGTACTAATGGACTATGTGAAAATATAAGAAAAAGATAAGTAACATTTCTTATGTATAACGCTCTCACTCAAAGTTAATGAAAATGCACGAGAGGTACACATTTTTGTATTTTTGTACAGCAAACAAGTGACTGTCAGACACGGGAGTAAGTAACAGACACGAAAGTGTTTGCTCGGTAAAGCAGGTGGGAAGACAATGCCCGAAATGAAGATAAGTTAGGTATAAACTCGATGTATGAAACTGTATCGACGGTTGAGTAATGTGTGGCGAATGGAGGAGGATTTATTTAGTTGGAGGGAGGGACAAGAAAAGGGAGAAAGAGGCAGCAACGGTTAAATCCAGTTTTTAATAAATATAATATACAGTAAATGATATAGAACTGAAAGGCTGTATATTCTGCTATGTTCTGTTTGAAGATATTGACCTCAAAATATAGCATTTGTAAAATTATTTTAGATGCCACGTAAAATCGTAAGATTAGTTGGTGTATCTTGATTTGCCACTCAATCGCGCCTAAATTACCGGTCCAATTATACCCCAATATTCAGTTCAAATACAAAATGATGATTAACCTTTCTAAAAGGCGTAGATGTTTACTGAACTGGCGCTAAGAACCAAGGTAATGCGTGAATGGTTAGTCCTGTCAGCAAGTGAAGCCCAGCATATTGACTTACAAGTCAGATTCCTACAAGAAAATTCAAAGCCATACGCATTTTCTTTATAAGTCTAAAGAAATACAGCGCGCGTTCCAGAGCACCCGCAGGACGAGAGTTACTTGATCAGTTCTTCGTACGTCCTTAACAATAACATGTCAACGAATGGTACAAGCAGAGGTACGTTCCGCTTGATTTAATATTCTGTAGTATTGTCAATTGCCGTAGTCTTTTAATCTTCGAATTACAGTTTTTCTCTGAATGCAGAGGTAAACTTCAAATGACTACACAACGCCTTATGTTTAAAATAATGTCATCATAAAGTCCATGAAACTGGTAGCGGTAATGTGTTGTCCTCAACAACAAGAATGAACACTCTTCAGCATCTTCTCACACGGTTTTTCATGATATTTCTCTTATCAAGGGTAAATGTAGTCTCCCGTCCAGAGATGATTTTCTTAATTTTGGACCAGAAATCTCATGTCGGTTCTTCAAAACAGACATAAAATCTTGTCAATATACACTGACATAGCTAAAGTCATGTGATCTGACGTCTCGTGGAACATGCCACTGCCTCGACCGACGATGTCGCGCGTCGCGTCTGGCTACATTTAACTGGTTCAAATCGCAGGAGATATCAGACGTGCATCCAGCAGGTCAGTGCAGCGTTCTTTAACGTCAGTGGAATGAGGGAGCAGAAGAACTACCAAAGCGCCCTTGTTAACACCGCAACACCAGGCACAGTGTCTCACCTGGGCGTGTAGCATTATTATATTTAAATGTCCAAATTTTTTATCCACGTTATCAATTCCGGTGTTACTTCATAGAATTCCTCCACGGAACAAGGAAATTCACGTAGGGAGCATTCTCGAATTATGAGCTTGATCGACTGCACTTGAGCACCACATTCATAGCAGGGAGAATCTATCCATCCCCTTAGATGTAAGGCTGCGCCAGTCCTACCAACAAAACATCGAATCCTATTCAGGGTTGACCAGACACCACGGAGAAAACTGAAACCAGCCAGTTTTATGCTTGGGTCGGAGACCACGGAGAGACGACATCCTCCACTCTTCTCTACAGACATTCCTAGAATTGAGCCGAGGTTATGACAGATCCACGCTGTTTCTTATTTCAGCCTAGTTGTATTGTGCCGCTTTATATCTTGATGTATAGGAAGGGCCCTCATACCAGGAGCTGGTAAGTGCTTGTTGTCTCCTTATAAGAGAGGCAACCATTGCACTCGAGTTTAGTACGGCGTGCCGGATACAATACGCATTGCCTGGCGAAGTTGCATATCAATTAGGTTGCAGTGAGAGCTCTTTAACCAAATTCCGGCACAGTAGGCCTACTCAGCTGCACAGTACACCATTGGCCAAGGCGGTGACCCTGGAGGACTGGCGACATGGGGTTTGCTCTGGTGAGTCACTGTTCCAATTGTTCCGATCTGGTGGTAGGATTCGGGTATGGTGAAGGCTCCATGAAGCCACGGACACCAGTTGTCAAGAAGGCACCATAATACATAATAATCCAGTACTTAATTTATTTAAAATTTGCATCTTAATTCCAACAACTGATTTTAAAGAAAGTCAGACCGGCAGAAAGATGGCTATCGCTGCGTCTGATCATCAGGAACTGGCCAACCTACCAAGCCCCCATTCCTCCAGCTTCATGCCTCAACACAACGCGGTTCATCTAGACCTCGGGAAGGCTCGTGGACTCGCGTACCTGTCCGCCTCTTCAGGAAGAGAGTTAGCTGCTCTCTACAGAGACTTACTGTGTGCAGAGTGTTATTACTGTCAATGAAAGTGATTATATTCTCTTCCTCTTCGGGCCATAAATCTCATGGGAGCCATAATTAAGGAATTAGTACACGAGTTGCCCTATATACCGCACACTTCTCGCCAGTATTCTGATACAGTGGAGCAGATAAGTCAGTGTCAGTAAGAGTAAAATCACCTGGTTTCTAGGTAACGGGGCAAAGGGTTCTTCCACTGCATTCGCTTTAAAACTTCTACATGTGTTACATTGTCAAAGTATATCTCTTGGTTCCTGAAAACCAGCATATTTTCTTAACTACGACATCAGAGTTTGTAGACTGGTACGATGGAGATGATAACTAGTCTGTTATCGCACCGCTGCCTGCTAGTAAAACGGGACATTTAAAATCGTCTTGTGGTAACTCTCCACTCTTTGTCTTGAAAGCTGTCTCTCAATAAATGTCTGCAATTTTCCTTCTGCTGTGTGCGTTCTCCGAGAGGTTAGCTCTGCATTTCTTGTCATCTTACTGTGACAGTTGTGTATTAATCGCTACATCCTCACAAAATTCTAACGATTTCAGAATATTTTGAGAAATAAGGTGGTCAAGATGCGAAATTTAATAACAAGCTGACTTAGACCTCTTCAGAAAGTCTGGACTCAATCTTTGCTCAAAGCAATGGCCTAGATTTACCCAAAGTTTATTGAGGAAGCAAGGGCCTTAACTGATTTCTTTGTGAGTGATAAATATACTGACTGGAGGGTGATTGGGGATTTAAATGAGACTATGGAGTGGGTATGTGGGAAACTGGGAGTGAAATTTCTAGATCCTAATGGGTGGGTAGGAGAAAGGGATCTGCGCTCGGATGGCCTTCATTTAAACCGCAGTGATACGTATAAGTTAGGAAATTTGTTTGGAAGGGTAATAGGGAGGTACATTCAGGGAAACGGGATGGCCTAGGGAGCGGTGATAAGGGAACAGGGAACTGGAAATCAAGTAGGGATGACATAAAATTGTTAGTGTTGAACTGTAGAAGTATTGTAAAGAAAGGAATAGAATTAAGTAATTTAATAGATATATATTTACCAGATATTGTAATAGGAGTTGAATCATGGCTGAGAAATGATATAATGGATGCAGAAATTTTCTCACGGCACTGGAGTGTGTATCGTAGAGATAGGACAGGAAAGGTGGGAGGGGGAGTTTTCATTCTGGTGAAAGAAGAATTTGTAAGCTACGAAAAAGTTAAAGATGAGACACATGAAATTCTAGGTGTAAGGCTCATTTCTAAAGATAATAGGCAACTTGATATATTTGGAGTGTACAGATCGGGAAAGGGTAGCACTGATGCGGATTCGGAATTATTTGATAGGATAGTCAGCTATGTGGGAAACGACATGGAAAGAAATGTGATTGTAGCGGGAGATCTGAATTTGCCAGATGTCAATTGGGAAGGAAATGCGAACGACAGGAAGCATGACCAACAAATGGCAAATAAGTTAATATGGGAAGGGCAGCTGATTCAGAAAGTGATGGAACCAACCAGAGGGAAAAATATTTTGGATGTGGTGCTGATAAAACCAGATGAGCTCTATAGGGAAACTGAAGTAATAGATGGTATTAGTGATCATGAAGCTGTTTTTGTGGTAGTTAAAAATAAATGTGATAGAAAGGAAGGTCTTAAAAGTAGGACTGTTAGGCAGTACCATATGGCTGATAAAGCAGGTATGAGGCAGTTTCTAAAAAGTAACTATGATCGGTGGAAAACGGTAAATAAAAATGTAAACAGACTCTGGGATGGGTTTAAAGAAATTGTTGAGGAATGCGATAACAGGTTTGTACCCTTAAGGGTGGTAAGGAATGGTAAAGACCCACCTTATTATAATAGAGAAATAAAGAGACTAAGAAGGAGGTGCAGACTGGAAAGAAATAGAGTTAGAAATGGCTGTGGAAGTAAGGAGAAATTGAAGGAACTTACTAGAAAATTGAATCTAGCAAAGAAGGCAGCTAAGGATAACATGATGGCAAGCATAATTGGCAGTCATACAAATTTTAGTGAAAAATGGAAGGGTATGTACAGGTATTTTAAGGCAGAAACAGGTTCCAAGAAGGACATTCCAGGAATAATTAATGAACAAGGGGAGTGTGTATGTGAGGATCTTCAAAAGGCAGAAGTATTCGGTCAGCAGTATGTAAAGATTGTTGGTTACAAGGATAATGTCGAGATAGAGGAAGAGACTAAGGCCAAAGAAGTAATAAAATTTACGTATGATAACAATGACATTTACAATAAGATACAAAAGTTGAAAACTAGAAAAGCGGCTGGAATTGATCAGATTTCTGGGGATATACTAAAGACAATGGGTTGGGATATAGTACCATATCTGAAGTATTTATTTGATTATTGTTTGGCCGAAGGAGCTATACCAGATGAATGGAGAGTTGCTATAGTAGCCCCTGTGTATAAAGGAAAGGGTGATAGACATAAAGCTGAAAATTACAGGCCAGTAAGTTTGACATGCATTGTATGTAAGCTTTGGGAAGGCATTCTTTCTGATTATATTAGACATGTTTGTGAAATTAATAACTGGTTCGATAGAAGGCAATTCGGTTTTAGGAAAGGTTATTCCACTGAAGCTCAACTTGTAGGATTCCAGCAAGGTATAGCAGATATCTTGGATTCTGGAGGTCAAATGGACTGTATCGCGATTGACATGTCTAAAGCATTTGATAGGGTGGATCATGGGAGACTACTGGCAAAAATGAGTGCAATTGGACTAGACAAAAGAGTGACTGAATGGGTTGCTATATTTCTAGAAAACAGATCTCAGAGAGTTAAGAGTAGGTGAAGCTTTGTCTGACCCTGTAATAGTTGAGAGGGGAGTTCCTCAGGGCAGTGTTATCGGACCTTTATGTTTTCTTATATATATAAATGATATGAGTAAAGGAGTGGAATCGAATGTAAGACTTTTTGCGGATGATGTTATTCTCTATAGAGTGATAAATAAGTTACAAGATTGAGAGCAACTGCAACGTGACCTCGAAAATATTGTGAGATGGACAGCAGGCAATGGTATGTAGATAAACGGGGCTAAAAGTCAGGTTGTGAGTTTTACAAATAGGAAAAGTCCTCTCAGTTTTAATTACTGCGTTGATGGGGTGAAAGTTCCTTTTGGGGATCATTGTAAGTATCTAGGTGTTAATATAAGGAAAGATCTTCACTGGGGTAATCACATAAATGGGATTGTAAATAAAGGGTACCGATCTCTGCACATGGTTATGAGGGTGTTTAGGGGTTGTAGTAAGGATGTAAAGGAGAGTGCATATAAGTCTCTGGTAAGACCCCAACTAGAGTATGGTTCCAGTGTATGGGACCCTCACCAGGATTACCTGATTCAAGAACTGGAAAAAATCCAAAGAAAAGCAGCTCGATTTGTTCTGGGTGATTTCCGACAAAAGAGTAGCGTTAAAAAAATGTTGCAATGTTTGGGTTGGGAAGAATTGAGAGAAAGAAGAAGAGCTGCTCGACTAAGTGGTATGTTCCGAGCTGTCAGCGGAGAGATGGCGTGGAATGACATTAGTAGACGAATAGGTTTGAATGGCGTCTATAAAAGTAGGAAAGATCACAATATGAAGATAAAGTTGGAATTCAAGAGGACACACTGGGGCAAATATTCATTTATAGGAAGGGGAGTTAGGGATTGGAATAACTTACCAAGGGAGATGTTCAATAAATTTCCAATTTCTTTGAAATCATTTCGGAAAAGGCTAGGAAAGCAACAGATAGGGAATCTGCCACCTGGGCGACTGCCCTAAATGCAGATCAGTATTGATTGATCGTCACACACACACTGCATTGCTATTTGGAATTGATGAAACAGCAAGCATCACCTTAGAGTGTCTGTTGTATTTAAGTACACCATCAGGTGACTTCATCCGGCCTACCCACTGAACATCAAATCTCTCTTTTACAAGGTATGTTTCTTCCAGCTGAAAGTTAAAAAAACTGAGAGTTTAGAGTATATATCTGCTCTCATTTCACTAGTCAAGAAGATCGGAGACTTGTTTATTAAAAACCTTACTTAGAGCAGAAATACTTGCATAATTTTCATCTTTGAATGGAAATTTGTGCATCACATAGTTACATTATGAAGAGAAATATCTTGTAACGGGATTACGGAATTCACACTTTTCATCAGACTTCAAAGTGTTCACCACAGCAAACGTGGAGTTCCCTATCAGCAGATGACAACTGAGTGCCTGAGTAAGAGAAGGTTTCACTAGATTATACAAAACACAACAAAATTAAATATTAATTTATAGTATTGACATTAATAACATATGAGTGTTACTCAGAAAATTACGAATAGAATAACACTTTTAGTTTAATCGAGAATAAAACTATATTAGTTTTAAAATAATACTCTATGCTAAGAAGATAATATTGTAAATTACGATATTCCCCCGTCTTGGTTTTCAGTGTCAACATCTTCATTTACTTTATCAGAGTTGGTTTGATGCGTAAATGTAGTCCGTGATGTACTGCTGGAATGCAGGGCAGTAGCCGTAGCAAATCCCTGTGTTTGAACTTCCTGATTGGTAGGCCTACAGGGTAGACAGTGCTTCGTTTGTAAGCAACACTTTCATCCCTTCGTTATTTTTTGATCTCGCAGGTTGTTTTTGAAAATATGAACTTCTGCCCATGACTCTGAACAGGAACAGGAAACCTAGCCCGTCTTTTGTTATTTCTCTTCTCAGTACTTTTCTATCTTCACTACAATGGCTCAAGAGTGTTTTAAACCCTTGAAGTCTGCATATTCCATGTCCGCTACTGTAAATGGTTTCTTGACCCGGGCCCTTTGAACAATGTTTCTCCAGTGTCGGGAGTGTAAACATAGTCAGCTTGTCGATACTTTTTCTCTACCATTTCCAAATCACTATCACTTGGCAAAAATGTGTGGCGAGGAACCAGAAATGAAAGTTTAATTTCATATAACTTCCCAGTATGTACAAACATCTAATACAGAATAAAGATTTAGCCGCTACAGGAATATGAGGGGAATGAGAGTTATGTTTTATGTTAACTGGTTATTAGCCAAAATGTTTAGTACGCATGAACCTATTTCGCGGGATCCCCGAGAACCAATGTTTTCTGTCCACGTACACATGATACCAGATTGGTCACTGCAGATATAAACACCTGGGTTATACAACCGCAACTGCCTGAGGTAGAATACTTTTTCCGTAGGTATTTTAGGTAAAGCCTGTTGTAAGTCGTTAAGTAGTATTAGAGTCTAGTATTAGAGCTAAGTTTTGTATCCTTGTTCTGCTTTTATTTGATGAAGCCTAACCGCGTAATGGACACCATCGTCACACGTAGCGCTCCACTGCAGGTGTCATTTAAAGGTGCCTTAAATCTATCAGCAATGTCTTCATAGAAAACACATGTAAGTAGGCCTATTTCTCGTGTGAAAGGAGTGGGCCTCGCGCTCTTTAAGACAGAGTCTGTGCATTTCAGAACCGACGCCTCCGAACTTGTGTAGCATTTGTGTGGAGTTGTACTATAGTGGCTAACGTACCTGGGAAACATGTTATGTTTACAACACTTCCCATATACTGGTACTGATGAGAAGGAATGTGACCTAGAAACTGAAGTACTTCCATTCGGATTGCATCGCTATCACTAAAATCTTTAACTGTTCCACATGATTGTTATTCTTTCATCCCATGTCTAGCAATTGAAGCATGCTTTTTAGATACCGTACAGAAAAAGTCTCACAAAAAGTTTTTAAACCCACTCTGATATCTTAACCGCCTTCACTTTTTAGGTACCGTAATAGTAGCATGTCATTTTTTCCTCTAGGCCCAGTTTGCATCCGGCATAGGCTCTCTCACGTGACTTTTGTTTAATCAGACCGAACAAAAAAGCATTTTGTAAGTTGTATATTGCAAGTTTGTAAAATCTAAAAGGAAAGTTTTCTTTTCCATTACCAGACAGTTTGTAATACTCACACCACTTAACATTATCCCTTTAATTCTTCACTGCGCTACACACTTCACCCATTCTCTTAGCTGGCGCAAGTTTCTTAGTTTTACCATTTATATAATCTACCTCACTATTTCTCAATCTCTTAGCTACGGACGTCTTCCAGTTGTGTTCTTTTTGTTTAGGTTGTTTACATGTATTCACATTAAAACCACTGTTTGTACCACCACACTAACGCTACTATTTGTACCATAAAAATACATCTTCTCCAGTTGACTGAGCCCTTCTCTTACTGGTAGGGATGGGACAAATGGTTACTTTCCTGTACCATGTTCCTGTGTATCCATTACACTGTAGTAACATAATACTAGTTGCAGGTCAACTTCTGGAAGGAACATTCCTTATACCTGTTGTCTCTTGTAGCCCCTAACCACACCTTAGTAAGTACTATCTTCGTCTCGCTTTCTTCTCTCCCACTGTCCCTTTTGCCAGCTCGTCACTCACATTCTTAACTCTTCCTAGAGAAATGTTTGCAAGGACCTATTTTACATTCCGAGAACCAATACTTCGAAACCTTCATTTATAAAAAGCGCCGTGGCTGCTATGTGCATTCATAGATGTCCAAGGACCTGTAGTTAAACAAACACTAGGACCAGAACGAGTGTCATATACACTTCAGATGTCGCCGGACTTGGTCTTGAGGAAACAGCCGTATGAGGCAAGACGTAAGCAGTACTTGTTGTTACAGACTGATCTTACGGTGACGATGGGACAGGACTAGGACGGAAGCAACCGCGGCCGTAATTGAGGAACAGCCCTAGCATTTGCTTGATGTGAAAATGGGAAACAACGGAAAACCATCTTGAGGACTGCCGACAGTGGGGTTCGAATCCACCTTCTCCCGAATACAAGCTAACAGCTAGGTAACACAAACCGTGTAGCCAAATCGCTCTCTAAAGCCAGTACAAAAGGCTTCAAAATCGCCTTTCGTCATATGCAGAAGGTTGTGGATGTGTGGTAAACAACAGTGTAAATGGTTTGTCTAGCGTCTTTCTTTTTCCCCCCCTGTATATCACTCCTCTTTTGTGAGCTTTTGCTGCACTGCCTCACAGGTCGCAGTCGATGACGAAATGTCAGGACGCGCACATTAACGTGATGGGATTTGCGTCAGGCCCTGATATTTGAGTACCATGTGCATTATCAGAACTACTGTATGTGAAACGGTAGAACTTTTAAATTGTTATTATTATTATTATTATTATTATTATTATTATTATTATTATTATTATTATTATTATTATGCCTCCGTGGCTCAGGCGGCAGCGTGACGGCCTTTCACCGCTGGGTTCCGTGGTTCAAATCCCGGTCACTGCACATGAGATTTGTGCTGGACAAAGCGGAGGTGGACAGGTTTTTCTCCGCATACTGCGGTTTTCCCTGTCATATTTCATTCCAGAAACAGTCTCCAAAATGATCTCATTTTATCTGTCATTCATTAATCATTGCCCCAGAGGGGTGCGAAAGGCTTCGGCAGCCGGCGCAATACCTATCCTCCCCCCTACATGGGGACTTCCACAATCCATTCCTGACCCGGTCGAATGACCGGAAACAGGCTGTGGAGTTATCATCATCATCATCATTAATAATAATAATAATAATAATAATAATGATGATGATGATGATGATGATGATAATAATATTGGGTACCTTATTTCAACGCGTTTCTAGAAACCGTTTTCTTGTAATTTGTCCACATAAATCGTATCCACTCACTCACTGTCCAGAACACGGAGTAAAACTCGAGATGTAAAGTGAGAAGACCACGAGGAACTACGCTACTGTATGTACTACCACCAATAAGCCTAATACAAAGCACTTCGAATAACTAAACAATATCTGTAACCGACCAGCAAGTAACAGGATAGCAATGCCAGTACTGCCACTAAACTGTTACAAAAGTATCGCTCGCGCCTGCGCAAGAGTGCGCGCTAAAAGCGAGCTGCTATGCTTCCTAATATCCGTTAGCCAATCAGAAACTCCCTAACCTTCCCTTGGTTTCGCCGAGACAGTTACTTTTGTATTAGGGTCTCCGGAGGAACATAATATTTCTGGAACAGCTTACTGTTATGGATTAGGATACAGTATCATGTTACGGTACTAGCTGCACAGCTGACTCCTCAGATTTCTGCGTGTAGTGCACAGCGCTGTGAAGAAACATGACAACACGAACTTTTGTGAGTTAGCCCCTTCCTTTACTCAGGAACTCAATTATCCTTTTGATTTGATGAACTGTGGTAATCAACATCAAGTAATGAAGGAGAGGTTTTAATGACGTGTGGACCAACCATTTGATGTTAGGAGACTACCACTGTACTTTCCACTTTAGCAGTTAGACAACGGCCACCAGGTGTACTGTACAGTCGGTCGATCACTCTGCCCCGTATTGCCGTACGGTACTGGTTATTAGAACTAATATAGACTCGGTCATATATCGACCCAACGAGGAAACATGAAGGATTTTAAAATAATGAAAATTAATGAAACTGCCGTCAAAATCGACGACCCGGTCTCATCGATCGGGAGAAAGGATGAACGTTCCGGAGTTGTCACGTCTGCTAATGACACCATTGTCTACATAAAAAGCATTCTTCAGAATCAATCAATCAATCAATCAATCAATACTGATCTGCATTTAGGGCAGTCGCCCAGGTGGCAGATTCCTTATCTGTTGCTTTCCTAGCCTTTTCCGAAATGATTTCAAAGAAATTGGAAATTTATTGAACATCTCCCTTGGTAAGTTATTCCAATCCCTAACTCCCCTTCCTATAAATGAATATTTGCCCCAGTTTGTCCTCTTGAATTCCAACTTTATCTTCATATTGTGATCTTTCCTGCTTTTATAAACGCCATTCAAACCTATTCGTCTACTAATGTCATTCCACGCCATCTCTCCGCTGACAGCTCGGAACATACCACTTAGTCGAGCAGCTCTTCTTCTTTCTCTCAGTTCTTCCCAACCCAAACATTGCAACATTTTTGTAACGCTACTCTTTTGTCGGAAATCACCCAGAACAAATCGAGCTGCTTTTCTTTGGATTTTTTCCAGTTCTTGAATCAGGTAATCCTGGTGAGGGTCCCATACACTGGAACCATACTCTAGTTGGGGTCTTACCAGAGACTTATATGCACTCTCCTTTAAATCCTTACTACAACCCCTAAACACCCTCATAACCGTGTGCAGAGATCTGTACCCTTTATTTACAATCCCATTTATGTGATTACCCCAGTGAAGATCTTTCCTTATATTAACACCTAGATACTTACAATGATCCCCAAAAGGAACTTTCACCCCATCAACGCAGTAATTAGATCTGCCATCCATGTCATTCTTTCTGGAGCTCGATTCAGGTGTGAGTTATTGTAGGTCCTAGCAGGAGGGGACTTGATGAATCTCCAAAACTGACCGAAGATGTACGAATGTAACTATTCCTCGGGCAACAATGCCCCTCTTCGACCATAAGGATTTGAACTATTCCCTGGCCTTTGTCAACAAACTTATCTGCAGGAAAGCTTTTACATGTCGGAAGTTAAATACATGCAACTTGCAAATTAATTACGTTAAGTTAGGCCCCCCTTCCAGGACAGTTATTCAAGAAATTTCCCTTGGCAACCTTGGTCGAAGCATCAATTACTGGACTGTTTCTTGTTGTCTGACCAGAGTTCTTAATGCTCTGCCGGGCAGGTAAGTAGTGTCCTTGATTCTCTCTTTCCAACACTATATTATGCCCCATTGTAGAAAATTTTGATAGACATCACCATATTCTTCCAAATTTTCCTTGACCAACAGCCGCTTCGTCACAAGTATGTTTTCAGCTAAGTTTCTATTACTTAAAAGTTATGGGTGTCCTATCTTCCAGGGCAAGCTGAGCTGATATTTTTATTCATTCAGTATTAAAGTTCGTCTGAAAAATCGAGAGCCGCCGCTACAGTTCTCTCCTTGGTTTTTCTTCCCCTGGATCCTGAATCCTTATTACCTCTAAATTCCATAGTTCGTATCGATCTAGAATTGAAGTTCATGTTAGAATGGTCACACATATTATTTGGATATTTCCCGGGATCCTATATTTTCCAACCTAACCTCGTTTCAGTGGCTGCAAAGGGTTCGTCAAGATGAACACCTGAAGCTGTCAACAGTCAATCTGAAAATTGAACTGCTAGGATCAGTCCTATGTCTGGATGATCCCTTTCTGCTTTTGGAAGAATAAATCACTTCTCCTTTGGTATGGGATACCGATTTTGACGTTCAACATTCATCTCTGCTTCGTTTAATAGCCGTATAGGACACTGAAATTTACCATCTAGATTCCCTAATATTATGTCATACACATTGCATTAAACTAGTTTCAACTCCACCAACTTTTCTCCGACAACGTTTCGTTACCTGATGGTTTGATATCCTATTCGTTCTGAAAAAAATCTTAACCGCAAGCACTTTCTTCCATTTACCATTGTTCACTATTTCGACTCTCACGGTCTGTGGAAGAGTGAGCCATCTTCTTGAGACAGCACGACTTGGGATTCTTCACACTTCTTCCCAATGGGCTCACTGTTCCTAAGTTTGGACTGGCTGGGAATATCACGGCACATTATCGCCAAATGACGTTAAGGAAACAAAACAGACATTTAATGTAAGCGTACATTCCTTGACCCCATGACCTGCCTATGGTCACATGAAACAACACGCAACACCGTTTTTCTCTTAACAAATACTTTTCATCACCTAGTGACATTTCTCTAGACCTACAATATTCTGACACAACTTACTCAGCTCTGTCTTCTTAGTTGGCTTGCTATGAAACAATGCATGCAGAACACTCCTCTAATCCCCTCCATTTCTACGCCCAAGAATACCTGAACGAAGGCACTCTTCTCCCTGAAACTCAGTCTTAAAATATTGGAGCAAATTAATTGATCAGTTACTCGAGTTAATCAAAGGCGGAATATTATATGGAGGTAACTCCTGAGGTTGCTATGGATCTGAGCTCCGTTCCTAACCTTTTACATAAGGTAATCACAGTCATATACACTGGCGAAACACCAAGAAGGCGTTGTGCTAGATTAACGAACGTTGGTAGGCGCAAATCGCATTAGCGAGGCGCTAGTAGAGGCTCCATGACGTTGCATATCTGGTTTGCTTTAAATAAGGGCCGGGCCGAGCGAGAACGCTAGTTACCTAGGAGATTGACAGTGAGGGGGTCAAGAATGCCTCTACGACGACGAAGAGGCCAGTATCAACAGATCATTGCGGTTGAACTAGGCCGTATAATAGAGCTACGTGAAGGCGATATTGCAGAACGACTTGGCAGGAATGTCTCCACTGTGCATGAGTGTTGGCAGCAGTGGTCACGAGATGACCGGTCTCCCGACATCCCTGTGGCACTACCGAGAGGGAAGACCGCCGGATTAGGCATATGGCTGTGGCGCAGCAGCAATTCGAGCGGCAGTTACCTGAAGGACAGCTCCGAGTCAGACGCCCCTTTGCGTGCAAACCACCACCGTCAGTGACTTCAGTGGTGTCAAGCAAGAGCTCATTGGAGGTCCGTTGTTTATCCGATAAAAGCCGGCCCTGCCTCCGTGCCAGTGATGGCCGTGTGTAGGATATAAGGAGGCCAGGTGAGCGCGTGCATTTCACCTGTCTACGGCGTCGACACACCGGGAGTTCTGGTCTGGGGAGCTATTTCCTTTGAAAGCAAGGAGCACTCTCCTGGTTATCCCACTGCAGATGTGTGCGCCCGTCTGGTGATTCGACCTGTTGTGCCGCCATTCGTGAACAGCATTCCCGGAGGAAATTTTCAACAGGATAATGCCTGCCCCCTGCCGCTGTTGTAACCCAGTGTGCTGTTTAGAGTGTCGGTATGTTGCCTTGGCCAGCTCGATCCCTGATCTGTCCCAAATCGAGCGCGTATGGGACATCAATGGACGACAACTCGACCGGCATTAAACGTCCCTGTATTGACCGATCATGTACAAGAGGCATGGAGCTCCAAGCCTGCACGACACAATGCATGCCCGGGCGATTACACCGGTTATTAATGCCCCAGCAAGGCATATTTACGATTGCTTTTCTCGCGCGGATATTAACCTGTAGTCTTGCAACTGTAATCAATTAAATAAGTTACCTCGACAAATATATTGAAAACATTTCCGTACTCTACATTTCTTAATTCATGGAGTTTGGATTTTTTCCGCCAGTGTATTTCTTCTCTCCAGCTTGAATCACCACTGGCCCTAACAGTTCGCGAACATATATTGCTATCAGCCATCTGACAGTTTTGATATAATTAAGTCCCAGTAGTGGGAAGTTTCTTGGTACTTGAAACTAGTGCTTTTGTCTGTACTCATCTTGAATACCAGTATCATTCATTTTATGTAACTGACCCCAGAAACCTAACAACTGTTTATGCCTTCGAATGCCTTCAGTTCTAACGTCGGTAGTCTCTCAGGTTTCCTTAAAATGAGGTCAAGGATTGCCGGATCAAACTCCAAGAGGCTTAGTGAGCACACCCTAATATATGCTCCTTGTGGTTATCCAGTCGTCCTGAGGGACATTCACCTTGTGGCAATCAGTCTGGTTTTCCTCTTCATCGAAATATTCTGTCGAAAAGCACTGTTCTCTTCAATCTTCAGTAAAGGAGTTGCAAATGTGTACGCCGTCCATTAACTTTAATTCAACGGAGGATCCGTTCCTAACTTCTGACTGAGACGTACCTGCACTCGCTCTTTTCTGAACTTATCCGTGTCACGTTCACCAGCTTCTACCACCACGACATTACAAACGTAAGTACTTTAAGCAATCATCGCTCGTGATCACCAAACACCAATAATCACCAATGTACTGCACATAACCACATAAAACTAAGGAAAAAATCGATACCATCATTATTTTACCAAAACTCACTGGAGAACAAAATAAATCATCAAACACAAAGACGTTCTGTCAAGAAACTTGATTCTTCAAAAACCATAAAAAGTAGTTAGCGGGAATAGGGGGGACCATACTGAGTCTCCCAAGTCTTGCAGTTTCCATCCGATATACACCAAATTATATGAGTTCATTTATGACGCCAAAATTAAGAGTATTCTAAAATCTGGGACAATTTGGTACAATAGTTTCTGACTTATAGCACATTTTGGAGAAACAGTTTGCATAATATTAAAACATGCCATTATTTGAGTTTGTCATTTGAAACTTTCTTTGTGAAAGTTCTTAAGGGTATCTGAATAATTATTGCTATTGTTATAATTTGAAAAATCACAGTAGTAATAATGTTATTAAAGTAAATTTTCTCTAACCTATTTGCATTTTTTCTTTGAAATTCTCAAATTTCATATTTCACTGAAGATATCTGTGTGAGATTTCATAATTTTTTTAAATGGATACCAAATGTTATGCATCTCGAGTGTAAATTAGGCATGCCGAGTTTGAATACAATCAGGGAAAACTGTTGCACTTACAATATTTTGAATATTGAAAAATGAAGTTTTGAGGAAAAAGCTAATTTTGTAAAAAATATTAGTTAACCTCACAGTAGCTGCATCTCTCCTTCTTTGGCCTTTTCCTCTCCTCAGCAATATGTTTTAGCATTCTACTCTTCTTTCTTGAAGTTTTCTCTCCATTCTATCCTTGGTGGCACTTTTCCTCTTCCTATTCCGTCACGCTCGACACATACCCTTCATTTGCCATCTTCAGTTCATTACATGCAAGTGAATTCCCCTACAGCATTCACAACTGCCATATCAACTCTGAATTTGGAACCAAAGGTTTGCTTAGGACACTTTTGCAAGAGTTCATTATTTGCGAGTCTCAAATACAAGGGCATTAGTTTTTCCACCAACTTTGGGGCCAACTTAACATGTATTTTATCATGACTCTGAGGTGTTTCGCCCTTCGCTGTTGCTTTCTTAACAAACACATCAACACACGGATGAATATAAACATCCTCACATTCTTCCTGTTAGAGTGACAAGACAACCTAGACAATATTTAAAACTAATAATACCCGAAATATCAACAGTTTTTAATAAACATTCAAGTCAGCACAGCATTTATGTACAAAATTGTCAAGTGAAAATTTTAATTTGACAATTTCTAATGTTTATCTGTGTATGTAGGTATAGAAACGGTCTACAAATGGCAGCACAGACCAGTACTCCAGGAATAGGCCAGATTTCGACAGCGGAAATGTGAAATACATTGGAATTCCGAAGGTCTTTCGAAACGATGTGCTTGCGTCATTTAAATGCCTCAACAGGTCATTTAAAATTGGTCGTACACGAAAAGTATATATATCGCCATGTGCCCCAAGGAATGGGGTAACTTGTACGGTAAAAACCTGAATTTCTGTAGCAAATAATATCTATACTATATATAAAATGGATGTATGTGTGTAAATGACATTTCTCCTCCTAAACCACTGGAGCATTTTCAATCAAATTTTGAACACTTATTATGTGCTATCTGGAGACGAGAGGTGGGGGTTAGGGGGTCAGGTAAAATAATAATCGAAAATAGTGTCGAATCCATAGTTTTGGGGGTCGCTGAGGTGAATAGCGACACTCCCGCTTTTTAAAAAGTCAAATTTCTGCTCCCATTGGGGGGGGGGGGGGGAGGGGTGACTGATATATAAAATTAAACGAAAATAGTGTCGAATACATAGTTTTCGGGGTCGTCGAGGTGAAATGTATACTCCGGATTTTTAGTACCAGGAGACAAACCCCGTGGCGGTAAGACAGCCAAAGAAACCCTATGGGGGGGGGGGGGAGCGCAAGAGGGTCAGATATACAAATTAACGAAAATAGTGTTGAATCCATACTTTTCGGGGTCGCTGAGATGAATAGTGACACTCCGGATTTTTAAAAGTCCAAGTTCAGACCCCTTTCGAGTGGAGGCGAGGGGGAGTAATATATAAAATTAAACGAAAATAGTGTCGAATACATAGTTTTCGGGGTCGCCGAGGTGAATTGTACACTCCGGATTTTAGTACCAGGAGACAAACCACGTGGAGGTAAGACAGCCAAGGAAACCTTAGGGGTGAGGGGGGCGGGGGGGGCGAGGGGTGAGATATGAAAATCACCGAAAGTAGTGTCGAATCCATACTTTTCGGGCTCGCTGAAACGAATAGTGACACTCCGGAATTTTTAAATGTCCAAGTTCAGCCCTCTTCGTTGGGGGTGATGGGGTAGTAATATATAAAAATAATAGAAAATAGTGTCGAATCCACAGTTTTCGGGGTCAGTGAGATGAATGGTGACACTCCGGATTTTTAGTATCAGGAGACAAACCACGTGGGGGTAATACACCCCAACAAACCTTAGGGGCAGGGGCAAGGGAGCTGAGATACAAAAATCATCAAAAGTAGTGTTGAATCTATACTTTTCGTGGTCGCTGAGATGAATAGTCACACTCCGGAATTTTTTTAAGTTCAGCCCTCTTCGTGGTAGGGGGCGATGGGAGTGTGATATATAAAAATTATCTAAAAGAGTGTCGAATCCATAGTTATCGGGGTCGCTGAGATGAATAGTGAGACTCCGGATATTTTATAAGTCTAAGTTCATCCCCCTTTGGCGTGGGGGGCGAGGGGGGATGTGATATATAAAATTAATCGAAAATAGTGCTGAATATATAGTTTTCGGGGTCGCCAAGGTGAATTGTACACTTCGGATTTTTAGTATCAAGAGACAAACTACGTGGGGGTAGGGCAAACCAGGAACGCTTAGGGGCGGGGGGGGGGGCGAAGGGTTGAAATATAAATATCATCGAAAGTAGTGTCGAATCAATACTTTTCGGGCTCGCTGTAATGAATAGCAACACTTCGGAAATTTTTAATGCCCAAGTTCAGCCTTCTTCGTTGGGGGGATGGGGGAGTGATATATAGAAAAATAGAAAATACTGCCGAATACCTAGTCTTCGGGGTCACTGAGATGAATGGTGACATTCCTGAATTTTAGTATCAGGAGACAAAACACGTGGGGGTAATACACCACAGGAAACATTAGGGGCGAGGTTGAGGGGCCTGAGATATACACATCATCGAATGCATTGTCGAATCCATACTTTTTGGGGTTGCTGAGATGAATAGTGACACTCAGTATTTTTTAAAGTTCGGCCCCCTTCGTGGTGGGGGGGGGGGGAAATGGGAGAGTGATATTAAAAATAATCGAAAGTAGTTTTGAATCCATAGTTGTCGGGCTCGCTGAGATGAATAGTGAGACTCCGGATATTTTATAAGTCCAAGTTCATCCCCCTTTGTGGTGGGAGGCGAGGGGGATTGAGATATAAAATAACCGAAAATAGTATCGAATCCATAGTTTTCGAGGTCGCTGAGATGAATAGTAACACTCACGATTTTTTAAACTCAAAGTTTAGCCCCCTTTAGGGAGGGGAGGGGGAGTGAGATAATACTAATCGAATATACTACCGAATCCATAGTTTTCCGGGTCACTGAGATGAATAGTAACATTCCGGATTTTTAAAGTCCAACTTCAGCCCCCTTTGGCATAGGGGGCGAGAAAGGGTGAAAAAAAAATTGTCAAAAATGGCCGAGATAATAGACGTGTGTATGTTCCAGTATGACTTCGAAGTATGACTTACTACCTGGAAAGCATACTGTGGGAGTAAAAAGCCCCTAGAACCACTACGGAAACGGGTGAAATATAATCCATATTAATAAATTGTAGTCAGTTTGGCGCGATCTATATCTACTGTACTATATATATATATATTGTACCCGGAAAAATGTTTATATCTTTGAGGCGCTTCATATTAAATTAATGAGCATGGATTCTATCTAGGGAGCGGTTTATCATTGGAGTTGATACAGAGAGGGTTATAGTTATCAATCTTAATTTTTTTTTAATAATCTGAATTTATTAATTATTGAAGTTGATATCACCTTCGTACAGCAGCATGGAAGTGTTGCGGTTGGTTAGCAACTCCGAGTCCTGAGATGGCGCCGGATATGGCCTGGGCGGGGACCATGCCTGCTTGGATGAGAAGTTCTAGAATGTCTCGAAGTTCTGGAATGTCCCGAAGTTCTGGATGCACACGTTCAGAGCTCGATTTGAGATGTGATTCATATGCGAGTTTTCTGCACGGCACTCCACACATTCATGGCACTGTTTAAACAGATACAACCTTTCAATGATTGTTACTACATTCTTAACATTGAATCGAAAACGTCCTGCAATAATCACTCGGACAACAGGATGATTTTGAAAAGCTTACAGTAAATTAGAATGTTCTGTAGGATTACAGTTACCACAGTTTTAACACATAGTTTCTGAAGATTTACAACACATTGCCACATTGGCAATGAACTGAATAAATGAAATAACACTCTGAAAATATTCCGTCAATAGGCAAATCGAATAATGATATTTGAAGAAAGTATAATTTTATAAATTATGGATTCACTCAAAATGCTGGAAAGTTCTATGCTTTCTGGGAACGTGACATGCGTATTCTGAGTTATCACAGTCTTTAATGAGGATAAGAATCTAAACACAAGTCCCGATACAGCACGTGGAAAGTATTGAATATTTTCACAATTAAACGTAATGTTTGAACGTCCCTAAGTTTCAAAATTCTTCACAGAACGTAAATTCGAGGGGCACTTGGAAAAAAGTCATATTGTTCAGACGAGAGTTTATGTTGGTAGGACACAAGTTCCACCTACACGTTCGGAAAATTTCTATGTTCACGAAAATACAAGTTCGAATAAGTTCGAAACATAAGTTCCAACGTCGTACACAACACTCATGAAAATTCTAAGTTCTTTCAATCATCGTCGGGTAACGAAGTCCCAACGCGGCACTTCAAGAAAATGAAAAAGTCCCTACGTGGCACTTTAAGAAAATAACAAAGTCCAATGTGACACTCGAAGAATATGACGAAGTCCCTATATCACTTCAAGAAAATAACAAAGTCCAATGTGACACTCGAAGAATATGACAAAGTTCCTATGTCACTTCAAGAAAATAACAAAGTCCAATGTGACACTCGAAGAATATGACAAAGTCCCAACACGACACCGTGAGAAAATAACGAAGTTCCAACACTTGGATTTCGAAGACTTTTCAACTATAAGTTCGGCACACACAATGCTCCTCCCATCACCCGTGTCACAGAGACGGTGGAGCGACAGATACTGAATTCGTAGGTCGGGTGGTCCTCCTTTTATACCCGTTCGCGTGGAAGAGTCTAGAACCCGGGTATTATCTACCCTTATATCTCCTGAAGTATTCGGTGGATTTCCCTGAAATCTTGACAGACTGCGTCCATAGTAATGGTTTTTATGATGGCAGTGTCGAAATAGCGATAGCTTAGCGCAAAATAGACTTTTACGGGTAAGCTAGGACATTACCATATATGGTCACGTATACGTGCTCAAGGAGGTCACGTCAGTCGCTGCGTACGTCATTGAGTTCGGCGGGTTTCATACCTTCCACCTCGCGCGAAGTTCAATAAACATACTTCGGACTTCTCTCGTAGCGGCGTTCCCGGTACAATATTAAGGCATAGAAATGAAAACAGACGTGAGTCAATGAGCCCATTCTAGGCATCTTAGAATATAAAAACTTGGTACCAGACAAGCTAATGGCTTCAGGATCCCTAGAAAAATCTAAAATTCTCAAAATTCACTGAGGGGGACACGCTGGGAGTTTCAAATCTGCATAAGAACACAGTCGGTGATATTTATCCAAAACGATAACCTATAGGTTTCATGGGCTTAAAAGTTTCCTGAAAGACCTAATTTCTTACCCCCTCCCCATATCAAGATGGCAGCACAATCTCCCAGACGAGTTAGAAAATAGAAATTAGGCAAAATTATAACTTTTTGCCTGTAACCGACGGAATTTTTACGAGATGTTTAAAAATTTTATTTTTAACCCCCGAAAAATATCGAAATATGGAGGCAATTTTAATGACGGTGCAGACCTTCTTTTCGAGGTATTTGGTGGCTAAACGGTAAGTCGTATCACAAAACGGTTGGCACAATCTCCGTTCAATTTGGAGTGATCTACAACTTTAGTCCTATAACTGTCATATCTCTATCCCTTATACGTTAAATTTGGCTCTATTTCTGGATTTACGTAAATTTTGCACTTTGTATGTGTATAATTGATGGTTTGATTCACTTACAGGAAAGATCGGATCATCAAATTCTACAAGAATATTGGCCCACTCAGTAGCCACATGTGAGCCAAATTCTATGTATGAAGGTGTCGCATAAGTACCTGAAAAGTAATTTACTGTGTGAAAACCTTACACAAATTTCAACCTATTTAACGTTTCTAAAACAATTTTACCTTTAAATAGATGAGATACGAGGAAATATCATAGGGCCAGCCATTTAGACCGCTAAATGAGGCCAGAGGTGTCTTTTCGTACAATCCGTTTTTCGATATGATGCACCGTTTAGCAGCAGTTATTCTGTAAATGAAGGTGACCATGCATATACTTTTGTATGTCGATCTACATTTATTCATTTAAGTCGATTTGCAGCGATCTAGAAGTGGTGTGTCTGACATTGTAATTAATAGTTTACAAATCAATAGTGACTGTCAGCAGGAGGGCGTCTGCTGTTGTAAACACCGACTTTAACTGGCAGTAGGAATGGGGTCCTCTCCAAAGCCTGTGCATCATTGTAATGAATAACTCTCTTCTCGATTTGACTAGCAGAAGGCAAGGGAGCGTGCATTTTTTCAAAACTCTTTTACCTGATTCTCTTTATCATTAGGTATAGGTGCCCTCTTGCAAGAATGCCCCGATTATAAATAAATTTACCCATCAAAATGTGACTGACGTTACGCATAGTGAATTGCGGTAGACAAGTGTACCTGTCGTTATCATCACAACTCCGCAACTCGCACTTTACGTTGGAAACAACGTCTGCGGACCTCCCTATGCTTTTTCTCAAATTAACGCCAAGAGACATGCAATTTAAAAATTCTTATTCTCTTCATGTACAGTAATTTACCTCGATATCCGTATACAATGTAGAATACCGTAGCGAAGCATGGGTATATTTGCTAGTTATTATTATAAGAAACATGAATCATCATCGACTGCAGTATTGTGTAGATTTACACAAAGGTAACAGTACCAAGTATGTTCAGGAATTTATCAGCAGGAAAGAAAACAGAATGAATGATGTAAATGTACAATGAATGCTGGATCCATCTTACGGGTATTTAGTTCACCTTATAGAAGCATCACACATTCTATTTTCTAAACTAGAAGGTAATTCCTTTCATGCGACAATGACAGAATCAAGAGCAACATTTTGTACAAAATAACAACATAACCCTTCGGTAGTAGAGTTATGTCTGCCATAAATTATTTAAATCAGTGGAAATAACAACTGCCTGCACAAGTGCCAAGTGCATCAGAATACCTAGAGTTACTGTAATAACTAGCAAATATACCCGAGCTATGCTCTGGCATTCTACATTGTATACAGATATCGAAGTAAACTACTGTACATGCTGTCAATAAGATTTTTTTTAAATTGCACATTTCTTAGCATTATCCGAGAAACAGCAAGGGCAGGTCCCCATTCGTTGTTTCCTATGTAAAGTGCGAGTTACGAAATTGTGATGATAACGGCAGGCTCACTTGCCTACTGCCATTCATAATTGAGTTAGGAAGTTTACATTATAATGGCAGGCCCCATTGCCTACCGTGCGGTCACAATCGATTTGGCCGGGCTGAATGGCACAGATGGTTAAGGCGCTGGCCTTCTGACCCCAACTTCGCAGGTTCGATCCTGGCTCAGTCCGGCGGTATTTGAAGGTGCTCAAATACGTCAGCCTCGTGTAGGTAGATTTACTGGCACGTAAAAGAACTCCTGCGGGACTAAATTCGGGCACCTCGGCGTCTCCGAAAACCGTAAAAGAGTAGTTAGTGGGACGTAAAACAAATAACATTATTATTATTACAATCGATTTGGGGAGTTTTCATTACAATGGCGGGCCCCGTTCCCTACTTCCAGACAGATTACAGTTGAGAAGCTTTTATTATAAAGGCAGGCAGCTTTCCTACTGCCATTCAAAATTGAGTTGTGGTGTTATAATGTCAGGCCCCTTTTTCTACTTGCAGCCAGCTTACTGTTAGTCACGCCGAGTTGGCGAGTTTCCATTTAAATGCCACTCATATTTTAGACAGGGACATTTGTTTATAATGGCAGGCGCCCTTGCCTACAGCCTAACACAATCAGGTAGGGGAGTTTTGAACAAAACTGCATGCTCCTTTGCGTTATGCATGTCAAATAGAGAAGGGAATTATTCATTAAAATGGTAAGCCCTCCTTACTAATGCCACTTACACAGGAGTTGGAGGACCCCATTCCTACTGTCACTCAAAGTCGATGTGGGGAGTACCGATTACAAAAGCACACACACACACACACACACACACACACACACACACACACACACACACACACACACACACTCTCTCTCTCTCTCGCGAACGCTACAAATCGGCATCAATGAATATATATAGATCGACATACAGAAGTATCTGCATGTTAAATATTGAAGGCCTTCAGTTACAGATTAACTACTGCTAAACGGTACGTCATATAGACTAACGGATAGTACCATAAGACGCCATATTTAGCGGTCTAAATGGCCGGTCCTTTGCTATTTCCTTGTATCTCATATATCCATGACTCAGACTGAGTTAGGAACGTTGAATAGGGTGAAATTTGGGTACGACTGACTCACAATGCATTACATTTAAGATAATTATGTGACAACTACATGCAGAGCATTTGGCTCCCATGGCTACTGGGTGGGATAATGACCGTGTAGAATTCGATGATTCTATCTTTCCTCTAAGTGATTCAAAGTATAAATTATGTGTGTAAAATTTGCAAAACTCACCTAAAATCGAGAAATATAGACAAATCTAACGTATAAGGGGATGAAAGTTGTAGATGACTCGAAATTGTAACGAGATTGCGCCATTATTTTTGTGATAGGACTTACCGTTTACTCACAAAATGCCTCGAACGAAGGTCTGCATTGTCATTAAAATTGCTTCCATATTTCGATATTGATGGGAGATAAAAAGGTAAAAATTTAAAGATCTTGGAAACTTTCCGTCGGCTACAGACGAAACGTATAATTTTGCCAAACTTCAATTTTCTACTTGTCTGGCAGATTGTGCCACAATCTTGATTTTGGGTGAGAGGGTAAGAATTAAGGCTTTCAGGATATTAAAGGTACAAAATATGCAGATGCAGTTTCGGAAAAGTAGTCAATGTAGACACACAGGCATTAGGATTTTATTTATATAAATAGATAAGGAATCTATGCCCACTCGACTTAGCCTGCAAAAACCAACCTTTCATGATATCTCCCTTAAAATCCTCCTGTCGAAAAAAGTGCACATGAGAACAAAGTTTTATAAATGGATTTCCATCGAGGTTCGTCGATTTCCAGTCAGGTTGGTCTTGTACATATTGTGGAAGAGTAGAATCACTGTTTTGGCACCCTATAAACCCCCAGTACATTCAGGGAATTTGACATGTTATGGACCTAAAACCTACCATTGGACAGGTGGATGCTAAATATAAGGTTTGCTTGAAATATCTCTGGTAGTTTCAAAGTTATAAGAAATACACCTCACATGCAGCCGCTCTTAAGTCCGATGGAACTTGTGCTGAAAAACAGTACATTAATATCTCCCTTATTAATCTTACCATAAAAATGACGCACTTGAGGAAAAGTTTTAGAAATTGACTTCCATTTAGGATGGTGGATTTCCATTACTTTTGGATGTGCATATTTTGTAGGGGTGCAAAAATCATGGTTTCCTTTTTGAATAAACCGCCGTAAATTTAGGTATTCAGAAATAATATTGACTCTAAAACCTACCCAAGCAGAGGTGGATTCTAAATATCAAGTTTGATAGAAATATATCCAGTAGTTTTCAAGTTATAAGAACACACACACGAAAGTTAAAATTATGCAGATGGTCATTAATACACCTGAAACAGATAATGGTAAGGATAGTTTGCCAAAAAAGCCAATGAATAGATACAATGTCGTCACGATTTTATTATATAGATTAATATGACAAAGCAATTTTCAAACATTATGTATTAACTAAAATCAATAGGTATGTATTATTATAAGCTAAAAGCTCATGCCAAGTAAATGTGGATAATGAGGGCTATTATGATGAAGCTGTTGATAATGTAAATTTGATTACTCAAATGTCTTGTGTTAGATCAAGTTTGGTTGAAAATATTTCTAATTCTAACTTTACATTTTCATAATTTAGAATCAGTAATAAAATCGATAAATTTTATCACACTGTGTGGTGTCCATATCGCCGACTGACAAGTGTAACTTATGTAAGACAGATCAGTGCTTCAGAGTGAGGATATGTCAGTAGTAAGCAGAACGAGATGCAAGAATTATCAAAGACATTTAATAAAATCATGTGGAAAGGGTCTTTGCAAGGTTATAAGCACGCCAAGCTTTCCAAAATCAGGTGCTCGCCAAGAAATGGTCTAAGTACACACGAGCTAAAAGCAAATGCTCAGAATTACTGTATGCTGCATCTTCTAAACACTGCACGCGAATTACACGTGCGCTAAGAAATCGTTTCAAAGGCCGCGGGATCGGGGAATGAACACACGGTCTTTATGCAAGAGAGACCTTGCACTTGCGTTCGGAGCAGGGTAGACTGCATAAACGTACTCTTGCATTTTTATATCGAAAGGGCCTTTGATCACAGCGAGAAAATACATGCCTCCGTAGAGAAGTAGCATCACTAAACGTAGCATTACATACTTTACAACAAAACGGTCGTTCTCCAGAATGAATACGTATGTGGTTTCGCAAATTGTTAGCCCGCTTAAAAGTACTCCCACATTCTTTACACCGAAATGGCCTTTTGTCAGAATGTACTAGCATGTGCCTTTGGAGATTTGTAGCACGCTTGAACGTACTACTGCAAATTTTACACACAAACGGTCTTTTTCTACAGTGAACTACATTGTGGGCTCGAAGAATACCTCCATGTTTGAACGCACCATTACATTCATTACATCGAAATGGCCTTACTTCAGAGTGAGTTGTCATATGCCTTCTAAGAGAACTTCTATCTGTATAAGCAACATTGCACTTTTCACAACGAAATGGCCTGTCTTTAGAATGAATTAGCACGTGAGTTCGGAGGCTATTTCGGGATTTAAAGACTCTATCGCACTGGTTACATTGAAATGGTCTTTCTTTACAATGAACTACCATATGGTTTCGGAGATGGGAAGATCGCTTAAATGTACTATTGCATTCTATACAAGAAAATGGCCTCATATCAGAGTGAATTAACATGTGCGTTTGAAGAGATCCTCTAATTGGGAAAGTACTATTGCATTGTTCACATTGAAATGGCCTTTTACGACGGTGCATGATGGATACAGCATTCTCCACACTGAAATAAAAAAAAAACAAAGTAACTACAATTTTACAGCAACAAAATAGAATCACAATTCTAGAAGGAAGATCAATATATTAATCGCATTTTTTACAGGAGAAGTTTTAATACTTAACCACTCCAATCAAGTTGCTACTTGTGCTTTAAAAGTCCAAATGCACTTATTTGCTCCCACCTTGAAGATGAACACCCCAGGTGATATCAAGTTAAAAATAATGAAACTTTCATGCTAATTACCTGGAGTGAAGTGAACAATTTACACAATGAACAGGCATTCAGAATTAAATGTTGTTTAACACAGAGCATGATATTTTCTACTGGTAAAGGGCAGTATGAGCCCTGTGTCTAATTCTACAAATCGTTTAAAATATCATGTTACTGAAAACTTAAACAATGGCATTGTAACAATACTTTTAAAACATTTGCCTGACGATCACGCACCCATTTGAAATATTAAATAATAATAAATTTACGGATGTATGTGCCATGAACTCCCTCGAAGACGCCGAGATGCCGCTATTTTGTCCCTTAGGAGTTATTTTACGTGCCAGTAAATCTATCAACACGAGGCCGACCGTGAAATATCACCCCTTTGAACCAGGCTAAAATCGGCCATGTTAAGATCACAAAGCCTTCATCTCTACCATCTGAGCCACTCAAACGGGCCCCTTTGAAATGAATAAAGACCGTTATGTCTTTCAGTTGTCAGTTTGCCGTTTGCTGGGAATTTACTATCTGCCACGACAGTCCTCTATTTAGAATTAGCCCTGCACCCTCGTTTCTTTCTACACCTGTTGTCTTTAAATAATTGGAAACGGAGCCTAAACATCAACACCTTAGTGTCCCACAAGTATATTCCCCAGATACCGAGCACATTATCCTCTTGGAAGGCCTATCATACTCCATTCACAACAAACGACTCCAACACTGATGAGCGTTTCATGCATACAGTCAAGTTCATTCATAACCTAACCTTTACCTCCTCATTCTGGAATTGTTCCTACCCATTTGTACCGGCGATAGTTCTTGCCATCTTCATGCCTGTTACTTCTAAGCTATGAATTTAGATAGCCTGAGTCAACCCAGCTTACACTGTCACAGAGCAAAGTTGATCGAAAAACAGATTAGGGTAAATGTTTCATCTGGGACATGAATTCTTTCTTGCAGAACACAGAGTACTGTTAATCGCAACTGTGACAGTATCTTGACTCAATCTCACTTACTATACTATCATGCTGTAAGAATATACATCCTAAATACTTGAAATTATGTACCTGCTCCAGCTGTGTATTCCCAGGCTGACATTCAATTGTCTTAAATTTATTACTAATGCCACTATAGTCTTCATAAGGCTAATTTTCAAGTTATACTACTTGCACTTACTTTCAAGTTCCAGGATATTAGACGGCAGGCTTTCCCCTCAATCAAACATTAAGAGCAAGTCTTCGGCATAGAGCAAATATCTTACTATATTTCCACCTAATTGAATCTTTCATTGCTGCAGTATACCTTTGACCCACATAAACTTTGAACAACAAAGGTGAGAAGATACAGGCTTGTCCTACTCTTGCAAGTACCAGTTCTCACCACAGCCCAATTTTTGTCCAACCCCTGAAAGTACCTTGAACCAAGAACTCAATTTACCAGCAATTCTCACCACAGCCCAATTTTTAACATAAATGCCTTTGTTTGCTTTTAGTAAACATCACTTAATCCCATTGTCCCCCAAAACGGTCAACATATTTCATGAATTATAACAGTATTCCTATCGTAGCATTTTTCAGTTAAATGGTACATACTGAAAATCTGACCCTGTTGTCTGAACCAACACTTGTTTTCATTCAAATTACTCTCAACCACTGATCGAATCCTCCCTTCCAAAATGTTAGTAGAGCTTGCCTGGTATACCTATCAATGAAATATTTCAATAGTTGTTGCAATCCATCCTGATACCTACTTATAAAATGCAATCAGAAGGTACATTAGTAACATTCTATGCTAATCTATTATTCTACAAAGCTAATTTCAATCCTGCTTTCCCATTATATTACATCTGTTCAGGCCTAATTTCATCCATTCTTGCTACTTAATGACAATGGAGTTTACTTACCAGTCTTTAATGGTTTGATGACAAAAGGAGAAAAATTAAACAAAGCCACATGGGTGGTACATAAAAGATTATGGAGGTTCTAAGTTAATTCAGAGAGGCTTGCAGACTGTAAGAATCTATAAGAGTCTATAATAGACATATTTAAATTTTACTCTGGTTTGTTGCAATTTGAGTTACATGAAGATGTGTACTTGAATACATGCTTAATAATATTAGTTTGGTGTCCCTATAATTGCTGCTGATTTTAAGAGTACGGCAATCATAATTTTGTGCTACATCAGTTCTTTGATATGCCACAAACCGATAATCAGGATATATTTGATTTTCATTCTTCCCAAACCCTTGAAGAGTAGATCAACATCTTATAATCCACAACTCTCAATTTTACAAGTGATGCAAAACTGCTGCTTTAGCCTGGTACACATTTGTAATTTCAGTTTTGACATGTAATGTGCTTACTGCTGGAGTAAATGTTGTAACATGCTGACATAGAGTTCACCTATGTTCCTGAATCATTGGAAAATAGGAGTGAAAATGAAGGAGAATGTGACCATATCAATAGCGATGACTGTGATATATTATTTGTTGAAAGTTTGACAAAGAGAGTCAGAAGTAGAATGAAGAATATTTATGTTACACATGGCAAACCGGTAATATGTTATTTTTGAATGGGTCCAACCTGGCATAACAGAAGCTATTTGTAGGAGGAAGGGAAGGCTCCTTGTGAGAACAGCTTGATGGGAGCAGCACATCTTGGGAGGAAGTGGGCATGGATGGGAATAAGGGCCATTACATCATGTTTGTAAGTAATACAAGAAAAGAAAGAATCTAATACTGAAAGTCATAAAGTGGATAACCCGATCTGTAACCTGATGGATGCCACAGCAGCACGATTTTGTAGTCATGTAAATATACAGTTTGTTGAAATTAATGTCATTAGTCAATGATCAAAGTGACATAATTTAATTGCATTTGTTAACATTGATGGTTTCACAGCCCGTACTTGTAGACTTGATATGGGCATTTGGCTTATGCTGTGTCTAGAATACAAGGTGAAAATCTTTACATTTCGCAGAGTACTTTGCTCCGCACCTTCAGAACAGAAATCTCTACTGTTCCTGGGGAAGTCTTCTACAATAATGAGAGTTTGAATTTAAGAATGCTTTACCGATGGAGATGTAGTGATATACTCGTTCGCCACCACGTGGCTCGCTGTATGCCGGCACAGCGCTCCAAGGGGTAGCTGATGACAACATTAAGCTCCAATATGGCACTAACACATAACACATCGCTTGGAATGAACCAACTGGAAAACACCGAAATGAAATAACAATATAGAAAGGATAGGGAAGAGAGAATTACCTAGGTAAATTCTTAATGGCTGACAACCACATATTACGTAACTGACAGCCAGTGTCCCTTTTGACATTGTTAGGAATGTTACATATTTCCACAGCTTCCTGTACAATCGTAGACCTGTAGTGTTTAGTACGGGTAAAAGCTTGAACATTTCGGAACACGACATCATGACCCGATGATAGGGTGTAGTGAGCTACTGCTGAGTTGTCTAGCTCACCGAGAAAAATATTTCATTCATGTTCCTTGATACGAGTACCAATGGACTGGCATGTTTGGCCAATGTATACCTTACAACATATAAAGGGAATTTTAATAATAATAATGCTATTTGCTTTACGTCCCACTAACTACTTTTACGGTCTTCGGAGACGCCGAGGTGCCGGAATATAGTCCCGCAGGAGTTCTTTTACGTGCCTGTAAATCTACTGACACGAGGCTGTCGTATTTGAGCACCTTCAAACACCACCGGATTGAGCCAGGATCGAACCTGCCAAGTTGGGGTTAGAAGGCCAGTGCCTTAACCGTCTGAGCCACTCAGCCCGGCCAGGGAATTATTTTGTACACCCCAGTGTGTATTAGTGGGAACAATTTGTCCTTGGTTTTACCTAGACTGTTAGCAACTTTGGACGTGACTGAGTGTGTCCATCTTCTCCTGAATTCATATACTGGTAGCAAGAGTCCTCACTATCTCAGAGCAATCAGCCAACAGAAGGAACTCCAGCACATAATTTGCAATCTTGGCCAGTCTGGAAGACTCTGAAGGGATAAGAACTGGAATACCTAGAACCAAGACTACACTCAAAAGATGGGGTTATAAACATAATGCAACTGCAACTGAGGTGCAAGTCAAGATCTGTCCAAAATCAAAACTTCATTACAGTCAGTGGCTGCATAATACTGGAGCACTTTCAACATTTTGAGGATACTTGGATACGATCATCATCAGCAGAACAAGACAACTTGGTTGTCACCATAGTCAATCATGTTTTGAAACACAAGAGAGAATGCAGGCGAGTTTCTGATCCAACTCTTGCACTCAGAGACCTATGGAACCAAATTCGTAGGTAAGAACACCAAGAGAAAGATCATAAAAGCCATTATATTTTGTGGCTCTGAGCATGATCAGCCATGAAAAGTTACCAGAAAATCATTGATGTCATAAAAAGGAAACTAATTTGGAATCTAGCAGGACCAATGGAAAATATTGGGTTTAACAGCAAAAAAACAATTGGCCAGATGTACAGCGATATGAATGGAGAGGCTACAAGAATGGTCAACCGCAAGGTCACTGAGAATGAGACCTAAAACAAAATGGTGACTAAGAACGACAATCATTGTACTGCCACAGCTGCAAAGCTACAGACCTTCTGAAGTGGTGCCATCTAGGTGGCCTGGTCAACAATGGTGATCCTACTGTCGTCTAGATATGAATGCAGAATTCTACTGGGTGAATAGTATGGCAGACTTAAATTCATGGAGGATACACTGGATGCACCACCAGAAATGTTATCATGTCAATGATGACATGCAGTTCCAAGATTCTGGACTGCCTTTCCAAACCAGATTACCTCAGCAAGGATCGAAACCACAACCTTGGGACCATGAATCATACTTTTGGCCTTCTGGAATAGCTAGCAGCTCTTCTTTTGACTCTCAGTGATCTATGACATTGGCATGCAAACATCCTGTATAATATTATTCATGCACGTTAGAGAATTAATTAAAAATCCAGCTAAAACAGCCCAGCAGAATTCTTATTTCTCTGGTAGAATAACATAGGAAGTTTAAGGCATGAAGCAGCCAACCTAAACAGAATCAGACCATACTGCCTCTACAGTCAAGGGCAGTCCTCTTAGTGATGCAGTGGACATCCATATGCATTCACATTGCTGTGTATCGGTACATATGAGTAACTGAATTCTTTACTATTCAGTTGTTACCTAATGCTTACCAAGTGAAAGATTCAGATTGCAATAACATATATTTTCTACATGAAGAATGGGACTAAGAAATATCACTATTAGTGAATGATTCTTTTGATCCAATTTCACTTTGAATTCTAAAATGCCACACATATTATGTTTAGAGCAAAATTATGTACAATGCCTTTAGTTTTCATTACAGCAAATATCCGTATTAATCATGAATGAGGAAGGTTGGGCCCGATATACTTCCCTACTCTGCTCCATTTTAAAGCTATACATTATATAATTTTAATGTCTGTTAACTACTTTTCTCTATCTGGTCACATTCCAAAAAGAATAACAATCCCTCCCTTATCCCTCCTTCAGAAAGACCAGTAAGGAACAGCAGAGTAGGGAAGTATTCACTGCTCACCCTTCCACATTAAATACTTAAATTCCAGCCTTCAACTGAATAGCAATGGCACATTTACTTCTCTACAAAAAACACTATTTCATCCTTTGACAAGCAAGTATTCAGAATCAACCATTTTACATGGCTTAAAATGTGTAATAAAATAGTAAAAATCTTGGATAATTCAAGAGTGATTTAATGAATTTCTATTTCACTTGAAGGCAAGATAATTTCTTGTGACAATGAGGCAAGTGCAGCATAATCTCTCTCTCAAACCTGCGAAGTTAAATATAGTTCAGTGTCTCACATCAACCGCATTTCTGTATGGTACCATTCTTTAAAACATTATTCCTTTCGGGTCTAGTGAAGGAATGAGGCAAATCACAAAAGATTCAAAAGAAAGAAGTACATAAACAGACAACAATGGAAAACAAGTGACTGATATCATTTGACATCACCAAAATGTGCACTAACATATCAGCAGAAGAACATCACCAACAAGCAAAACAAAGAGAAAAATACTCAACACCCTAAAAGCGACCCTAAATCAAAACACGTTCATGTTTAGTAACAAGATGATGAAACGGGAATGCCCTGTCGACATTCGCAAGTGTTAGAAGTGCGATCTTACGACCTTAACTTCGTGTGAGATTGAAGGAGGCGAATTATCTCAAGTTGTTGGTAGTGACTAACTTGTACAAACAATAATACAAGAGTGATAAAGTTGGTTTCATAAAGTGCTGAAATGAAAGGGATTAGATGATTGATGTTTTAAACAATCACGAAGTAACTTGTGAATTTCATTTCAGTTCGCAAAGACTGTACCATAATTTAGTTTACGGGACTGTTCCGCATCAACTTCTCTCAAATGACTGTGTTTTTCGTAAGACTGTAAAGACAGTGCTGCAGTAAAAACTTAGCTTCTTTTCGTAAGACTGTGCCTCAGTGAATACTTAATTTCTTTCCGTAAGACTGTGCGTCTCATTTCATAAGACTGTGCCCTCGAGAAAAAGTTTCTTCCAAAGACCGTACTCAAATAAGACTGTGCCTTCGTGAATGAACGTAATTTCTTTTCATAAGATTGTGTGTGCTCTAACTTGCATTCATAGAAGTGTACATTCATTTTATCGTGTTCAAGCATTACGTTAGACTGTGCCCTAGTGACTTAATTTATTTCTTTTCATTGGACTGTGCCAAAGTGATGGGGTTCATATCATTTCGTAACACTGAACCTTAGGCATAGAAGGTTCCAGATTATTGTGTTACCCCATTAATTTTGAGTTCGTCGACGAGTGTATCAGACGATAAATACTTTCTTATTTTGAAGTGAACTAATTTTCCTCATCGTCACACACTGTGATACTCAATTTATTTGAATTTCTTCGAAGTGTTTGCGTCCAACTCTATTAATCGTGGAACTTGGGAATCTTCAGTGCAGTGCGGTAGAGATGTGTCGTATCAGATTCTGTTGACATTCTGTGCCAAGTCCACACATTTCTCTACTCCCTTCATGGGATTTCGGTGGAATAAAAGCTAATTAAATATTACACGTTGCACGCAGACATCATCAGACGTCAGACTCCCAGGTTCGAATCTCATCCGAACTTCAAAGGTCGTCAACCGCCGTGGGATAACGTGGTACCACGGTGCTGACAGGAGTTCTATCGTGAGGGGGAAAGAGTTCGACAACGTGGGACATCACCGACGCCGACGGACGATGTCTCTCCCTACTTCTACCTGGACATTCAAAATCTCAACTGTTCGTCTGTAAAAGATGATATAGTTTGTGATTTTTAAATAAACAGAAGTTTTAAGTTAATAAGGACTTATTATACTACCCACCTCTCTCTTACTCTCTGAGCATGGAGCGTAGACGCGCTGGCGTCAATCCATGCTTTCCACTGAACTAAAGTATGGGCGTTCCTGTTACAATACGTTAACCAAAATGAAGGATAAACCAAGGGTTCACCATTATCGAGAATAATAGCGAACATATTCCTAAACAGCCTTGAGAACAAACTATACATAATGAATGCTTCAAAGGAATGGAGCAGAAACCTTGATAAAATAATGTGCATTTTTGGTAATAATGTCACAAACAAACAACACTTATTTGACACATGAAACTCAAAATGTCACAAACAAACAACACTTATTTGACACATGAAACTCTTTATACAATGCAATGATATCACCATGGAACAAGAATGAATTGGTAAGATCAACATTTAGAACACTGCAATCTGTACAAATAAACAGTGATAGAAGATGTACTCAAACATCACACACAAGATAACAATTCCAATCACCCAACCAAACACAGGGATGACTGCAGTGATACACAGAGCTATAACCACATCAATGTATAAAATTAATTTTAATAATTAATTATGAATAAAACTAATCACAATAGAAAACAACCAATCACCCAACACAGTATATCAGCTATTGACTGGAGACTTCATTACTGAGGATATGATAATACAAAAAGGTGATAATGAAAGCTGTAACGGCTCTTCAGTTGTCTTTAACTTATCCTTCTATGCTATATTTCAAATTGTCGTTCAACAGTTGAAGGAAGCAATGAAGAGCAAGGGGAAGTAAATAAACACTGCGCACTGTGCAGAAGGCACTGACATACCTGCTGACAATTCAAAAGACATTCAATTTCTCTTGAACAGCATCAATGAAGTAAACAAGGAGTTCAACATTAAAATAAACATTAATGAAACAAAATACATCAGAAGAACAAAGTTCATGGTAATCAGCAAACAGGTTCACCAGAGCTGTTATCACTCTGGACAGGAACACCATTTCCTAACGTGCTGGTTAACACAAGATGTAGAAATGAGAAATGTGTTCCTGAAGCAAAAATATCTTGTGTAAACCATGAATCCAGATTTGAAACTTGAGGGCATATCTGGAAGTGTTACAAGCACTGCTGTATGGTTTCAAAAGATGGATATTAGACCTAATCTATGAAACTACTGCAGGCCTCTGAAGTGTGGATATTAAAGACCCCATGGATAGACCATGTGACCAATGAGGAAGTACTCTACTGTGCCAGTAAAACACTGCAGGCCTCTGTACAGTAGAATGTTCAAGACCCCATGGATAGACCATGTCACCAATGAGGAAGTACTACACTGTGCTAGTAAAACACTGCAGGCCTCTGTACAGTAGAATGTTCAAGACCCCATGGATAGACCATGTCACCAATGAGGAAGTACTACACTGTGCTAGTAAAACACTGCAGGCCTCTGTACAGTAGAATGTTCAAGACCCCATGGATAGACCATGTCACCAATGAGGAAGTACTGCACTGTGCTAGTAAAACACTGCAGGCCTCTGTACAGTAGAATGTTCAAGACCCCATGGATAGACCATGTCACCAATGAGGAAGTACTCTACTGTGCTAGTAAAACACTGCAGGCCTCTGTACAATAGAATGTTCAAGACCCCATGGATAGACCATGTCACCAATGAGGAAGTACTACACTGTGCTAGTAAAACACTGCAGGCCTCTGTACAGTAGAATGTTCAAGACCCCATGGATAGACCATGTCACCAATGAGGAAGTACTCTACTGTGCTAGTAAAACACTGCAGGCCTCTGTACAGTAGAATGTTCAAGACCCCATGGATAGACCATGTCACCAATGAGGAAGTACTACACTGTGCTAGTAAAACACTGCAGGCCTCTGTACAGTAGAATGTTCAAGACCCCATGGATAGACCATGTCACCAATGAGGAAGTACTCTACTGTGCTAGTAAAACACTGCAGGCCTCTGTACAGTAGAATGTTCAAGACCCCATGGATAGACCATGTCACCAATGAGGAAGTACTCTACTGTGCTAGTAAAACACTGCAGGCCTCTGTACAATAGAATGTTCAAGACCCCATGGATAGACCATGTCACCAATGAGGAAGTACTCCACTGTGCTAGTAAAACACTGCAGGCCTCTGTACAGTAGAATGTTCAAGACCCCATGGATAGACCATGTGACCAATGAGGAAGTACTACACTGTGCTAGTAAAACACTGCAGGCCTCTGTACAGTAGAATGTTCAAGACCCCATGGATAGACCATGTGACCAATGAGGAAGTACTCTACTGTGCTAGTAAAACACTGCAGGCCTCTGTACAGTAGAATGTTCAAGACCCCATGGATAGACCACGTCACCAATGAGGAAGTACTCTACTGTGCTAGTAAAACACTGCAGACCTCTGTACAGTAGAATGTTCAAGACCCCATGGATAGACCATGTCACCAATGAGGAAGTACTACACTGTGCTAGTAAAACACTGCAGGCCTCTGTACAGTAGAATGTTCAAGACCCCATGGATAGACCATGTCACCAATGAGGAAGTACTCCACTGCCCCAATAAAACACTGCAGGCCTCTGTACAGTAGAATGTTCAAGACCCCATGGATAGACCATGTCACCAATGAGGAAGTACTACACTGTGCTAGTAAAACACTGCAGGCCTCTGTACAGTAGAATGTTCAAGAACCCATGGATAGACCATGTGACCAATGAGGAAGTACTCTACTGTGCTAGTAAAACACTGCAGGCCTCTGTACAGTAGAATGTTCAAGACCCCATGGATAGACCACGTCACCAATGAGGAAGTACTCCACTGCCCCAGTAAAACACTGCAGACCTCTGTACAGTAGAATGTTCAAGACCCCATGGATAGACCATGTCACCAATGAGGAAGTACTACACTGTGCTAGTAAAACACTGCAGGCCTCTGTACAGTAGAATGTTCAAGACCCCATGGATAGACCATGTCACCAATGAGGAAGTACTCCACTGTGCTAGTAAAACACTGCAGGCCTCTGTACAATAGAATGTTCAAGACCCCATGGATAGACCATGTCACCAATGAGGAAGTACTCCACTGTGCTAGTAAAACACTGCAGACCTCTGTACAGTAGAATGTTCAAGACCCCATGGATAGACCATGTCACCAATGAGGAAGTACTTTACTGTGCCAATAAAACACTGCAGGTCTCTGTACAGTAGAATGTTCAAGACCCCATGGATAGACCATGTCACCAATGAGGAAGTACTCCACTGTGCCAGTAAAACACTGCAGGCCTCTGTACAATAGAATGTTCAAGACCCCATGGATAGACCATGTCACCAATGAGGAAGTACTCCACTGTGCCAGTAAAACACTGCAGGCCTCTGTACAGTAGAATGTTCAAGACCCCATGGATAGACCATGTCACCAATGACAAGACATTCTTTTTCGCTATCGGCTTTATGTTGCACCGACACAGACAGGTCTTACGGCAACAATGGGATAAGAAAGGGCTAGGGGTAGGAAGGAAGCAACCATGAGCTTAATTAATGTATGGCCCCAGCATTTGCCTGGTGTGAAAATAAGAAACCATGGAAAACCATCTTCCGAGCTGACAACAGTGGGACTCCAATCCACTATCTCCTGGATGCAAGCTCACAGCTGCGCGCCCCCAAACTGCACGGCCAACTTGCCCGGTAAATGACAAGACAAACATAACGGCAGAGTAAGAGTGGTGTGAAATCGGCTCCTGAACATTGTGTAATATTGTGTGTGATATAAAGATACATATCCTGTGCAATCAGTATAAATGTGAAATACTGCAGGCGTGAACATATAAACATAACTAGAACTAGCTAAGAACGGTAGTTTCATTTATTATTAATAATTTCTTTGTGGAGCCAACGAAACATAGGAACATGGCACACTGCATTGTGTGTGACAAGGAGCTGGGCAAGAAAAAGAAAGTTCAGTGTGGACTATGTGAAAAATGGACTCAAGGTAAATGTAGTGAAATGAACAATGGCAAGTGTTGTGGGGCAAGTAAGACTCAACAGCAGTGCTATGCTATTGAGGACGTGGTAAAGCTGCTACTAGAGCTGCAAAGCAAAATAAGGGAACTCAAATCTGAGCAAACAAAGAGTGAGTGTCAGCTAGCGAAGTCTATAGCTCTCTGCCATGAAAAGACAGACAGCAACACTAAGTCTATTGCTGAGCAAGATGACCTTATAAGGAAAATTAGTGAACAAGTAGGAGCAATCTGGGATGAGAACTCTAATCCCAGAGCTCAGTTGAAAAGTCTTGGCACTCGATTAACACGGTCTGAACAGGAACATACTTGAAATGCATTTGGTGTTCCAGAAAAAGCCAATGAATCATTTAACATTAAAAATTTCATATTTGGTCCGTACTGAAAGGAGACTAACATACAATAAAGGAGAGTACAAATGATCCACCTTATATCAATACAAAATATGTTGCTAATACAAGAATACAACATTTTTATTAGGTACCAGTTTTGATGTCTTTGGACACCATCATCAGCCACAATAGGTCAGATGAACAAAGATATGTATATACACATTATAATACAAAATATAGACCATTAGTAACGAAATGACATTAATTGAATGAAATATACAATGTGATGGTGCTTAAAAGTCATTCTTACAAAATTTACACGTCTGGGACTTGATGGTCGAATAATAAAATAGTTTAAATAGTCTTTGTCACTGTGTGATGCCTAAAAGTCTTGAGCGTGGCGTGAATAAATGTTGACATCTAAAAGCTGACGTAAAACATTGTTGCTCTGTTGGTAATATGCAAACTGGTAGTGGCCTGTAGCATCAGTTTCCATAAAGTCAACAATAAATTATAAAGTAATTAAGCAAGTGGATCGTGTTAACGGCATTGACGGAAGTCATACGTCCTATAATAAACGATGGGCCAAGCCCTTTGTACAAACTTGCTCAGTGTATTCAAAAGTTCTGCAAAAAACACTTCACTTTTGCTTCCAATAAATACATTAAGAATACCTCGGAACTAATCAAGAAACTAGGCGGATTTGACCTGCAACCATACCATATGTTACACTCTTTTGATATAATTAACATGTAGTTTATACACATGACATGGCTATGGGTCACCAGCCTCTGGCATCTTGGCAGAAATATATTTAGATTTCCTAGAGCATAATGCTATTGACAATAATGATAATTCAAGGTTATGAATTTCATAATTGGTTCCGTATTGAACTAAGATTACATATAATTTTACCAAGTTTATTTCACCTACTCAATCTCTCTCTCTTTCTTAGCATTAATCCCGACTTGCAGGGTCTGCTGCTTTGCTACATCTCCTCCATTTCTGTCTGTCGTTGACATCTTCTGGTGTTAAGCCAACACTGTGCATGTCTGCCCTGATGTTGTCAGTCCATCTCTTTGCCGGTCTTCCTCGTGGTCTTGTTCCCTCTGGGTTGATGTGGAGCGCTGTTTTGGCAACTGAATCGTCCTGTTTTCTCATGACGTGGCCGTACCAGTGAAGACGGACTTCCCTCACTTTGTCTATGATGGGCGCAACACCAAACCTTTGCCGGACGTCCGTGTTCCTTATGTGGTCACATCGGTCAGCCCCATGGACCATCGAAGCATCTTCATCTCCATGGTTGTCAACATTTGCTCCTGTTGTTTCGTCATGGGGTGACATTCAGTCCCATAGATCGCTACTGGCCGTACCACACTCTTATAAACTTTTGCCTTTAGATATTGAGGCACCTTTTTATCACAGAGGACTCCAGTGACCTGTCTCCACTTGAGCCAAGCTGCATTTACCCTCATCCGAGTATCAGGAGTGGTGTCACAGTTTGAGGTGATGATGGATCCCAAGTACTTAAATTGCATGGTCTTCTGCAGGTCTTCTTCACTGATACTTATGGTACCTCTGGTTTGGGGGCCACATTCCAGGTATTCTGTCTTCTGGATATTGAGGTGTAGTCCATTTTCAGCCAGTCTGTCCTTCCACGTTTGAACCTGATGCTGGAGTTCAGGACGGGTTTCTTGTGCAAGTACCACATCATCGGCATAAAGAAGGGTCCAGGGATGTGAAGTCTGTATGTCAGCTGTTGCCGTATCCATGCAGAGGATGAATAGCAATGGTGAAAGGGCAGAACCTTGATGAACAGCCACAGTGATATCGAAAGGCGGAGAGATTCCAGCAGGACTCCGGACGACACTAGTGGAATTGCGATACAGAAGTTGCACCCAGCTTACATACTCAATACAGTACAATAATTGCAATGTCTATAAATACATTACAAAATGTTATCAAGGAACTAGTTTCGACCCTATGTGGTCATCATCAGCCTAAATAAAATACACTTTTGATTTGCCAAAGTCCTAAGACAAAATTACATTGTGGAATAAAGAATTAAAAATGAGATGAGTGAACTGTGTATCTGCTACGGTAATATACACATAAAATGGTGGAGTGGATGAAATGTTGATAGATAAAATTACGTTGTACTGATCAATAAAAAATAAAAAATTTTGGTGTACATATATTGCAATTAAACTGTGAGAATAGTATCACAACGATTTTGCACATTGATGATTAAAATTGCACATGCAAAGTATAAAATGCCGGTCTGAATACAAAGTCCAGATGCTTCTATTGAATTCTATATTTCAAGTGCATCTTCAGGTTGAAAATTGAATGTTTGCATGTTGAACATTGGCGCACAGGGTGTCTGTCTTGCTTAAAGTCCAATATTTCTGATACAGAAAATAAATGTAGGCAAAACCGTGGGACTTCTTATAAAATAATGGATTCTTCCTGTGATAAGAAGAGAATTCCCAATGCAAGTTGGAACCAATAGAAGCTGATGATTAAAAAATTAGAATTAACGTGAGATTTTTTAAAAGAAAAGAATGTCAAAAAACGAAGAAAAAGAGTGAGTACTCACCTTGCACGCAATGTGAACGATTTGACCAGTAGTGAGCAATTGCAGTAAAGGAAATGGCAAGGAATAGGAGGAGAGGAAAGCTGGTGATGGGAGGAGCAACCTGATGGGGAGGGTGGTGTGCAAAGGGAGGGGAGGCGGGATCGAAGGGTGGGGGAATGACGGTGATTGTATCGACGAAGGACCTTTAATTAACTTAAGGAAAGATTTTTCATCTGCTAAATTGTTTTTTTCTGAAATAGGTAATGAATCAATGAAATAAGATATTGGACTTTTCCGTTATTTCATTAAGGTTATGGTTAGCATTAAAATACTGGTCCACATGTATATAAAAATTCTCAATTATACTAAGCAGAGGGCCCTTGTTAGCTATTTCAAGAATGTCCATGTCTTGTTCAATATTCGTGAATTTATGAGTGCAATTGACCATATGTTTGCCAGTAGGTGAAAATTTATTATATTTGACTGCATTGATGTGTTGAGAATATCTTATCCTAATCTTCTTCTGGTTTGCCCTACATTAGAAATATTAGTGCACGAGTTATTTATGAGCCTGTAAACACCTGATTTAGCGTACCTGTTGACCTTGTTGATGTGTGAGGTATTATGTAGAATGTGTGTACTGTTATTATTGGTTTTGAATGCAATTTTTACGCCTTTTCTCTTGAAAATAGTAGTGATCTTATGAATTTTGTTATTAAAAGTGAAAGCGGAAAAGGATTCATATTCTTAACTGTTGTTTCAGGACAAAATTTATGTTTATTGATTATAGTTTCTATGAAGTGTCTACCGAAGCCAGTGAATTTTGCTATACTGTGAATAGTATTCAATTCAATGGAAAGATCTTTCTTGGCCATGGGTATGTTGAATGCTCGGTGAACTAGTCTATTATATGTTGCTCTTTTGTGAGGTTGGCTGTGAGTTGAATCTTGATGAATAGTAACTGTGGATTGGGTGGGCTTTCTGTAAATTTTATAGGTTAAAGAATCTGGATCTCTTATGATGATTAGATCTATAAAGTTGATTTTTTGATCTATTTCTGATTCCAAAGTGAATTTGATGTGGGAGTCGACACTATTTTGCCCTTGAAGGGTGGTGGGAGTGTCAGTTGATTTTTTTATTTATAATTGCTAGAACATCATCAATATACCTGGCCCAGAAGAGGATATTATCAAATTTGTTGATTTTGGTGTGCTCAAGGAAATCAAGGTAAATTTCCGCAAGAGTACCTGAGGCCGGTGAACTCATTGCCAGATGGTTCTGTTGGTCAATGATCCCATATAATTGTTGTTTATGACCAATTTAAGTTACAAAATAAAGTCTTGAATCTTTAATTTACTCAAAGCATTATTTTTGTTCAAATTATTTTCAATGATTGAAATTAACTTGGAAATTTGAATGCTGGGGCACATATTTATAATATCAAAAGAGTGAAGAGAATAATCGGGTTGCATGCTGAACTTATCTAGTTTATCTATTAATTCATATGTGTTTTAATGGACTCCTTAGATGAAAATTGGTAGTTATTCCTTAAGAATCTTTGGATAAATTGTGAAGTTTGTACAATGGACTTGGTCTATAATTAATGATTGCGCAAATGGGAACACCGGCCTTATGATCTTCGGGAGAGCTCTGGCAGTAGGAAGACTCAGGTTCATACTTATAAGTTGACTTTTCTCTTGTTCCGTAAGCAGAAAGGAAACGTTTTTTTAAGGCTTGTTTGAGGAGTCTTTGAACTCTTTGCTTAGGATCTTTTTTAATTACAGAAAAGGAACTACCTGTGAAGGAATCAGTCGTTTGGCTGATATATTCATTTTTATCGATAATTACTGTTGAGTTTCCTTTGTCGGCTTTGGTCACAATTATATCGTTGTCTTTTCTTTTCTTTTTCAGGGCATGTAGAAATGTTTGCTTGGCTATTATTTTCTTTTTACTAATATTGTCGGCAAGGTTGAATGAGCTATTACAGGAAAGGATATTGTTAAGCTTCTTTTTTACCTCAATTCCTAATTCGCCGTGTATATCTAATGGCATTTTTGACATAGCTAACTCTGATTCTGTTATCACGGTGGCGATTGAATTAAGTGTATTCAAATTGGGCCAGTTATACTTGGGTGCTTTGGCTAAAATTACTTGTTCATTTTCATTTAGGGGTGTCTTGGATAAATTAGTGATAGGTGGATGGAACTGCTTGCAATCAACTACGGGTCTGCTAATGTATCTAATTTGATTGTCAGGAAGTTTACAGTTCTTTAGTTTACTCAGTTTATTCTCTAAAATATGTTGTTTTTTGGCTAATTCTTTAAATAGTTTGTCTTCAACTAGTTGATAGAAAAGTGTCCAGTGCACATTAGAAAGTAATTTTGTTGCTGCAAGGTGAGTCACGTATAACTTATGATTTAGGAATGATCTCTTCCTGTAAAAGAATCTGATTTCTTCTTTCAAACCAAATTTTTTTAGTCTTATTTTGAGTTTTGACAATTTATGGCGTAATCCGGTGTTTCATTTGTTGTTTCATAGAAAGTTTGGCATTAAATCAAATAAAATACACTGCTTCAGAAAATCAACATCTTTGCATATCTTGGCCATTTTTGGCTTCATGCCTAGGTATTGGAAGGCTTTTTGTTTTGCTTGGTTAGCATCATCATTCAAGGTTATGAATTTCATAATTGGTTCCATATTGAATTAAGATTACATATAATTTGACAAAGGTTATTCCACCTACTCAATACAGTACAATAATTGCAATGTCTATAAATACATTACAAAATGTCATCAAGGAACTAGTTTTGACCCTATGTGGGTCATCATCAGCCTAAATAGGATACACTTTTGATTTGCCGAAGTCCTAAGACAAAATTACATTGTGGAATATACATACATACATACATACATACATACATACATTATCATTATAGACTGTTATGCCTTTCAGCGTTCAGTCTGCAAGCCTCTGTGAATTTACTAAATGTCGCCACAATCCTCGATTTGCAACTAGTGTTATGGACTCATTTAGTTCTATACCTCTTATCTTTAAATCAATAGAAACTGAGTCTAACCATCGTTGTCTTGGTCTACCTCTACATCTCTTACCCTCCATAACAGGGTCCATTATTCTCCTAGGTAACCTATCCTCCTCCATTCGCCTCACATGACCCCACCACCGAAGCCAGTTTATGCGGACAGCTTCATCAAATGAGTTCATTCCTAAATTAGCCTTTATCTCCTAATTCTGAGTATCCTCTGGCCATTGTTCCCACTTGTCCATACCAGCAATCATTCTTGCTACTTTCATATCTGTTACTTCTAACTTATGAATAACATATCCTGAGTCCACCCAGCTTTTGCTCCTGTAAAGCAAAGTTGGTCTGAAAACAGACCGATGTAAAGATAGTTTCGTCTGGGAGCTGACTTCCTTCTTACAGAATACTGTTGATAAACAACTGCGAGCTCACTGCATTAGCTTTACAACACCTTGCTTCAGTCTCATTTACTATATTACCATCCTGGGAGAACACACAACCTAAATACTTAAAATTATCGACCTGTTCTAGCCTTGTATCACCAATCTGAGATTCAATTCTGTTGAATTTCTTACCTACTGATATCAATTTAGTGTTCGAGAGGCTAATTTTCATACCATACTCATTGCACCTATTTTCAAGTTCCAAGATATTAGACTGCAGGATTTTGGCACAATCTGCCATTAAGACCAAGTCGTCAGCATAGGCCAGACTGCTTACTACAATTCCACCTAACTGAATCCCTCCCTGCCATTTTATACCTTTCAGCAGATGATCCATGTAAACTACAAACAGCAAAGGTGAAAGATTACAGCCTTGCATAACCCCTGTAAGTACCCTGAACCAAGAACTCATTCTACAATCAATTCTCACTGAAGCCCAATTGTGAACATAAATGCCTTTGATTGATTTTGATAGTCTACATTAAATTCCATAGTCCCCCAGTATAGAGAACATCTTTTCCCTCGGTACCCTGTCATATGCTTTCTCTAGATCTACGAAACATAAACACAACTGCCTATTCCTCTCGTAGCATTTATCAATTACCTGGCGCATACTGAAAATCTGATCCTGACAGCCTCTCTGTGGTCTGAAACCACACTGGTTTCCATCCAACTTGCTCTCAACCACTGACCGCACCCTCCCTTCCAAGATGCCAGTGAATACTGTGCCTGGTATACTAATCAATGAGATACCTCGACAATTGTTGCAATCCTTCCTGTTCCCTTGCTTATAGACAGATGCAATTACTGCTTTTGTCCAATCTTAAGGTACCTTACCAACACTCCATGCTAATCTTACTACTCTATGAAGCCATTTCATCCCTGCCTTCCCACTATACTTCACCATTTCAGGTCTAATTTCATCTATTCTTGCTGCTTTATAACAATAGAGTTTATTTACCATCCTTTCCACTTCCTCAAGCGCAATTTCACCAACATCATTTTCCTCCTCCCCATGAGCTTGGCTGTTTGCAACATCACCAGAATGATTTGCTTTTACATTGAGAAGATGTTCAAAATATTCCCTTCACCTCTCCAGTGATTCCCTGGGATCTATTATGAGTTCACCTGAATTACTCAAAACACTGTTCATTTCCTTTTTCCCTCTCTTCCTAAGATTCTTTATTACTGTCCAGAAAGGTTTCCCTGCTGCTTGACCTAGCCTTTTCAGGTTATTACCAAAATCTTCCCACGACTTCTTTTTGGATTCAAGAACTATTTGTTTTGCTCTGTTTCTTTCATCTACGTACAAATCCCTGTCTGCCTCGGCCCCTGTTTGGAGATATTTCCAACAAGCCTTCTTTCTACGTTTACAAGCTGCTCTCACTTCATCATTTCACCATGATGTTCGCCTTTTCCCATCTTTACAAACAGTTGTTCCTAGGCATTCCCTTGCTGTTTCTACTACAGCATCCCAATATGCCACCTATTAACTTTCTATATCCTGAACCTGCTTACTCTCTACTGTTCGAAACTTCTCACTAATCATATCCATACACTTCTGTCTAATTTCCTCATCCTGGAGATTTTCTACCCTTATTCGTTTGCAGACAGATTTCACTATCTCTACGCCTAGAGATACATAGTTCACTACAGATCAGATAGTGGCCTGTATCATCAAAAAATCCCCGGAAAACTCGTACATTCCTAACAGATTTCCTGAATTCGAAGTCGGTTAAGATATAGTCTATTATGGATCCGGTATCCCTAGCCTCCCATGTGTAGCGGTGAATTGCCTTCTGCTTGAAGAGTGTATTCGTAACTGCAAAACCCATACTAGCACAGAAGTCAAGCAAATGCTTCCCATTCCCATTAGCTTCCATATCTTCCTCACATTTACCAATCACCCTTTCATATCCTTCAGTTCTATTCCCAACTCTCGCATTGAAATTGCCCATTAGTACTATTCTATCCTTGCTGTTGACCCTAACCACGATGTCACTCAATGCTTCATAAAACTTGTCAACTTCATCCTCATCAGCACCCTCACATTGTGAATACACGGAGACAATTCTAGTCCTAATTCCTCCAACAGACAAATCTACCCACGTGCCTAAGAGAAACTATGTTGCGTGCAATGGTATTCCTGATAAAGAGCCCTACCATAGACTCTGTTCCCTTTCTAACAACCGTCAAGTATACCTTGTAATCTCCTATCTCTTCCTCGTTATCTCCCCTTATCACTTACTCCTAGCACATCCAGATGCAATCTCTTTGCTGACTTAGTCAGTTCTACTTTCTTTCTTCCATAAGTCCCATTAATATTGATAGCTCCCCAATGAATTCCATTTCGTTCACCCAGTTGTTTCCAAGGAGTCCGTCGCCTGTCAAATGGGAGTGGGACTCCATTACTCTCATAGGTCTGATGCTTGCTTAAAATGTTCTGAGCTCGGTAAATTCATGAAGCAGGATGCTACCCTACTTGCACATAGTGCAGGTGATGATCTCTCCTCTAACAGGTTATGGACCACCGGTGAATTGTATAGTCCTAGCACAAGCATGGCCATGGCTCAGAATATGTCCGAGATACTCACTCCCATTCCATAGCAACTGGTATCCTGACTCTGAGGACCACTTACTAGGCCACTCAGCCGCTGCCCATGGTGGTTCACGAACTAGGACGCGACTACAGTAACCCACACCTTGAACCATCATTGTGGAATAAAAAATAAAAAAAAATAAAAAATAACAACTGTGTATGTGGTGCGGTAATATACATAACAAACGGTGGAGTGGATGAAATGTTGATAGATAAAATTACATTGTACTGATCAATAAAAAATAAAAATTTTCAGTGTACATATATTGCAATTAGACTGTGAGAATAGTATCACAACAACTTTGTACACTGATGATTAAAACTGCACAAAAAAAGTATAAAATGCCTGTCAGAATACGAAGTCCAGATGCTTCTATTGAATTCTATAAATCAAGTGCATCTTCAGGTAGAAAAGTGAATGTTTGCGTGTTGAATATTGGTGCAGAGCGTGTCTGTCTGTCTTGCTTAAAGTCCAATATTTCTGATACAGAAAATAAATGTAGACAAAACTGTGTGACTTCATATAAAATAGTGGATTCTTCCTGTGATAGGAGGATGATTCCCAATCCAAGTTGGAATCAATAGAACCTGATGATTAAAAAATTAGAATTAACACGAGATTTTTTTCTCTGAAGATGCACTTGAAATATGGAATTCAATAGAAGCATCTGGACTTCATATTCAGACCAGCATTTTATACTTTTGATGTGCAATTTTAATCATCAATGTGCAAAACCATTGTGATACTATTCTCACAGTCTAATTGCAATATATGTACACTGAAAATTTTTATTTTTTATTGATCAGTACAACGTAATTCTATCTATCAACATTTCATCCACTCCACCATTTTATATTTATATTACCGTACCAGATACACAGTTCACTCTTCTAATTTTTTATTTTTTATTCCACAATGAAATTTTGTCTTAGGACTTCGGCAAATCAAAAGTGTATCTTATTTAGGCTGATGATGACCACATAGGGTCAAAACTAGTTCCTTGATAACATTTTGTAATGTATTTATATACATTGCCATTATTGTACTGTACTGAGTAGGTGAAATAAACTTTGTAAAATTATATGCAATAATGATAAGTTTAAGAATATCAAGTTCTGGGCCAGATTCATACATGATACTTTTGTTATTATCGACGAACATATCGAACACTTTTGTACACCTCAACAACATAGACCCTCATATCAAATTTACAATAGAATCTGAAATTAACAGTTCCATAAGCGTTTTAGATTTAACGATCACAAGGCTTCCTTCTTCATTTAAACACAAATTTACAGGATATCCACCCATACACCATCAAAAATAAAACAAAATTCAATACATCCCTACTCTCTCAAGTGTCCTACTTACAATAGCTTAGTTGATCGCGTGTCGAAAGCAGACTTGAATAAAGAACTCAATATCATACATGTGATAGCTGGGTTTAATGCTTATTACAACATTTTCATCAAATGTAGTATTAATAAATTCTTGCATCACTCAAATTCTAATTTAATAAAAGATAAATCCAAATCTTAATTATTTTTGACTTCCACCTTTAATCAAAACATTAACAGTGCGACAAACATATTCAAGAGACACAACGTTCATACTGACCTCCACACCCATGATAGTAACATGCATGTTCTTCACAATTCCAACTTAATTAACAAATCTAACCCTTTCACAAAGTCAGGTGATCGCAGCTCTTATATCACGCAAACTGGTAAGAACTTTAAGATTAGATATGCAGAACATTTTAATGCAAACAAATACAACCGGTTTTCTGCAGTAGGTCAGCACATTCATGATTATAAACACAAATTTAATGGAATAGATCTGGACTTAACAATATTAGATACATCGAGCAAAGCCACCTTGATAGACACCACAGAGGTCTGCTATATACATTTGGATCAATATTTCAACCCAAATCTGAACGTGAATGACATTTCTGAAAGACCCAGAATCTTATTTGATGTCCTCATTTCAGTCTTTAATAGTGTCAAACTTCCCAAAAACAGCTTGTTCTTTCAGATTTTACGTAACAAATTACCACGCTAACCTTCCCTACCGCGCCCGCCTGACTCTGCCCCTTCCATCGCTCCTCTTCCCCTCCCTCCTGATCTACCCCTCTCCCTCCCTTAACACTGTACTATGTTCCCATTAAACTCTAGCCTTCAGTTCCTCTCCAGTCTCTGTACAAACAGGGCCATCAAAGTGACTCCCTTACTTTAAAATTCTTTAATTTAATGCCCTCTCAACTTATTTTAATTCAATTTTTTTTCTTCCTTACGCTTCAGGTCCTGCATCAGATCAAGAAATTTCTGGTTTCATAACAATACTTCTGTCATTGCTGTTAACACGATCCACTTGCTTAAGTACTTCATAATTTATTGTTTACCTTATGAAAACTGATTCTACAGGCCACTACTAAGTTATATATATTGTCAACAGAGGAACAATGCTTTACGTCAGCTTTTAGATGTTAACATTCAACATTCATCCAGTGTTTATTCACACCACGCTCAAGACTTTTAGGCATCACACAGTGACAGACTTTTTAAACCCTTTTTTATTATTCGACCATCAAGTCCCTAACTTGTAAATTTTGTAAGAATGACTTTTAAGCACCATCACATTGTATATTTCATTCAATTAATGTCATTTCGTTACTAATGATCTATATTTTGTATTATAATATGTATATACATATCTTTGTTCATCTGACCTATTGTGGCTGATGATGGTGTCCAAATACATCAAAACTGGAACCTAATAAAAATGTTGTGATCTTGTATTAGCAACATATTTTGTATTGATATACAGTGGATCATTTGTACTCTCCTTTATTGTATGTTAAAGCCAATGAAGACATGCTGAAAACTCTAAAGGGCATAGGGAGAGCTCTGGATCTTCAGGTAGAAGAAAATATGAGAGATGCCTATCACCAGTTACCTAGACTACCCAGGCAGTCTCACAGTACGATCATTGTGAGCTTCGTTTGACAGTCTGACAAGGAGAACTTCATACAGAGAAAGCAAGTTAAACACAACAGACAGACGAACGCTGCTAATACAGTAAGATAGATATATATACGGCATATTATATAACCACATTCTATTCATCGATGTTCCACGTCTTCTAGAATATTTGCTTTACGTCCCACTAACTACTTTTTTAAGGTCTTCGGAGAACCACGTCTTCTAGAAGGACTACATTTTCATGTGAAAATCAACATAACCTGTCAAATACTCAGAAAAAAAAAACTTGTCTCAAAGCAGCTTCAACCAGCACACCAACGTTTGTTTGCAACGGTTATATCAGATAATATTTTAGACCATTCAACTTTATAAGGATAACATTCGCCTTTTCCCTTAACTAATCTTTTAATGTCGGAATGCAAAATATAAACAAAATTCACCCTCAAGTTTTCAAGCATTTTAGTCTATTGAAAACTTACGTTGACAACTGCCCCAGCAAATGCATGCCGACTTTCATAACGAAGAGGATCCACTCCAGTACCAGACATGTGCCGTTTCTAGAACTTTATATTGACACAAATTTTCTTTTAGACAAGATTTTAAATTAGTTTACAATAATTTTAGAAGGTTTTGTACATGTCATGTCCCAACATCATATTCTATAACCACTATTCTGTAAAGTTAATATCATAAGAAACCACAGTTCAATTTTTACAAATTATAAATGTCATTGTCCCCTAAACAATGTTTGTTTTAAGATTAAATTATATGGCTGATGATGCCCAATAAGAGGGGTGAAACATGTCCCCATAATATTTAGATTTTCTATGTCTAATTAACCACATAACGTGGTACCGATTGTATTGAATAGGTAGAACAAAAAATGTACTCCTTTTGTAAACTAAGTGACAGGAGTGGTATGTTCCAAGCTGTCATCAGAGAAATGGCATGGAATGACATTAGTAGACGAATAAGTTTGAGTGGCGTTTTTAAAAGTAGGAAAGATCACAATATGAAGATAAGTTGGAATACAAAAGGACAAATTGGGGCAAATATTTATTTATAGGAAGGGAGTTAGGGATTGGAATAACTTACGAAGGGAGATGTTCAATAAATTTCCAATGTCATTGAAATAATTTAAGAAAAGGCTAGGAAAATAACAGATAGGGAATCTGCCACCTGGGCGACTGCCCTAAATGCAGATCAGTAGTGATTGATTGATTGAACATGTATTACCAGAATTGTAGAGGTGTAAGGACCAAGCTTGATTTATTTTATACAAACTTACTAGGTATAAGGTGAGAATATCGATCTGTTGGCTTTGATGGAGAGTTGGCTAAATTCTTCTATTAGGAATTATGAGCCCTTTGATCAGAGATATAATATATTTCGATGTGATCGTAATAAAATATCAACAGAGGTGATGTACTGGCTGTCAGCAACAATTATAAGACCTCACAGGTTGACATATATGTTTCAGCTGAGCATGTATGTGTTAAACTTCTGAGGGAAAATCTTGATAGTATCTTTATTTGTGAGGTATATTTTCCACCTAGTACTAAACTGGATGCATATCATGAATTATACAAATGTATTGAAGCCAGTCCTATTTTAAATAGTAAACAGTTAATAATATAAGGAGACTTAAATTTACCACAAATTATTGCAGTAAACGATATAAAATGTACACCCATATGCTTAAATAATTTCTTACAATTCATGGGATTAAGAAATGTTAACGGCGTTGTTAATAACAATGGCAGAATACTTGACCTATTACTGTCAAATATCACTCCCATTACTCTCGACAAGATCATAGATTGCAAGTGACTAAGAAATTTTCAAATTTAATTCTGAAGATCGAATTTCACCTCTTTCAAAGTTGTTAAACATGCTACTTGTTTTAAGTATTTTAGAATAACTCATTCTACCACAATTTTAATGTATTTCTCCTCTTAAGCCCATGTTATTAAGGCATGTCACCAAAGATTATGTATTTTATGATATTCTAATGAGTAGGTTTAAGTTTCTGAAAAAATGATTCAATAGTTCTTGAGTCATTGTTTACGAACATAACCATTCTTCAAGATTCAGATCTGGCTGATGATGCTCTGTAAGGGAGCGAAACATGTCCCACAAATAACTTGTCAATATAGAAGATATCTTAAATGTGACAACATTATAATGTATTGAATAGGTGGATTACAATAAAAACTTTGTTATTGCAAACAAAGATCATAGATTTCGAAAACCTTCCATCCTCTTGTACCAGAGGACAAACATCACCCGGCCTTAAATATTACTTTCTGTTACCAAAAAATGGGAGCAAAATGTAATGATGCAGGAAATAAAATTGTATACAACTATAACAAGGCATATTTTGAATTGTTATAGAGGACTTTCGCACATAGATTGGAGCTTTCTGGAAAATTACACTGATGTTAATGAGGCATTAGATATATTTTATTCTAAATTTTATACTGTTATAAATTCCTGTGTCCCAGCAACTGTCAGGGAAAAAGAGATAATAAGAAATATTAGGCGGAAAGCATACCTTCATAGGAAAATGCACGAAGGGCAATGAAATCAGGCTTCCCATTTCTCGAAATTCAAAGAACTGAGAAGAAGTGTTAACACATTGCTGACCGGATGCTTGAGCTTGTCACATACCCTGTGGACCGGACATTTTTCTACTAAGCATACTAGGGTGCACTTGATTATAAAAATGTAAATAAATATTAAACCACTCAATATTTCATCTTTAAAGTTGGTATGGGTACAAGACTTCAGTGTCAATTCCTAACACATGGTTGTCGTCGTCAGAATAAGTAGACTAGGTAAATTACGGCGTGTAGAGGATTGAATATCACTTCCACAATCACTCTCACATTCAGTTTCCACTAATTCATTAGACTATTTCCATTTGAACGATTATCAGTATATATGAAAATGAAATCCTACAACCTGTTTTCCAGTCATTGACCAGGTCAGGGATGGAATGAACGAAGCAGATATAGGCTATTAGTACGATGGGGTCGCCATTCCCAAAGTGATTTATTAATGACTGATAAATGTTATGAAATGAGTATGGAGAGTGTTGCTGGAATGAAAGATGACAGGGAAAACCGGAGTACCCGGAGAAAAACCTGTCCCGCCTCCGCTTTGTCCAGCACAAATCTCACATGAGGGAGTGACCGGGATTTGAACCACGGTATCCAGCGGTGAAAGGCCGACGCGCTGCCATCTGAGCCACGGAGGCTCTCCATTGGCATATAATTCTTCTAAAATAATGTTGTCAGCTAACACTGTATTCCGCGGGCGCTCCATCTTGTCATTGACTGAACCGGCAGAAAGAAAGTCGACGTTTCGAAACTAAATCAAAGAATAAAAGAGGCCGTGAATAAAAGAAAAGTGGCAGATATACATCTACGATTTATTCTACTCAATGTGCACGTCCGAAATAGTTCAAGATACGGTCAAGAGATGTCACAGGATGACCAAAAACAATGTCGTGAATAAAACAGAGATCCTATATCGGGAAGTCAGAGCATGAAATAGGCATAGGTATGGAGAACTTTTGGGCACTTGCTAAAAGTAAGCAAAGGAACCCCTATGTTAGTGTAATGAAATACAATGTAAAAGAACTATTAAGTGACAAATCTGCTGCTGGCAGTTTTACAGGATATTTCTCATCTGTATTCTCACAGAAACGGGCATGGTATGATTTACAGAAATATGAGAATACGGAAATAGATCCATTGATGAATGTACTAAATGTTCATGAAATTAGTACTATAGAAATTCAAAACGCAATATGCAAGATGAAACCTAGAAAAGCTGCAGGCCCATATGTAATCCCTCTGTGTATAATTAAAGGCTGTGGAGATATTTTATTATACCCTCTCTCAATTGTTTTTAACATTCCGCTAAAAATTGAAACGTTTCCTACAAAGTGGAAGATAACGCAAGTTAGTCTGCTTCACTAATCCGGGGATAGGTCACTAATTAATAACTACAGACCCGTTACAATTTCTTCCGCATCAGCAAAAGTTTGCGAACAAACCCTATATCAGCATGTCTTCGAACACGTAGAAATTATCATCAGTGACACTCAACATGGCTTCAGACTGGGGAAATCGACAATGACAAATCTGTTGGAGTACACTCATGAAGTAGAAGTATCAGCAGCTATGGATGAAGGAGGCCAAGTTGATGTAGTTTTCACAGATTTTAGAAAAGCATTCCATAAAGTTGATCACAATGTACTTCTAATAAATTAGCTTATTATGGACTCTCTCACAGCTTAACCAAATTATTTACATCATATCTCTCTGCTAGACAACAATTTGTGTCTTCTAAAGGATTTTAATCTGAGTATTACAATACTCAATATGGAGTCCCACAGGGCTCAAATCTTGGACCATTACTCTTCTTACTACTTATTAATGATCTTCCTAAATGCATACAGTATTCAAATACACTAAGTGATCAAAAGTATCCAGACAACCCCAAAAACATACTTTTTTCATCTTAGGTGCATTGTGCTGCCACCTACTGCCAGGTACTATACAGCAGCGGCCACAGTAGTCATTCGACACTGTGAGAGAGCAGGTGATTTCCACATGCCTAAACATCCCTATGTCCACTGTTTCTGATGTGATATTGAAGTGGGAACATGAAGGGACACATACAGCACAAAAGCGTACAGGCCGACCTCATCTGTTGAGTGACAGAGACCGCCAACTGTTAAGGAGGGTTGTCAAGTATAATAGGCAGGCATCTATCCAGACCATCACACAGGAATTCCAACTGCATCAGGATCCACTCCAAGTTGGGCGGGAGGTGAGAAAACACACTCGAAATGCTGCCCATAAGCCACACATCATGCAGGTCAATGCCAAATGACGCCTCGCTTGTGTAAGGAGCGTATACATTGGATGACTGAACGGGGGAAAAACATTGTGTGGAGTGACGAATCACGGTACACAATGTGGCGATCCGATGGCAGCGTGTGGGTATGGCGAATGCCCGGTGAACGTCATCTGCCAGCGCGTGTAGTGCCAACAGTAAAATTTGGAGGCGGTGGTGTTATGGTGCGGTTGTGCCTTTCATGGAGGGGGCTTGCACCCCTAGTTGTTTTCCGTGGCCCCATCACAGCACAGGCCTACATTGATGTTTTAAGCACCTTCTTGCTTCCCACTGTTGAAGAGCACTTCAGGAATGGCGATTGCATCTTTCAACATGATCGAGCACCTGTTCATAATGCACGACCTGTGGCGGAGTGGTTACACGACAGTACAAAACATCCCTGTCATGGACTGGCCTGCACAGAGTCCCGACTTGAATCTTATAGAACACCTTTGGGATGTTTTGAAACGCCGACTTCGTGCCAGGCTTCACTGACCGACATTGCCACTTCTCCTCAGTGCAGCGCTCCATGAAGAATGGGCTGCCATTCCCTAAGCAACCTTCCAGCACCTGATTGAACATATGCCTGCGAGAGTGGAAGCTGTCATCAAGGCTAAGGGTGGGCCAACACCATACTGAATTCCAGCATTACCGACGGAAGGCGCCATGAACTTGTACGTCATGTTCAGCCAGGTGTCCGGAAACTTTTGATCATATAGTGTATATTGCTATTCACAGACGATGTAAAAATGTTCAAAACCCTTCGATCACAGGAGGACTGTAGACTTCTTCAGGAAAACCTCAATAGGATAGCACATTGAAGCGATATTAACAAGTTCGATTTTAACAAGTGTAATGTAATGGTATTTTCCAGGAATAAAAATAAAACTAGTCACTCGTATAATATTTTGCACACTAATCTGTCATCATGGAATCCTATCAAGGATATTGGTGTGCTTTTGACGCTAAATTGACGTTCTCTCCACACATAAATGAAGTTGTTGCAGATACTTATAGAATATTAGGATTTATTAAGAGATGCACACATGACTTCACTAGTCCCGAGGCAATAAAGCTATTATACAACTCCTTTGTAAGAAGTCGGCTAGAATATTCATCGAACATTTGGAATCCCAGCTTTAAACTATATGAAAACTAAGTTGTAAATGTGCAAAACAAATTTCTTAGATATCTTACATACATAATAACTAATGATTACCATAAATTTGGTTCGTATGATGAGTTAATGAAACAACTTGGCTATAAGTCCTTAGCAAAAAGATGAGCAATTGCAGTTCTTCTATTTGTCTACAAATTATTTAACAATCTTATTGGTAGTCCTAACTTGCTCTCTCTGTTCAACTTGTCTGTCCCTAATCCGTCTACACGCCCAAAACATATTACTTTCTCTTGCAATATTACTTTCTACCACTCTAGGTCAAGAACCCAACAACATAGTAATTCACCAGTGTTAAACTCAATGAAAATATTTAATAAATATAGCAATGAGTACAGACTAGATATATTTGCAACTACATGCATTTCCATAGTAAGACAATCTTAATAAATAAATTAATTGTTTTCTGTTCTAAGTTAAAATCCTACTTTGCTGACTATTATTGTTAAGCTCATAACTTTAGTTCTCTTTACAGTTTCTAGTAATACCAACTACCTCATCATCATTATTATCTTCGTTAACATCACTACCACTCTGTATAATTACAGTACTAATGCAGCTTTAAAGCCGTTAGTAAATCATTTCAATTATAGTATTTTAAATACCTTGTTATACTATATGTATACGTAACTGAATATTTGTAATTTTATGTTACTGAAGCAAAGTGTATTTTTATTTCATTTATGACTTTATTTTACAAGGATTTTCATAAGAGATAATATTAATAATAATAATAATAATATTAATGTAATAATATATGTGTTTCACATCATTAGGTTTATACCTGTCTGAAGGACAGTAAATAAATAAATAAATAAATAAATAAATAAATAAATGAAGAAGTACTCCACTGTCAGGACTCAATCCTCACAAAATGAGGGAAAGTAATAATAATAACACAGTAGAACCTCGCGTAACCGAACTTCGCTCAACTGAAACCCGGCTTAACCAAAATGCTCTGGCAAAATTATATTTTAATATTTTTTTACCCTGTCGTTCCTAGCCACCGATATTAGTAATTCTCTTGCTATAAGTGCTGAGAGCTACTAGGCAATACATTATGACTTATGCCAGAATGCACTTGTAGCATAAAACAAGACAGTTTCTTACCCTCTAAATCGTTCCATGATACATTTCTTTCTTGAACAAGTAGGAAGTAAGATTGATTGCGAATTTTTTTTAAAATACAGTACCTCAAGCTTAATATACAGTACCACATGCTTTAATTACAGTACTGTAATAAAATTACTGTATACTGTATTCAGTTCAGTATTTAAAAAAATTGTTTCAATATTTTAGATTGCTTTGCACTTTGTTGAACAAAGCAATGAATCTACACCAGCTGATGCATTGTTGATCAAACGGTGGCGCGATATAGCTTCACGACAGCGCTACATTAAAAAAATTCAGGAGGAAATCACTGATTTTATACAGTGAGTGGCATTATTTAAACATTTTTTGTTAATATACAGTATGCACCTTTGCTTAAAAGAGTTTATGAATTTTTATTTCAACATTTAACTTCCAAAAATAATTGCCTGCGTCATCCAAAAATACACATCAACCGAAGTGGCTCCGCCCACTTTATTTAGGATAAGCGGGGTTCTACTGTAATAATTGTACCGGGCGGTACACCTCCACGCCGCTAATTCAAACCTTGCGCCAGTTGAAACTCCCCTACTGGAATAAGTCTGAACTTTGTCTTATGTGTTAATTTTCAAGTTACCCTGAAGAGGTCACTACTTGGAAATTTTGAAGTTTCTGAACTGGGTCGTTTTCGACGTATTTTTGTTTTGCTTGTAGTAAGAAGTGTGAACATTCTCTTCTAGAGGACACTACTGAAGAACTACAACGGTGCACCCTAGTGCGAAGTGAAAGAACTGTTTTTTTGGGAGAAAATTTAATTTCAAAAGTTTGTTCTTTGCTAAATTTCTTTCAGTCATTGTTTAAGTTGGCAATATTAACCCTTTCTTTCCCCTTGTTTTGAATTTAGCCAATCCCGAATTTCTTTAATTAATTTTCCACCAATAAAATGATTGTGGGCGGGTGTTTTCCTTCCTGAAACGTCTCGATCTTTCTGCGAGAGTATATAAACTGCTCATTTTAGGGTCTCTGCGCCACTTCAGTAACATCTTTCAGTGTGTAAAGTACATAGCAGGGGGCGGGAAGCGCCTCTTCCTTCGGGCAGCAGTTCAACAACAAGGTAATGGCCGATTAATAACTTCTTTTCTTGCTAGCTCAGCAGTTTAACTCTCGGGGCAGGTCCGAAGCTTTTCCACCATGTAACTTTCCCTAAAATGTAAAGAATCTTTGTATTTATTCTATCTTTTAAGCTTCATATTGGGATAGAGAGGGCTTAACCTTCTCGAGCTCGCTCTCATTTTGCATTGAGGTGAACTTATTTTCACAACCGTTTCTTCCTTAACGTAATGTAAATTGTTTCCTTCTAAAGTCACCTCTTTAGTATGGGATTAGCCCTTGCATTAACGGCCTAGTGCCAAGTAGGTTTTAAACAAAGTGTATTAGGAGCGCAAGTTCGCCTCCTCTCAAATTGGTATTTTAGAGGCCAGGTAATTAAATTTTCTCACTTAATAGGCCTCAGTAGGTTGGGTATCTTACCCCTGTGTTTATGTCCTTAGAGGACAACTTGAAGGTGGAGTTTGGTGTGGCCTTTGATAGGCTTAACCTTTGAGAGCAGATCGCTCTTTTGAAGTTTGTTTCTGCGCGCCTCGAGGAGGCTTTATGATGTAATTGGGAGCAAGTGCTCCTGGGCATGATTGGGGTCTTCTGCCCCTTTGTTGAATTCTGTATATCGTAAAGTTGGGCTAATTGCTCAAGAATTGGGTGTCTGGCTCTCGGAGCCCCAAATCCTGTAATTGTACATTCTCGATTAGTGGTTTTGCTACTCTGTACCTGCCATTATTGTTATTTCTTGTTTTTTGCTAAGAAAATATAACCTTGTTAAACTTTAAATTCACTTTAATTTCGTAGCCTGAGACCTGTTCACCCCCCGCACCTTCTTTCACCTCTAACTACCACGGAAAACTCCGTAACAAGTGGTAGCAGAGCGTGGTTGAATGGGTCTCAATTTAGCCCCTTTTGACGGCTAAACATTGTTTTGATTCAAACTCTAACAATTTTCTCTGTTGCTGGAAATTTTGATTTTTTCTTTTTCAAAATTGTTCTGTCATCATGCCCGGCCCTCGCGATGTTCTCCATCTCAACTATTTGCGCAAGGAGGAGTTGATCTATGAATTAACTATTAGAAATGTGCAATCTGGAGGCACGGTTGCAGTAGACACAAACAAGCTTAGAGAGTCCCTTGATTTGCCCATTTCCATCCCCAATTTGGGAGAGAAAGAAATTGACGACTCTCTTTCCACGATCACCGAGAATACTACTGGGCTAGCATCTGTAGTTAGTTTTTTTGACGAAAATGATCCTTCTCCTAATCAAATTAAGCGTGTGCAAGCCAGGCTATTTCATTTTTCAAATAGAGTTAACGATCTGTTGTCTCTGAAGTTGAATGACGTTCAGAGGAAGGAAGCTAGTACGTTGCTTGAAAGTATTTCTGAATTATCCAGTAAGGTTACCCAATTGTTAACTGGGGAAGTTCCTCCCAAAATCGATCAACCCACCACAGTGAATGTAGGTAGCGAGGAAGAGCCTCCTAAGGGAGAAGTCAATAGGATAACCGTGGCTGCTCAAACTATCTCTGCCCCATTGGACAACGAGTCTGAACGCCGTAACTCATTGAATAATATACGTTCTGAATTAACTTCCTTGCCACTGAAACCTTTACCTACTATGTCACCCGGGTTCAGCAGCTTGCCTCATCAATTGGCAATGTTGCTCAGAGGTATATCGAAGTTTTCCGTTAATACCACCAGTGAAGTAATTTCATTTTTAAGATTTCTAGTTGAATTTCAGGATCATGCCCTTGTGTTTTCTCTTTCCCCATGTCAAATTTTGCCAATCATCTATCCTTATGCAATTGGTATTCTCTCCGACAAAATAGTAAGAGCCATAGCTGAACAGTCATCTATTGAAGATTTTCATGCACACCTGCTTGCAAATTTTATTCCCGCCCGCGCGAGGTCATCTCTGATTCAGAAGTACTATTATCGAGTACAGAGATTGGATGAAAATCTGGCTGATTTCATACAAGACATTAAGTTTTATACTAGGGTGTTTGCTCTTCATTTTCCTGAAGATCAGATTGTACAGGCTATTGTAGAAGGAATTTCACCATCCTATAGGTCATATTTGTGTTTCGCGGCATGCCCGCAAACCTTCTCTGAACTTGAAGCATTGGCCGTCTCAGCGGAAGGAGTTAGATACGCCGATTCCTTGCGTGTCGCGAAAGAACCCCCGCCTTCTTTTAGTAATACTCGGCCTCCACCTCGCCGATCAGTCACACCTCGTAAATGTTACGCTTGCGGGTCGCCTGACCATCTTCGGAACAAGTGTCCATTGATCAAATCTAGTAGGGCAAATAATGGAGCTGGCTCATCACAAGGCTGTTTTAAATGTGGGGCTTTCTCACATATCGCCAAGAATTGCCCAAATTCAAATAGCACCCCCTCCTGCTCAATTTCTGGTGCAACTTCCACCAATGTCACTAATAATAAGTGACTAGCGGCTTCGGCTGAGTCGACTAATTCTGCTTCCCAAGGCTCAGCCCCTGGCAAACAGGTTGTAAATTCAGGGAATGTTCAGTCTTCAAATTCATCTTTTGAATGCCCCAAAGAGTGTCTTAGGATTGCGGCAGATACCCCCGCACCTGTTCCTTTTCTTAAAATTGAGTTATATAATGAGCCTATAACAGCTCTATTAGATTCAGGCAGTGTTTGTTCTATTATTTCGGCTGAATGGTATGCAAAATTGAAATCTGTTTGTAAACTTCCTGACTATTGTTCCTCTTCGATCCAATATGTTTCGGCTAATTCATCCCCATTAGAAATTCTAGGTTCTTTACAGGTCAAAATTCGTATTTTTAAATTTACATGGAAAATCAAATTGTTTGTGGCTAAGCACTTGTCTTGCCCCATCATATTGGGAGCGGACTTCATTTCTCACACTGGTCTTGTGCTCGATCTTCAGAGTAAGTCGTGCACATTCAAATTTGCTTCCAATTGTAAAATCCCCTTGTTAAAATGTAATTCTGCATCATGTTCATCAATTTCGCCTACCCAGGATGAGATATTGTTAGACCTTAGACATCTACCTGAGGAGCAGGCTGATAGTATTCGTAAGTTGTGTCAGTCGTTTCCAGAGGTGTTCTCTGATACTCTTGGTGTTACTGACCTTATTGAATACAAAATTGAGGTCACGGATACGATTCCTGTCCGTTTTCCGCCATATAGGCTATCTCCACCTAAAATGAAGGCATTGAAAGAAATCATCGATCAAATGTTAAAGGATGGTATCATCCGGCCCTCTAAGTCGGCGTATTCTTCGCCTATTTTTCTAGTCCCAACACCCCAAGGTGGCTTCAGGCCTGTCATTGATTATAGGGCTCTCAATCGGAAGGTGGTGTTACAATCTGTGCCCCTTCCTGACCTTCATTCTTGTTTTTCATGGTTTCGTAAGGCCAAGTTCTTTACTATCTTGGACTTGAATCAGGCCTATAATCAAATTCCCCTTGCCGAAGAGTCTAAACATCTTACAGCGTTTGCCACGGATTGGAATTTATACGAATACAACCGCGTGCCTTTCGGGCTCCCCATGGGAGCAGCTGTACTCACTAGGCTGCTAGATAGGGTCTTCTCCGACATCAAATTTGAGTACTTGTATCACTACTTGGATGATGTCGTCGTATTTTCGGAGACCTTTGAAGAACATCTAGATCATCTGCGAGAAGTTCTCAATCACCTTCGTAAGGCGGGGTTAACTGTCAAGTTGTCCAAGGTTGCCTTTGCTAAGCCCTCTATGTCATTCCTAGGGCATATTGTGTCACCCGATGGTGTTGCAGTCGATCATTCTAGAACACAGGCCATCTGTGATTTTAAACCTCCCAAGGACATTAAAGGTATCGCCAGGTTCATTGGTATGGTGAATTTCTTCAGGAAGTTTATTCCTAACTTCGCTAATAGAGCGGCGCCCTTGAACCTTCTTCGTAGGAAAGGCATCAAATTCGAGTGGGGACCTTCTCAACAAGCCGCGTTTGAAGATCTTAAATTAGCTCTCTGTAATGCCCCTGTCCTTGCTATGCCTGATTTCTCAAAGAAATTCATCGTCCAAACTGACGCGTCATCATCAGCAGTAGCTGCAGTCCTTCTTCAAGAGACTGAACTAGGGAGGCGACCCATCGCCTATGCATCTAGGACTCTATCGGCTCAAGAAGCCGAGTATTCCATCTATGAGCTCGAAAGTTTGGCAGTCTTATTTGCCTTAGAAAAGTTCCGTCTCTATCTGGAACATGTCAAATTCGACCTGGAGACAGATAATCAAGCCTTAAGCTGGGTCTTAGGTAGGCCGCGTCGTACTGGTCGTATAGCCCGTTGGGCCATCCGTATTTCTGCTTTCCAATTCGATGTCAGGCATATCCGAGGTACCAAAAATGTTGTTGCGGATGGACTCAGCCGTATGTTTTCCAACGAGGTCGAGACCCATGATCCGGTCGATAATTCTTCACCTCCCGAGTCCATGCTATCTGATGTTAATGCCATCTTAACAGATGCTCCCATGCTCTTTAGGGATATCAAGAAATACCAACGTGAAGATCCGACGCTGGCTCTGATAATGGAAACCCTTTCTTCTGGGGAACATGTCGTCCCTTATGTTCTGAGGAATGGTGTTTTATGTTGCCCATCAAGGCATGATAAGATGATGAAGGTTGTCGTTCCAGCTGTTCTTGTACCTATGATCTTCAAGTACTATCATGAGACCCCATTAGGGGGGCATCTTGGAATCTTTAAAACCCGTGAAAAGATTCGTGAAAGGTTCATCTGGAAGGGTATGGACGGTGAAATCCGTGAACTAGTAAAAGCTTGTAAATCTTGTTTGCTTAGTAAACCAACCATGTCCACCAAGGTAGGCCTTCTGTCTTCGCATCAAGCGTCGCGCCCCATGGAACGCCTGTATATTGATTATGTAGGACCCTTCCCCCAGTCAAAGGGAAATGCCAACAAGTTCATCTTTGTATGCGTAGATGGTTTTACAAGATTTTCCTGGTTATTTCCGACTAAGCTGGCTACCGCTCAGTCCACCATTACTTGCCTAAATTCTATTTTTGCTTCTTTTGGACTGTGCCAATATATTGTGTCTGATAATGCTAAGGCGTTTACATCAAATCTTTTTCGTAAATTCTGTTCTGACTTGTCCATCTCTTATGTGACGACTTCTGCTTATTACCCTCAACCATCTCTGGCTGAACGGGTTAATCGTAATCTCAGGTCCGCGCTTATTGCCTATCACCATGAAGATCATTCTAGGTGGGACACGTCCCTGCATTGGTTAGCTTTTGCTTTGAATTCGGCGGTTCATGAATCTCACAAGTTTACTCCAGCTTCTTTGATGTTTAAGTTCGTTCCCAACACGCCGCTCTCTAACCTCTGGCCTCTGAGTGACATTCTACCCGAGACAATAGATCCGGATAATATCAAAGATCTTTGGAAGAAAGCTAAAGCCAATCTTAAGGTGTCTCATGAAAAGGTTAGTGAAAGATATGATCGTGGACGGAGACCCACCAATTTGAAGGTAGGTGACCAGGTGATGGTCAAGAACTTCGTTCCCGCGGGCAAGCTTGCCCCCAGATTTCATGGGCCGTGTATCATTCTCGATTTCCTTACGCCGGTTACGTTGTTATTAAGTAATCGAGCCACCGAGAGGATATTTAGGGTTCACCTGTCACAGGTGAAACCGGTGTAATTTCTGTGTTAACTTGCTTCATATTATTTTGAAAGAAATAGGAAGGTTATATTTTTTTTCCTCTGAGAGGTTTCACTTTTAGGCCTTCTGCCCTTGCAATCTGTTTCCTTTAAGCGTAATTATTTTTTGTAAACCTCCCCCGATCAGTTGAACTGCCATCCTGTCCTTGCCACGGCCATTACCACGCTCCCGTCTCCTGCTCCACACACACAGTGGCTTATAAAATGCCATGGATATCTGCACGCCACTGGCCCCTCAACCTCTCTACAAAGCCTGTGCCCTCAAAAAAAAATATGATGGTCCAACAAAATTCTGCCGCCTAGCTTTAATGTTTCAGTGCGCCCGCAGCCGCGCGGCACCGTGCCGCAACTGGGATAGAGGAAGGGCCCCCTCTACTCCAGCGAGGACAACATGTGCACGGCGAGCCGGAGCCCTCCTCCCGGCCAAGGCTGATGTGCGACGCACAACCTGTAACTGGCCCGCGACCTGCATGTTCACCGCGGGCGCGGCGTGCTTCAACACCACTGCTCCTCTCATAGTGCGGGCGAGCGGTATCTCAGGGTACTTGAGGGGTCCGAGCGGCCGCCTTTGGACACAAGCTGCAACGGCCAGTCTGGCCATCCAACTTAATCAACATCGAAATATTTAATCAACTACATGGACATTTACTATCAGCAATTACTACACTTGGGAATTCAACAGCAATATTTGGTGGACTTAGAAGATTTTTTTTTTCCTCAACTTCAAAACTAAAATTTTCCTTCTGAATTCAACTTCTACAAACATAAAGACATTTCTTCAACAGTTACTACAAGAATTTTGAAACTGGATCAGAATAAATTTAGAAAATTTTTATAAATACTTCTGCAATTAATCTCCATATCGACATCATAACTTGGACCTTGTTTTTAATGAATTTCATGTGTCACCCCTGGACGGGACTTTTGGGGGGGGAGGTCTGTACCGGGCGGTACACCTCCACGCCGCTAATTCAAACCTTGCGCCAGTTGAAACTCCCCTACTGGAATAAGTCTGAACTTTGTCTTATGTGTTAATTTTCAAGTTACCCTGAAGAGGTCACTACTTGGAAATTTTGAAGTTTCTGAACTGGGTCGTTTTCGACGTATTTTTGTTTTGTTGTAGTAAGAAGTGTGAACATTCTCTTCTAGAGGACACTACTGAAGAACTACAACGGTGCACCCTAGTGCGAAGTGAAAGAACTGTTTTTTCGGGAGAAAATTTAATTTCAAAAGTTTGTTCTTTGCTAAATTTCTTTCAGTCATTGTTTAAGTTGGCAATATTAACCCTTTCTTTCCCCTTGTTTTGAATTTAGCCAATCCCGAATTTCTTTAATTAATTTTCCACCAATAAAATGATTGTGGGCGGGTGTTTTCCTTCCTGAAACGTCTCGATCTTTCTGCGAGAGTATATAAACTGCTCATTTTAGGGTCTCTGCGCCACTTCAGTAACATCTTTCAGTGTGTAAAGTACATAGCAGGGGGCGGGAAGCGCCTCTTCCTTCGGGCAGCAGTTCAACAACAAGGTAATGGCCGATTAATAACTTCTTTTCTTGCTAGCTCAGCAGTTTAACTCTCGGGGCAGGTCCAAAGCTTTTCCACCATGTAACTTTCCCTAAAATGTAAAGAATCTTTGTATTTATTCTATCTTTTAAGCTTCATATTGGGATAGAGAGGGCTTAACCTTCTCGAGCTCGCTCTCATTTTGCATTGAGGTGAACTTATTTTCACAACCGTTTCTTCCTTAACGTAATGTAAATTGTTTCCTTCTAAAGTCACCTCTTTAGTATGGGATTAGCCCTTGCATTAACGGCCTAGTGCCAAGTAGGTTTTAAACAAAGTGTATTAGGAGCGCAAGTTCGCCTCCTCTCAAATTGGTATTTTAGAGGCCAGGTAATTAAATTTTCTCACTTAATAGGCCTCAGTAGGTTGGGTATCTTACCCCTGTGTTTATGTCCTTAGAGGACAACTTGAAGGTGGAGTTTGGTGTGGCCTTTGATAGGCTTAACCTTTGAGAGCAGATCGCTCTTTTGAAGTTTGTTTCTGCGCGCCTCGAGGAGGCTTTATGATGTAATTGGGAGCAAGTGCTCCTGGGCATGATTGGGGTCTTCTGCCCCTTTGTTGAATTCTGTATATCGTAAAGTTGGGCTAATTGCTCAAGAATTGGGTGTCTGGCTCTCGGAGCCCCAAATCCTGTAATTGTACATTCTCGATTAGTGGTTTTGCTACTCTGTACCTGCCATTATTGTTATTTCTTGTTTTTTGCTAAGAAAATATAACCTTGTTAAATTTTAAATTCACTTTAATTTCGTAGCCTGAGACCTGTTCACCCCCCGCACCTTCTTTCACCTCTAACTACCACGGAAAACTCCGTAACAATAATAATAATAATAATATGTTATTCATGTTATGACTCATTATTTTTCTGCCAGTTGTCATTTCATGATGGATGCGGATCTGCCTCATGGCACAAGCCAGAGCGAAGTGCAGCTTCCACTGAAGTCCCAGTCTCGTGACAATATGGAAGCTGCTGCTGCAAGGTAACGACATCGACTAGTGTGCGGGTGTTGCGTCACTCGTGCTGCTGCAGTGAGGAAAGCAACGGCAAACTACCTCACATCTCACCTTGATCAGCACGCCTCATTGGTACGACCTTTGGTTTTTGGGGTTTTCCTATAACTACATGACATTTAGTGGTGCTATTCGAGGATTCAAGAGCCTACTTGAGTCACATCTCTCAAAATGACAAACACATGCTGATACAACTGGTCAAACAAAGAAGATGACTATATTGGTCCTTCACTTTGTGGGTATTGTATGAAACATGCAGACAAACAAGTGACATTACTGTGAGCCCAGGGTGATTTAATGATCTATCGACCATCCAAAGAATGTGTAGGGAAACAAGCAGCCTGGTGATGTCTTCAATTTGTATAGCCAGTGCAGTTACACAGTGCTCTGTTGGGGAACCATCACCAATATGAGAAATCTAGTGAGGACATGTTTCCATGCTGTTGTGATTACATTTGTATCAGTTCCAAACTAATCTCGTCCAGAAATAAATCGGGTGACATTCCGTGCACCTACAAGTATACGAATATCTCTAAGATTTCAAAGAAAAAGTGTATTCACAATATTTTATAGATAATCAAGGGAACAAAATTTCATCATAAACCAATCACACCTTAGAAAGCACAGACCAGGCAAGTTGGCCGTGCTGTTAGGGCGCGCAGCTGTGACCTTGCATCCGGGAGACAGTGGGTTCAAGCCCCCTGTTGGCAGCCCTGAAGATGGTTTTCCATGATTTCCCATTTTCACACCAGGCAAATGCTGGGGCTGTACCTTAATTAAGGCCATGGCATGTCCTTCCCACTCCTAGCCCTTGCCTATCCCAATGTCTCCATAAGACCTATCTGTGTTGGTGTGACGTAAAGCAGCTAGCGCAAAAAAAAAAAAAAAGCACAGAATTGCATAGAAACTGTGTTTTCACAAAAACTGCATTTCCTCAAAACACTGCAATTGTGTATTGGTTTCTTACTCTTTAGCTAATGCCACAGTCCTGTTGTGCCCACTTGACAGTGCCCACAGTTCAAATCCTCCTTTGCTTCCTGGGAGAATGATTCCCAACTTTTCTTCGGCTACTACATTTTTGCAAACTTTTTTAGCTTCTATATATCTTGATCTACTCTCTTTAGTCCTTTGTGTTTTCTATTCCTTCCAAATTTTCTTCCTTTCCTTTAACATTTTCTTTCACTCTATCATTCCACCATGTTGTCTCTTTCACTCCCACCATTACTGATGTTCTGCCGGATGTTTTCCCTGCACACCTTACAAATGCACTCTTACATTTTTCCATTTTTGTTCAAGACGACTAATATCATTCCTTGGTATCAGTTTTTGTAACTCTCTCCTAAACTCTCACCGAATCTCCTTTTCCTTCAAACTCCAGACCCTAATCTTTCTTTCTCTTTTTACTTGCAGTTTTGTAACCTTGCCTACCTTCAACTTTGCTATCACTGCTCTATGGTCAAGCCAAACTCTTCCTAAGGCACAGCTATAAAATCCATAACATCTTTCCAATGTCCTTTTTCATTAATATTAAATCAATCGTTTTCATTCTTCCGTCTTCCCATCCATATCTAGTAATCTTCGGGCTATGTTTCTTTCTGAACCATGTGTTTCCTATTATTATATGATTCCTCTGGCATATCCCTATCTTGATTTATGTTGCTAAATCTGTAAGGACTTAGAATTTCTTCTCTTCCAACTTTCTTGCTTCCCGCTTATGAATTCAGATCTGCCATTATAATTACTTCCTTGTCATTGAAGCATTTTTTGCATTTCCTCACGGAATTGTCCTGTATTCACTTCTTTATTTCCAGTTTGTGGAGCATGTACTTGGAACAGATCTTGTGTTGATGTCTAAAATTGTATCCTTCCTATGAACATTCTGTCACTGATCTTCTTCGCTTCCCCCACATATTCCAGGACATTCTTTCTAATGATCATTCCTTCTGTGTTTACTGCATCCTGCTCTCCACTGCAACACAGTCTGTACTCTTCCTTCAGTTTTCGTTCCCCTCGTCCTTCCATTTTGTTTCACTATGACCAACGATGGCATTGTCCACCTTTTTCATGCAGCTCTTTGGTTTTATATGTCAGGGTTATAATGTTGACTGTCCTGATTTGGATATATTGTGATACTGATTGCCCAATTCTCCCAGCTCCCCCAGAACCTGAAGAACTGTGTATTGCCTGCTGGGGATACCCTAGCATTTTCCAAGGCAACACTATATTTGCACTAATTTTATGGTTTTATTACAATGGCTTCACCACACGCAAAGTTATTTTAGAGTTGCTGCCAGCAGGTGATGAGTCTGCCCTTAACATGCAGTACAGATACCTTCCATAGCAGCCCCTAACCTGGGGACAGATGCTGCTATGTAATTTCCCCACACTGAGAGGGCCATCACTCCACTTACGAGAACTCATCTGCCTGAAGCGGTTGGTCCTCACCGCCCGACATTCAGCGCACAGTTGCGGTTTACTCAATTACTGTAGTGGACTAGACTGGCCAGACAACAGTACAGGACAGTAAACTACTTGAATTTGTTTATATATCTGAGAGTGTTTGTATGAACATAATGCAACTCCAAGAGATTTTAAGCTAATATATCTTCAAATAACAGTTTTTCAATGAGGTTAACTGTAAGAAAGAAGCCACTATAAATCTTCATCTATATATATGAAATAAGAGTTTTGTCTGTACAATGCTCAGAATTCGAAAAGAATGGTATTTCTGTATCGATCATGTCTACAGTAACAAGGAAATGCACTTTTTACTTTTGTGTAATTTCTGTCTGTCTGTCTGTCTGTATGTATGTATGAACACGCATCACAAGAAAACAGCTGAAGAGAATTTAATGAAAATCAGCATGAATAGTCAGCGGATGAGCCACTACATTCTAGGCTATAAATAATTTTATTCACGCTGAGTGAAATGGTAGTTTAGGGGAAGGCCTAAAATTTAATTCTCAAATACAGTATTTACATGATTATTGGTTATATCAATAAATACTACCTAACTAAAGTTATATAGACATACATTTCCAATCATTTGTCTTATATATTTTTACTGTACCACCTATGACAACACAGATATTCATGAATTAGCATTTTTGTTGCTAAGTCCATATCAACACTGAGCCACGAGAAAATGAGTAAACAGAATTTAATGAAAATCGGTATATAGAGTTGAGGAATAAGAAAATACAGTCTAAGCTATAAATAATTTTATACACCCTGGATGAAATGGTAGTTTTGGGGAAAGTGGATAAAATCTAATTTTTAAAGGTACTTATGTTATTGGTCCTATTGAAAAGTACTACATAACAAAAGTTATGTTGTTGTTTGAGTCATCAGTCCATAGACTGGTTTGATGCAGCTCTCCATGTCACCCTATCCTGTGCTAACCTTTTCATTTCTACGTAACTATTGCATCCTACATCTGCTCTAATCTGCTTGTCATATTCATATCTTGGCCTACCCCTACCGTTCTTACCCCCTACACTTCCTTCAAAAACCAACTGAACAAGTCCTGGGTGTCTTAAGATGTGTCCTATCATTCTATCTCTTCTTCTTGTCAAATTTAGCCAAATCGATCTCCTCTCACCAATTCGATTCAGTACCTCTTCATTCGTGATTCGATCTATCCATCTCACCTTCAGCATTCTTCTGTAACACCACATTTCAAAAGCTTCTATTCTCTTTCTTTCTGAGTCAGTTATCGTCCATGTTTCACTTCCATACAATGCCACGCTCCACAGGAAAGTGTTCAAAAACATCTTTCTAATTCCGATATCAATGTTTGAAGTGAGCAAATTTCTTTTCTTAAGAAAGCTCTTCCTTGCTTGTGCTAGTCTGCATTTTATGTCCTCCTTACTTCTGCCATCGTTAGTTATTTTACTACCCAAGTAACAATATTCATCTACTTCCTTTAAGACTTCATTTCCTAATCTAATATTTTCTGCATCACCTGCCTTCGTTTGACTGCACTCCATTACTTTTGTTTTGGACTTATTTATTTTCATCTTGTACTCCTTACCCAAGACTTCATCCATACCATTCAGCAACTTCTCGAGATCTTCTGCAGTCTCAGATAAAATAACAATATCATCAGCAAATCTCAAGGTTTTGATTTCCTCTCCTTGGACTGTGATTCCCTTTCCAAATTTCTCTTTGATTTCCTTCACTGCCTGTTCTATGTAAACATTGAAAAGGAGAGGGGACAAACTGCAGCCTTGCCTCACTCCTTTCTGGATTGCTGCTTCTTTTTCAAAGCCCTCGATTCTTATCACTGCAGACTGATTTTTATACAGATTGTAGATAATTCTTCATTCTCGGTATCTGATCCCTATCATCTTCAGAATCATAAATAGCTTGGTCCAATCAACATTATCGAATGCCTTTTCTAGATCTACGAATGCCATGTACGTGGGTTTGTCCTTCTTGATTCGATCCTCTAAGATCAGACGTAAAGTCAGCATAGCTTCACGTGTTCCTACATTTCTTCTGAAGCCAAATTGATCTTCTCCCAACTCAGCTTCAACTTGTTTTTCCATTCTTCTGTAAATAATACGTGTTAAAATTTTGCAGGCATGAGATACTAAACTAATGGTGCGGTAGTTTTCACACCTGTCAGCACCGGCTTTCTTGGGAATAGGTATAACACCATTCTGCTGAAAATTGGATGGGACTTCTCCTGTCTCTTACATCTTGCAGACTAAATGAAATAACCTTGCCATGCTGGTTTCTCCTAAGGCAGTCAGTAATTCAGAGGGAATGTCATCAATTCCAGGTGCCTTGTTCCTATTGAGGTCACTCACAGCTCTGTCAAACTCTGACCTCAAAATTGGGTCTCCCTTTTCATCAGCATCAACAGCCTCTTCATGTTCCAGAACCAAATTATCTACATCTTTACCTTGATACATTTGTTGGATATGCTCCTGCCATCTTTCTGCTTTGTCTTCTTTCCCTAGAAGTGGTTTTCCATCTGAGATCTTAATATTCATACACCTAGATTTCCTTTCTCCAAAGGTTTCCTTGATTTTCCTGTATGCAGCATCTACCTTTCCCAGGACCATACAGCCTTCGACCTCCTTGCATTTCTCCTTCAGCCATTCTTCCTTAGCTGCCTTGCACTTTCTATCCACTTCATTCTTTAATCGCCTGTATTCTTTTCTGCCCTCTTCATTTCTAGCATTCTTGTATTTTCGTCGTTCATCAATCAGGTCTAGTATCTCCTGAGTTATCCACTGATTCTTAGTTGATCTTTTCTTCCTGCCTAACATTACTTCAGCAGCCCTACTGACTTCATTTTTCATGACTCTCCACTCTTCCTCTATAGTGTTTCCTTCAGCCTTTTCATTTAGTCCTTGTGCAACATGTTCCTTGAAACAATCCCTCACATTCTTTTCTTTCAACTTGTCTAGATCCCATCTTTTTGCATTCTTTCCTTTCTTCAATTTCTTCAACTTCAGATGGCATTTCATGACCAACAAGTTGTGGTCAGAGTCCACGTCTGCTCCTGGGAAAGTTTTGCAATCCAACACCTGGTTTCTGAATCTCTGCCTAATCATAATGAAGTCTATTTGATACCTTCCAGTGTCTCCAGGTCTCGTCCACGTATACAGCCGTCGTTTGTGGTGTTTGAACCAAGTATTGGCAAGGACTAAATTATGATCAGTGCAGAATTCAACCAGACGACTTCCTCTTTCGTTCCTTCGTCCCAATCCAAATTCTCCAACTGTACTACCTTCTCTTCCTTGGCCTACCACTGCATTCCAGTCTCCCATCACAATTAGATTCTCGTCACCTTTTACATATTGTATTAAATCTTCTATCTCCTCATATATTCTTTCGATTTCTTCATCATCCGCTGAACTAGTAGGCATATAGACCTGCACTATTGTGGTGGGCATTGGTTTGGTGTCTATCTTGACGACAATAATTCTTTCACTATGCTGGTCGTAGTAGCTTACCCGCTGCCCTATTTTCTTTTTCATTACTAAACCAACTCCTGCATTTCCGCTATTTGATTTTGTGTATATATTTCTGTAGTCGCCTGACCAAATATCCTGCTCTTCCTGCCAACGTACTTCACTTATGCCAACTACATCTAACTTTAGCCTATCCATCTCCCTTTTCAGATTCTCTAACCTACCACAACGATTCAAACTTCTAACATTCCACGCTCCGACTCGCAGAATGTCAGTATCCATCTTCCTGATGATCGCCCCCTCTCGTGTAGTCCCCACCCGGAGATCCAAATGGGGGACTAGTTTACCTCCGGAATATTTTACCCGGGAGGAAGCCATCATCAGTACATCATTCATACAGAGAGAGCTGCATGTCCTCGGGAGTTAGTTACGGCTGTAGTTTTCCGTTGCTTTCAGCCGTGTAGCAGTATCAACACAGCTAAGCCATGTTGATTATTAATACAAGGCCGTATCAGTCAATCATCCAGACTGGCGCCCTTGCAACTACCGAAAGGCTGCTACCGCCCTTTCGATGAACCATTCGTTAGTCTGGTCTCTCAACAGATACCCATCCGATATGGTTGCACCTGCGGCTCGGCTATCTGCATCATTGGGACACGCAAGCCTCCCCACCGCGGCAAGGTCACATGGTTCACAGAGGAGGAACAAAAGTTATAGAGAATACAATTTCCGATCATTTATGTTTTATTCAGTTTTACTGTTGCGACTATGATAAGAGTGGTATTTCAGAGTTGGAGGAAAACTAAATGTGAAGCCCTACAATATCAAAAGCGCATAGCAATGGTCAATGATAACATTACATTGGCCATTGTTTGTTGTGATGTTCTTTGTCTCTTATGGTGCCACTCATCTCCCATAGATGGGATTACTGCTGTGTACCGATATAGGATATAGGCGGGAAATAGGTGGGGAGTTAGATAACTTTCTTTTTAGTATGACAGTCCTCTGGTTCATACATTTTCTGATACTGCTGGTACGTAACACACTGGTTCATCATAGTATTCCTGCTATTCGATCCCTACTCTGACGTGCTGTTTTGAATGAGCCATGTGCACACTTAAGGCAGAGGCTCACTTAGTAGTAGTAGTAATAGTATGACCCGGTCTAGAATTATAATTTAGGCCTATATATATGACTTACTATCTACAAAAAAAAAAAAATACTGTAGGGGTAGTAAAAACCGAGCATCCCTTCGAGTGGGCATGAGAAGGGTGTGACATGTAAAAATAATTTTAAAAAGAATATTATTGTTGAATCTGTAGAATTCTGGGTTTCTGAGATAAACAGTGACATACTCAGTAATGTTTAAGTCAAAGTTAAGCCTCCATCATTATGGAGATTGAAAGGACAAGAAAAGTTATGTCCAAAATGGCCGAGATTATGGATGTATATGTGTATATTCCAGCAGAGCTCTTAACGTAACTTGGTACACATGACTTAAAATATGGAAAGATGTACTGTGGGGGTAACACAGCATTAGCAGCACTAGGCGGAGGGGCAGAATGGGGTGAATTATTAAAATAATAGGAAATAACCCATATTAATGTACAATCTACTTTTTGGAATCCTTGTGATAAATAGTGATTCTCTGGATGTCGTCGTCAAAGTTCAGCCCCGATTGGGTTGGAAGGGAGTGAAAAAAAGGTCCAAAATGACCAGACGCATGGACGGATGAATGGATGTTCCAGTACAGCTCTCAATCAAACTTGGTACACACATGACTTACCATTTCAAAAAAAAACTGTGGGGTTAAGACATCCCCAGGACTGCTAGCGGAGCGAATAACATGAGAAAATAATTTAAAATAGCCAATTTTAGTGTCTTATCCACAGTTTTTAGGGTTGCTGAAATGAAATGTTTTACTCTGGATGCATTTGACTCCAAGTACAGCCTTGATCAGCATGGAGATTCAAAAAGTGCAAAAAAATGTATAAAATGACCAAGAAGATTGTTGATTCCATACATTTTGGACTCCGTAGGCTGATTGGTGACAGTCTGAATAGTGTACATTATAACCATTGTACAATGTGTAAATACACTGACTGACAGTGACAATGCAACACCAAGGAGGAGTGGTTCGAAAGGGATGAAAGTTGGGGAAAAAACAGAGATGGCACGGATGAATAATTGATGTTTATTTCAAACCGATATGCAGGTTACACAATGCGCACGGCATCGACTCAGTAGGATGTAGGACCACCGTGAGCGGCGATGCATGCAGAAACACGTCGAGGTACAGAGTCAATAACAGTGCGGATGGTGTCCTGAGGGATGGTTCTCCATTCTCTGTCAACCATTTGCCACAGTTGGTCGTCCGTACGAGGCTGGGGCAGAGTTTGCAAACGGCGTCCAATGAGATCCCACACATGTTCGATTGGTGAGAGATCCGGAGAGTACGCTGGCCACGGAAGCATCTGTACACCTCGTAGAGCCTGTTGGGAGATGCGAGCAGTGTGTGGGCGGGCATTATCCTGCTGAAACAGAGCATTGGGCAGCCCCTGAAGGTAGGGGAGTGCCACCGGCCACAGCACATGCTGCACGTAGCGGTGGGCATTTAACATGCCTTGAATACGCACTAGAGGTGACGTGGAATCATACGCAATGGCGCCCCAAACCATGATGCCGCGTTGTCTAGTGGTAGGGCGCTCCATAGTTACTGCCGGATTTGACCTTTCTCCACGCCGACGCCACACTCGTCTGCGGTGACTATCACTGACAGAACAGAAGCGTGACTCATCAGAGAACACGACGTTCCGCCATTCCCTCATCTAAGTCGCTCTAGCCCGGCACCATGCTAGGCGTGCACGTCTATGCTGTGGAGTCAATGGTAGTCTTCTGAGCGGGCGCCGGGAGTGCAGGCCTCCTTCAACCAATCGACGGGAAATTGTTCTGGTCGATATTGGAACAGCCAGGGTGTCTTACACATGCTGAAGAATGGCGGTTGACGTGGCGTGCGGGGCTGCCACCGCTTGGCGGAGGATGCGCCGATCCTCGCATGCTGACGTCACTCGGGCTGCGCCTGGACCCCTCGCACGTGCCATATGTCCCTGCGCCAACCATCTTCGCCACAGGCGCTGCACCGTGGACACATCCCTATGGGTATCGGCTGCGATTTGACGAAGCGACCAACCTGCCCTTCTCAGCCCGATCTCCATACCCCTCGTAAAGTCGTCTGTCTGCTGGAAATGCCTCCGTTGACGGCTGCCTGGCATTCTTAGCTATACACGTGTCCTGTGGCACACGACAACACGTTCTACAATGACTGTCGGCTGAGAAATCACGGTACGAAGTGGGCCATTCGCCAACGCCGTGTCCCATTTATCGTTCGCTACGTGCGCAGCACAGCGGCGCATTTCACATCATGAGCATACCTCAGTGACGTCAGTCTACCCTGCAATTGGCATAAAGTTCTGACCACTCCTTCTTGGTGTTGCATTTGCTCTGTCAGTCAGTGTACGTATAATTTACTCTATTGGTTTGAAAGGATCTCCTACCTGTCAGACAATTTGTGGTACCAGAAAGTAACAGTTTAATGCAAAACTAAATAACCTCAATTAAAACTTAAAATTATACTCACAACAATACTTCTAAATCTACATGATTTCATAACGTATCAATCAACATCACAATAAAGGAATCTACAAAACTTCACTTTAAAAGGGTAATAGAAATCCAAAATGTAAACATTCAAAATATCAACCAAGCAGAGCTGGGTACTACAGCTAGTGAATATATAAAAAATATATTGAACAATGAAACATTGGTTTACCAATTTCTGTGCTTAATTGGCATACAATGAAAAAATTAAATTGATTTCAACATATTCTGAACTCAAACAATGCTGAATTTCTAGATTTAGTTGACAATCTCTTTTATTGGAGGCACAAACATCTTTATATTTCTGAAAAAACTGAGAATGCTTAGGAAGAATTGTTGCAGATCAAATTTCAGATGATAAAAACACGGTGACGAATACCACAGGGGCAGGGAAAGAATGAAGAAATTGTTCAGAGTCGTTCAAAGGTATTATAAACAAACCCACTTCAGAAATATCTTGATTTACAACAGATAATTTTTACAGGCTACAATCAATATAATTCTATCTAGAAACACATTAAATATGTTTTTGAAGTTTCTGAATATCTCACTTAATACTAACCACTAGCTTTTTAATATATTAAGAGTTTAAATGTAACCTTGTATAGAAAGAATTAAAATGACAAATAGGCCGGTTCACAGAGACACCACTGAGCATGACACTCAGTAAGTAAATAAGATGCTCCATATTATAGTGCACTTACTTTTTTTCTTCCTTGATGTTTGGAACCAGTTGATGTTGTACGAATATTTCCTTCTTAATGTCTACAGAAGGCTACAAGTAAGAAATAAGGAAAGGAGAGTAAAGAGATGAATCAAAATATATAAACAAGAAAGAGCTGACAAAATAAATTTCATAATGGCACAATGAAATAATCATTAATTTATCTTCAAATTCAAAAATGTAAGAGACAGAAACAAAGTGTTGAATCAAGTCATAACTACATAAAGAAGTACAAAAATGACAGGATAGCATTACAAGAGGTAGCAACAGAAAATGAGAAACTTGAAAGGATGAGGAAAATCTCCATATCCTTACACAATACCATCCCTTGATTTCTCTGTCCACTGCTTCCACTTTCCACACTCTTTATCCTATTACACTGCCTGACAAAAAAATTGAAGCACCCAGAAGGGGAGAAGAAAAAAAAAGAAACTTCACGTGTTAAGGGGGTACGTGGTCTCATTTCAATGATTACAAAATTGAGTCAAATTTACAAGAACCTGCCAATATGAGCCCACATCAGTATGACACATTACACCCTCTGGCTTTGTGACCGAGTTGATGTCCAAGCTGATCCCACACACGTTCTATCGGGGACAGATCTGGGGATCTTGCTGCCCATGGGAGTACCTCAACATCATGCAGACAGTTCGCAAACATGCGCCATGTGTGGACAAGCACTGTCCTGTTGAAAAATAGCACCACGACACTGTCGCATGACAGGTAACCCATGAGAATGCATGATGTCCATGACATATCATTATGCCATCAGAATTTCATCTATCACTACCAGCTATGACCTGAAGTCATACCATGATGCCAGAAGTAATACTGCTGTGCCTCTCCAAACTCCTAAACATTGGCAGAATGGGATCTCTCCCAAGGTCATCGGCATACTCGCGGACAATGGTAATCCGGGGTAGTACGGGACTGCAATTCATTGTTGAACACAATGTGACGTCATTCATCAGCAGTCCACGCTTCCCGGTCACGGCACCACTCCAAAGATAGCCATTTGTGTTGTGGTGTTAACAGCAGCCTAGGCATGGGACAGTAATTCGCTAACCCACCTGCTGTTAGTCCCCGACGAATGGTGCGGGATAAAACAAAATGTTGCACGGAGTCCATTACTCGTTCAGGGATGGCAGGCACAGTTGCCAAGGGGTTACGATGTGCTTGGTGCACAATACAACAATCCTCCCTGGTGGTCGCCAGACATCGTCGACTATAACCTTGACAACGAGTATGTCTTACCCTCATGTTCTCATGCAGTCCAACATCAAGCAACAATTTTGATCCAAATGCCCAACAAATCTGGATATTGCACAATTCGACAAGCTGGCAAACTGGAGACCCACAATGAGCACACTGTCAGACTCTGTCAGGTGCCGACAATGCTGTATCCCACAAGTACGCAGCATCACCATGACCTTCTGAGTGGTCACCCAATATCTGATACTGTTCACACCCCTTACACACACTACCAGGCCAGTTAACAACACTAATGAACTCTGGTGCCATTCTGTCACAGAGAATTGCAACTCTAATCATTTACACAGTATTCAATGGTACTACATTGACATCCAGCCATTTCTTCTGGCAGAGTATGTGCTCTGTTCCCCGTTGTAATCTTTCTAATTATGACTTGATTTGTTGCCTTTTGTCCCTTTCTTTTGCAAAGCAGGTTCCAACAATCATGTGGACATATAATGGTCCTCATCCCAACAGAGCTTTACATACAGATTACTTGTCTACCATCATTCCCTGACAGTTTTCCCAATAATTTTATCCAATGACAAATTTTGCACAGACTTTCTTTCCCAAAAAACATATTGTATCAACTGTTAATCTCACAGTATTCTTATCCTATCACACATCTTTCCCAACAGGTAGACAGTGCTTTAATCATAACCACGGAATACCATTGAGTGTAGTAGGCAAGCACCATCCTTATCTGTTAACCACACTAAAAGAATCCCAAAAAGAACAAAGTGATTCTGAGACAGCCCTTGTACAACCAATTAAAGCTCAACCTCAAAAGAAGTGAATTTGACTTCAGGACAGGATAAAATCAGTTACTTTAGAATAAAATATATCATATACCAGAGGTCACTCCAGACCATAGGGTATGCATTGATTTTAGGATGGAAATTTAACGATATGCATTTTTCGCCAAAACATTTATCATAAATGATAAATGTTAAGCATGGACAAAAAATAATACACAGTAAAATGAAAAAAATGAACCCATTTTAGTCCAAAATACGTTGAATTTCACTGTCCAGATTTTTTTTTTTTTTGCTAGGGGCTTTACGTCGCACCGACACAGATAGGTCTTATGGCGACAATGGGATAGGAAAGGCCTACGAGTTGGATGGAAGCGGCCGTGGCCTTAATTAAAGTACAGCCCCAGCATTTGCCTGGTGTGAAAATGGGAAACCACGGAAAACCATTTTCAGGGCTGCCGATAGTGGGATTCGAACCTACTATCTCCCGGATGCAAGCTCACAGCCGCGCGCCTCTACGCACACTGTCCAGAATTTTTACTCCCTAGACCTAATAGGTCTTTTACCCATGGGCATATCAATTTTTCCCTAGAAGGCAGTCCTGTGTGTCTTTCTGCTGCCCGATGAACATGTTGTTTTGAATATTCCATGTATTCTAACTCAAATGCTGCTCTATAAAAATAGCTATTAACAGGTGGCACTCGTAACTTTTCAAAAGATTAAGTTAGGTAGCTCATCCAAGACAATGGTGTTATAACAGGTGCATTTTTGTGTAGTCAGTGACAAATATCTAGAGACCCTCAGATCATAAGGTATAGAGATGTTTCAGGCTGTACTCCCTTGGTTGAAAAGTACATCTTACTGTCAAAAAAATCTAGTATATAAAGAAGAAAGTATGATGAACAATTATGTGAGAATATTTGGGTAAAATTTTAAGCTGTATGTTTCTGAGACATATGTAAATAATTTCACAAACAAAAAAATTCTACCTCATAAGAAATGTAGGTCTAATAATTTCATAATAATCATTAATGTTTTTACTGGGAGAAAATAAATGGTGAGAATGTATCTGGACATAGACTGGAGAAGAGATCATGAGGAAAATTTTATTGGAAATATTGTCAAAGGGCAAAAATAGAAGTAACAAAATCTGTTTTGAGAAAACAAATTCTGTAAAAAAAAGAACTCGGAAAATTCTCACTTTATCACCTAAATCTGAACAGACAAATGAATTAAATTTGTATGTAAAGTTTAGATTGACAATATCTCCTTAGTTCATGAATGCAACTACCTTGAAACTTTCTCAGAAGTGAATCATGACTGTTCTAATAATTGTTAACATTTGGAATGGTTGACTGAATTCATGAATTTAATCTGAACTAAGGAAAGTTAAGGAAACATAAGGTACTGTGAGGTTATTGTAGAGTATTTTTACAATCTTTCTTTCAACAAGAAGTACAACTGCTGGAATTAATCTCATCCCAATAATTATTGAATGTTTCTGTAAGCAATGTCTTAAAATGTAATTTAGCTATTAATTAAAAATCGACTCACGCCCGCACATCAGATAACTTCCGTCGCACGTTTTCACATTCATGTTCGGAAATCCCCAAAGTGTGGCTTTCAAAATTCCATATATCAGCATGCTTTCAAAATTCTAACCACTAATATGCTTTCCTCCCTTACAGTTAAGATGGCCTGCCTCTTCAGGTTTGTCTTGTTAACTTTCATCCCTAGGGTCTAGGTATCGCCGACTTCTCTGGCAGCTTCTCTGGATAATACAGATGTTGATTCCCATAGGGAATTTAAAATATTTGTCCCGAATGAGTAAATTTATAATACCAATATAATGGTCCGTTATTGGACATTATAAATTTTCCAGTTAACTCATTGCTTCATGCTTCTTATAAGTGACTTAGCTGGAAAATTTATAATGTCCAATAACGGACCATTATATTGGTATTATAAATTTACTCATTCGGGACAAATATTTTAAATTCCCTATGGGAATCAACATCTGTATTATCTGATGGCCAGGCAGGCATCAATTTTTTGGGAAATGAGACATAGCTCTCATAGTGCATTGGCACTGCTGGTGGCTTCAAGTAGCCTATGCAGTGGCCTCCACGGTATGCACTAGCCTTGCGTCTTGGGTGGTGTGCTAAGTCCCAACTGATGAGCCTAACTTAGCACACGAGGGCGAAACGCAGGCAACCAAGAATGAGTTAGCTGGAAAATTTATAATGTTCAATAACGGACCATTATATTGGTATTATAGCTTCTCTGGAAGCGAGCCATTCATCCAGTATAACTTTAACAGCTTTAACGAGCATATGTGCAATATAATTATGATAGACCATTTGCCAAGTTTCTTCATATTTTTGGGGAAATGTCCAAAGTACCCCTTTAAGCACCCTAATTAGAAAAATTAACATGCCTGCAAACGTATGATGCTCGAATAACCATAAATTGATCTCAACAGAACTACAGTTTGTACAAAATACTAAAACAAAATTTATTTCAATTCACTGTTCTCCGCTTCTCGTAAACATTATGAGACAATGCCGAACTTTGTGTGTGCTATGCTGCTGTTCAGAACATTGCGCCTTGCTTCTTATAAGTGACTTACCTTCTACTTCTCCTGAATTTTACTTTGCCTATCCCCGTTATTTTATATTGCCTAGTCAACTGTTTTTATGTGGACTTGATCTTTAATTTCTTTCTCACCTATGCATTGTTTTTTTTTTATTCGGCTGATGACCTGGATTGGGGTCGAAACCGGTACCGCTCCCGCTTATAATTAAACAGGAATGTAACTCTACATTTCCTATTTGTTTGTATTGGATAGGTCGAAATACCTTATTTATTATTTCAATTTAATATATTGCGTGTAGCAGTAAGTGCAGCTGTGGTTACAGCGCAATATATTGCGTGTCGGAATTTGAAGTGATATATCTTCGTAACTGTATGTCTTTGAACAACGATTGAAAAACCGTTAGCTTCCTACATCTGCTGGCTATATTTTGAAGTTGTTAGGTTATTGTTATCACCACGGGGAGTGCTGGATATGAAATATTTTAAAGCGGATGTCTTCTGCTTTAGTGAGTCAATTGCTAACAGTTGAACATGGCTGTGCGAAGTCGAGCTGAGTTGCTAAGAAGCGACGATGCAGTTCGTGAAATTCTTATGAATACTGAAAGTGATTGTTCAGTATTTGAAGACAGTGATGAAGACGATGTAGGAGGTATATCTGGAAATAATTCAAGTGGCGAAGACTTAAATGAAAGTGAGGATGAGAACTTACAGCCGCCACGTCCAAAGCGAACGAACGTAAATAAAGCGCCTAGTAATCACAGAGTTTGGAAAGACGAGACTATAACTAACAAATTCATGCCAACCACTTTAGCTTCGATAGCAGTAAGTCAGGATATCAGAAGGTTTCACTGAAGAAAAATTATTCAGAAATTGACATTTTCAAAAAATTGTTTTCCGCCTCTGTGGTGTAGTGGTTTGTGTGATTAGATGCCACTCCTAGAGGCCCGGGTTTGATTCCCAGCTCTGCCATGAAATTTGAAAAGTGGTACCAGGACTGGAACCGGGTTCACTCAGCCTCGGGAGGTCAAATGAGTAGAGGTGGGTACGATTCCTCCCCTCAGCCATCCTGGAAGTGGTTTTCCATGGTTTCCCACTTCTCCTCCAGGGTGTGCAGTGGACTAAGAAACCTGACTCTCAAAGGGTTAATAAAAATGCATTCTCACAATATAATATGAACCACGACTGTCAATTGGTGAGATGACAAGAAATGAGTGCTAGATCAATGCAGAATATCCATGTTAAGAAAATGAAGTGCATATCTGTCTGCAGAGAAACCCCTGTCTAAATTAACAGCAAATTATAGTATGCAGAATATTTTGAAGACAAAGCACAGTGAAAAATATGAAAAATACCTATGGTTCATACGTATCTGCCTGTAGAGATCTAGCTGTTCCCATTGAATCTCCCATGACATTATTCTTTTCACCAGGGAAGGATCTGGATTGGACCAGACTGATTTCAGAGTCACTTGGATGAACAATCAATTAACATACCCTAAATTTAATAACAATAATTATCATTGTGTTGCTATAAAATCAATGGTAGTGTTGAAATTAATTGCTAAATGATAAACAGGCAGCTGAGGGCAGTTAGCTGTCAATGACGCACAATGACAAATCTACAGATGATTTTATTTTAAAGTTACAGAAAACAATACCAAAATGGAGATTTTGGCACCTCAAGTTGAATTTCTACAAACCTATTTTACTATCTCATAAAGCTTCAATGACAAAATAAAATAAACTATTGTATGAAATCTGTCATCATCCACAGCATAGATGAGTCATTTCGTCATGGAATGGAGAACAATATAAAAATGACAGGAGATAGGCAATATTTAGATTTGTACACAGACCATTTTGCCAAGTTTCATTGCAATTGATACCTTTGATACATCATGTTACATTTAAAACTGAAGCAAACAGTTACTTCTTTTAAGCACTTATATATTACAGCAGGATATCATCATATACCATGTCTCATTGCATTTGGTCTGCCCCAACCCAAACAGATTCTTGTCAGATGATTCTCTGCACGATCGACATGGTGACATCCCCTAACACATGTAGTAGGAAGCAACTTTTGCATGAAATTTTACACTGACTGACAGAGCAAATGCAACACCAAGAGGGAGTGGTTCGAAAGGGATGAAAGTTGGGGAAAAAACAGAGACGGCACGGACGAATAATTGATGTTTATTTCAAACCGATATGCAGGTTACACAATGCGCACGGCATCGACTCAGTAGGATGTAGGACCACCGCGAGCGGCGATGCACGCAGAAACACGTCGAGGTACAGAGTCAATAAGAGTGCGGATGGTGTCCTGAGGGATGGTTCTCCATTCTCTGTCAACCATTTGCCACAGTTGGTCGTCCGTACGAGGCTGGGGCAGAGTTTGCAAACGGCGTCCAATGAGATCCCACACGTGTTCGATTGGTGAGAGATCCGGAGAGTACGCTGGCCACGGAAGCATCTGTACACCTCGTAGAGCCTGTTGGGAGATGCGAGCACTGTGTGGGCGGGCATTATCCTGCTGAAACAGAGCATTGGGCAGCCCCTGAAGGTACGGGAGTGCCACCGGCCGCAGCACATGCTGCACGTAGCGGTGGGCATTTAACGTGCCTTGAATACACACTAGAGGTGACGTGGAATCATACGCAATAGCGCCCCAAACCATGATGCCGCGTTGTCTAGCGGTAGGGCGCTCCACAGTTACTGCCGGATTTGACCTTTCTCCACGCCGACGCCACACTCGTCTGCGGTGACTATCACTGACAGAACAGAAGCGTGACTCATCGGAGAACACGACGTTTCGCCATTCCCTCATCCAAGTCGCTCTAGCCCGGCACCATGCCAGGCGTGCACGTCTATGCTGTGGAGTCAATGGTAGTCTTCTGAGCGGACGCCGGGAGTGCAGGCCTCCTTCAACCAATCGACGGGAAATTGTTCTGGTCGATATTGGAACAGCCAGGGTGTCTTGCACATGCTGAAGAATGGCGGTTGACGTGGCGTGCGGGGCTGCCACCGCTTGGCGGCGGATGCGCCGATCCTCGCGTGCTGACGTCACTCGGGCTGCGCCTGGTCCCCTCGCACGTGCCACATGTCTCTGCGCCAACCATCTTCGCCACAGGCGCTGCACCGTGGACACATCCCTATGGGTATCGGCTGCGATTTGACGAAGCGACCAACCTGCCCTTCTCAGCCCGATCACCATACCCCTCGTAAAGTCGTCTGTCTGCTGGAAATGCGTCCGTTGACGGCGGCCTGGCATTCTTAGCTATACACGTGTCCTGTGGCACACGACAACACGTTCTACAATGACTGTCGGCTGAGAAATCACGGTACGAAGTGGGCCATTCGCCAACGCCGTGTCCCATTTATCGTTCGCTACGTGCGCAGCACAGCGGCGCATTTCACATCATGAGCATACCTCAGTGACGTCAGTCTACCCTGCAATTGGCATAAAGTTCTGACCACTCCTTCTTGGTGTTGCATTTGCTCTGTCAGTCAGTGTATATTGCAAAGATAACTCCAACCAATTTATGACATCAAAGTTTCAAGCAACAATTTATACAAAACTCACACTACTTCTTAACAACAAGCTAACATGCCACGGCCTGAAATAGGCAATTCACCCAATATACTGCTAGTAGCACTGATCCAAGCTGCCACACGCAACGCACACTGCAAAGAATTTTGGAACTAAATCCGTTGTTGTATGGTAGGGAATAGAGGGCCTTGGACCGATGCTAGTTGTCACACAACACCTAACTGTGCATTACAGTACCCAGTTGAAAACCCTCTTAGACTGTCATATACGAAAACTATCAAGCCAAAAGAAACTACTGATTTTAAGAGTAGCTTCAGAATAATGTCTTATAATAAGGAATCTACCATTGATAATGAACCAATAGTTTTCTCACATTATTATGCTCAGCATCCGTAACAGTAACAGTAGAATAATAACTCACAGGAATCCCGCTTTCAAGGATATTTACATAGTAAAATGTTTAGTAGCTATGATACCAGCCTCCACGTGATATGTAGTGGAGGTCATTAGAAATATACAGTCTGCCACATGACACCTAGTGTGATACCTTGGAACCATTTGAAGCAAATATGAAAATTAGGTTATTGAAATGATTTATTTTTCCCTAGGACATTCAAATCATATGCTCTGAATTGAAGAGTCACCAAATGAAATCTGTTCAGCCATTTTCTTACTAGTTCAGTTATCAGACAATGGTTATTAAATTATGTACAATACCTCAAATGTATTTTCGTGTGCTGGCTCTGGCTCTTTTAACTCTGATTTGGCTTCTTGTTTCAGAGGTATCATTTCTAATACAAGTTGAAAGTTTTCCTGTGGAAAAGAATATGTATTAGGCATGCACTTTGCACATATTTACTAATACAGGCATCAGAAAAAGTGCGTGATAATTCATTACCTGCCATTAGTTCAGTAAATTTAAAAATTTAAGAAATGTTTAGGGAAAATTTCTACAGATACAGGCTCCTTAAAACGAAAGAGTGGATCATAGCAAAAACATCCTATTTGAATGCTCAGGGATGCTTTTCTTTGTGGTAAAATTTTATCACACACAAAACCCTTTAATATATCACTGTGATATCAAGAAAAATGTACAGAAAAACTGATCAATATTCCACTCGTCCTAAACAAAATAATTCCTCTAAATTCAGACCACCAATCTGTAATATTACTCTGGAAAATAGAGCTCAGTATGAAATATATCTCATTGATCTCACCTGTTGTATGTTAAGTCCATACCTAAAAGACTGACTGGATCTTCAACAGATCTACAATCATCTGCCATAGATAGCCTAGGTGTCACCAAGGATACTCACAAAAGAAATTAGGAGTGAGTCAGTGTCGCATTACATACTTTCCTTTCCTAGTCAGACAGGCTATTACACATTAGTCTGCCAACACCACTGAATTCAGAAGTTACTACACCACTGTACTTCCAGCCATTATTTTCAAAAGGAGCATATGGGAAAGGATGCAACTTGACTGCCTGGAAAGCAGGTGTTGTAGGTTAGGAAATACCTGTCAAACGTTCCGATATATGAGGAAACTTTCTGAATTTTCACCTCATCTTCCGATCTTCTTAATTACTATTATTTCTTTCGAATTTTAACCAATATGACCTCCAGTGGTATATTTGTTAAAAAAGAGCACTGCAAATAATTCTTATTCTGTAGGAGAATATTGCAACTGCTTCAGTGATTTGCACAACCTTAGTTTTTAGTTTAAGTTTAACTTCATGCTTTATCTCGCAAATGTAATTTTCGCCACCATTTCACACTTGACAGTCGGCTCTACAGCTGGGAACTTGGGACAATATTCGCCCCGCAAGTCTGGCAGCAACTCAACATTGATCGTCAGCTTATCAGCCTACTTCAGCTAAACAGAGGGTGGGGAAATACTGCAGGGAAATATATAATTCAGTTTCTAGTCCCGAAAAAACAGAGCAGGGAAAATATGCAGTGGAGGTAAATACGGGAGTAAATACGGTATATCCCGAATTCAACCTAACAGCCAAGTGATCCAAACCACATAGCCAACTCGCTTGGTCCCTATAAAATCTACACCGAAAAAGACATTAATTATCAAAATCAGAACAAAATTAGATGTTACCAAGTGACTGCTGTTCAGCCTGAGGCCAGAATATTACAAGGCGATGCATGTTCCGTCTCCAGCCGGGCCCCTTCTTCCTGTCAGATAGCTCCTGAATTGTTCTCACGTAAGAAGAGCGGATATAAGACCAGATTTGAGATTCGAGTTTCAAAAGTACGTAACTGGCTGGAATTGAACTCAAATAAAGTAGGTAACAGGAAGGTTCTCTAACCCTCAACCAATGAACCGGCTGTATAATTTTGATACTGATAGTATGGGCATCATTGAGATGCCCATAGCCCCACCACCAAAAGGTGTCGTATTAATAATGTTTGGACATACCACAGTTCAAGCACCATATATTAATTACATTGCCCTATATGTAAAACAAACAGCCAATAGTACACTTGGCAGAGAATGATCAAGACATGTAAGAATGAAAGGGAAAATGGCATTACTTCCATGTTCCTAAGTCAGCAACTAACCACAATTTCCTGTAAAACTGAATGACTTCGATGACTGCATTACTGCTGGCCATCAATACCAAAACCCTACAGTGAGTATTACCCCAAGTAGACTGCCACCCATATACGACCAGTGTGATAAAATGAAGATGCACTGAGCACTTGTAAATAACGTTTATGTACCAAACATTATTTTAACTGAACATGCTAGAAACTATAGATTTTAAAAATGCAATGAATCATTTAGAATAACTATGTATGCTCATGAAGAAAACACCATATTTTTATTCAAACTCAACTATAACACTAGCAGTAAATTTATGACAAATAACAAACCTAGAATGGTAGAATAGGAGTGTGATTGCACATCAGATTTAAGTTTGACACAGTAATTTGACAAAGTAACATAATAATAAATATCAAAGCTATAGATATTGAACAGGAGTTCACTCGAATGTCAGGTATGTTTGTAGTCCTTGAACTCTTCCAGCTATACATTCATTCTCAGACAGTTTTAGTTTTTGGCAACTCTTGGGCAATATCACGTCTGTTAAGTAGCAGTCCACAATCTCTGGAATCGATTAATACTGTCAATAATAATATAAGAGAATTTAATGGACTCCAACCTATTCAATACATGGCCTCATTTTAATATTAAGAAACAACTAGCGTATTTTACTATGTGTAACTAGTCTATTGTTATTTCGTTTAGGATAGGACCTTGTACATGTTTTTTAATGTATTCTTTCTTACATATTATGTTCATAATTTCCAACCAGACGTCTGGTTTAATTTTGAGGTGCTTTGATATGACTGATGATGCCCCACATGGAGGGCGAAACATGTCTCCATTTTAACGAGGTTTAACTAAAAATGTTAACATCCTGCAATGTATTGAATAGGTTGGAGTCCAATAAATTCTCTTATATTATTATTGAGATTCTTTCAATACGTAAAATAAAATGATTTTCATTACTTGTAATAATACTGTCAAGTCACAGTAAATTGTTGAACATCCCTCTAACAACTTTTAACAACACTGAGGTGGTAGAATGTTGTTGTGCAGTAATTTACTTCCATGCCGGTATAGCTACCCACATGTGCTGGGATATTTCAGCATCTTCAAAAACCAGTGGATCAAACCATGCCAATGTTTTACCAACTGAGCTACTCAACCGACGTATTTCCTGTCAAGATGACGAGCCACTGAACTGCAAGCCACATACTCAGAAGATTACAATGAACTGCAATGAATACAGCAACAGACAGAGCAAAGAAAGATAATTAATAACTCTCACTTCTCCAAAATTTTTCACTGAATCTTGGCCTTCATTAGAGTATTTGCTCTGAGATGTGCTATACCGACAGAAACCATCCAAACTTACTCAACTACTGCCGGTTAAATGCTAATTACTATGAAATTATCTGGAATGACACTTACAAGTGAAGTATTTGCTGTTCCTTCAACCCAGATTGGTTCCTCTTTGATCTCTACTTTCAAGTCCATTTCACACTGCAAATGAAGTAGTTCAAAGGTAGTAAGGTTGTAAATTGCTTCCAATGACGCTGCACTGAAAAATGAGCCAGAAATATATTTTTATTATTACTGTAATTGCCTAAGTTATGATCTACTGACTAAGCAACAAGATTGTAGTTTTACAAGGCTGGTGATATCACAACATAGCTACAGGACGGTATAATTTTTCCTTCTGCAGCCCAGAGTTTTTAACATTATAACAAAGCGAATATAATGCAAATCCTACTTGGAATTGCTTTTAGAGCAGAGATGTGTTCATTGCGATGTCTAGGAACCCACCATCCCGCCCCCAGAAGTACATTTACCTTTCTAACCTAATAAGAGCAGCACCCGCCATCGGCCATGGCTAAAGTAACTACTTGCATTCTCATTGGTCAATGTGAACAGAATGTGACGCCTTTGCCATCAATGCTGATAAATACATTGCGTAACCAAACCTGGCTGAATAAAAGCACAACAAAAAAACACCATGTAAAGAAACAATGTGAAATACACAACAGCAGCAATTTAATTTAATACTTACGTTAAATGGTCTTGGCCAGGTTCTATCCTAACCGTCTGCACATCCAGACCAATCGTGTTTCCACACGAAACTAGAGGCCTAGGGCCACTCTGTGGCTTCTAACCGTCCAGACCAATGGTCTTGTCCATGGCAAGAATCATAAACGTCCAGACCAATTGTCTCGTCCACAGTAGGAATCCTAAAGACCAATCGTGTTTCCTCATGAAATTAGGGGCTTAGGGCTGCTTTGCAGCTTCTAACCATCCACACCAATGGTCTTGTTCAAGACAAGAATCCTAACCATCCAGATCAATCGTCTTGTCCACGGCAAAAATCCTAACCATCCAGACCAATCGTCTTGTCCATGGCAAGAATAATAACCGTCCAGACTAATCGTCTTCCAACCGTCCAGACCAATGGTCTTGTCCAGATCCTATCCTAACCGTCCGCACGGCAAGAACCAATCCAGACCAAAGGTCTAACCAGTGTAACAATAATCACCACCACCAGCTATTGAAGTACCACTCATTAGTTCCTAAGTACAGAGGATGGCAGCGCTGAGCGCCTCTTGACAACATCCTTCCTGAGCTTGTAAACAAACGACAGTGCACTGTAAACACTAGGTCCTGCCAGCAAAGGCGTTCTATTGTCTCCATGTCCTGAAGAAGTTCTTTTAGGCAGCAAAAATTCCCAGAAAATATCTAACAAAAGAGAGGCAGCCTACATTTATAATCTTTAATCGTATGGCCTCAGCTACCGTGTGCAGACATTTCAATTTGACGCCATCTGGCTGTCTGCTCGTCAATTTCGACGTTCCGTTTTACTCTAGGCCACCACTAGATGGCAGACCGAGTAAACCGAAACTCTCTTGGGCGTCTATGGCTGAGATTTTTAATGAATTTTGTCGGGTAAACACCAAATGTGTCACCAGAGATCTTTTACATGCCGACATCGTACGACATGGAGTGTCGAATGGACTTTTTTGCGCCCTTCAAAAATCCGACTACCTCTGCCGGGTTTGAACCCGCTATCTTGGGATCCGGAGGCCGACACTCTACCGCTGATCCACAGAGGCAGCTTACATTTATAATAATGCACATAAAGAAAATGTCAGGAGTGAATACTGGTAGTAAACTGCATATAGATGTTGTGTGGTACTGACATGGCACAGGAGAATCTCCAAAATAACACTGATATACCAAAAAAAATCTACAGGAGCACAGATCATCTTATAGAACACCTAAATGTTAGAACTCTCAAGATTTCAAACCTGGCACATTACCACTAACACGTTCTGTAGCCTTTAAGGTAAGAAAACAAAATAACATGCAGTGTATCCCTCTTAAATCGCACGCACAGGTGAGTTGAATAACACGTCAATAAAATTATTTTACACTAAATCTTGTTACTTCCTTCTAACATGATCATCCTCAATGGTTCACCTGCGTATCACTTCAGAAAAATCATCCATAGCATGAAATTTGGATATCCGATTAAGTGAAAGTCAGATATACATTGACGCAAGACAAGAGGGAAAGACTTGCCGGCAATCGTCACGCACAAGCTATGGTTGTATGATGATGATGATGATGATGATGCTTGTTGTTTTAAGGGGCCTATCATCGAAGGTCATAGGCCCATGGTTGTATGAGTACACATTTTCAGCTCCTAAACCATTCAAAAATAGTGCTATCACAAAATATGTGGATTTAGAGAACAGTTTCACCTGATTCTGGATAAAGAAAGATTACTTACGATGTATTTCACTAAACAGATCCAAAACATCAGCAAAAGTACCGTAATTGTTTGAGCCTTGAACTTTATCAACAGTATGTTAAGAGTTTGTGGACACAGTTTCAAGTTATAGAAATCACAATTCCTTCAGGAACAAATCTTGGAGAAGTAACGGAAGTAACGGATTAAAACTGTATAACGACGCGCGAAATACCTCATACGCATTATACAATACAATTTTATAGCATAGCAACATCAAGTAACTACATATCTGCCACTTCGAAACCAAACCGGATATTGTGAAGTACGGTATCAATCAGTCACTGCTGATCTGCATTTAGGGCAGTCGCCCAGGTGGCAGATTCCCTATCTGTTGTGTTCCTACCTTTCTCTTAAATGTTTTCAAAGAAATTGGAAATTTATTGAACATCTCCCTTGGTAAGTTATTCCAATCCCTAACCCCCCTTCCTATAAATGAATATTTGCCCCAATTTGTCCTCTTGAATTCCAACTTTATCTTCATACTGTGATCTTTCCTACTTTTAAAGACGCCACTCAAACTTATTCGTCTACTAATGTCATCCCACGCCATCTCTCCGCTGACAGCTCGGAACATAAGCTACCACTTCGTCAAGCAGCTCGGCTTCTTTCTCTCATTCTTCCCAGCCCAAACTTTGCAACATTGTTGTAACGCTACTCTTTTGTCGTAAATCACCCAGAACAAATCGAGCTGCTTTTCTTTGGATTTTTTCCAGTTCTTGAATCAGGTATTCCTGGTGAGGGTCCCATACACTGAAACCATACCGGTACTCTAGTTGGGGTCTTACCAGAGACTTATATGCCTTCTCCTTTACATCCTTACTACAACCCCTAAACACCCTCATAACCATGTGCATGTAATCGTAAATTATAAACAACCAACGAGCTTCTAGCTCGTTACGAACAAATATCTTGACCTGGGAATCATACACCGGGTCACTGAGTGCACCAGGAAATTTCTAATTCGCAGTAATTTTGTGTTTAACCTCCAACCTCCGTGACTCTTCTTTGACCTTCGTACTCTCTCAGCTCGTGTGCTAATGACTGCTTTTATACCGGTATCTATATATTAAAAAAAAAAGGGCCGATGACCTTCGATGTTAGGCCCCTTTAAACAACAAGCATAATCAAGCAAGCAAAAAGAAAAAACTCCTGAGCACGTAAGCCCGTACACTAAAGGTGCAACCTTACCCTTACTCCCCTGTAATGTTCAGGTTGTGATTTAAAGTTACTTTTCTTAACTCTTAGATTTTGATTCGGTGTCGGTAACCATACAGTTAAGGATCCTACTTATCGATACGGCAACTTACATTTACTGTTAATCTAGCACGTTGGCACTATGCAGTCAGGATTTATTTTGTGAATTGCATTACTGTTAATCTAGCAAGTTGGCACTATGCAGTCAGGATTTATTTTTTGAATTGCAAGATATTACAGGGCAGTTCGCGCTGGTTCCCGGTGGCGAGTGGACGTGTGGCTCTCGGCGCTAGCGTGTTCCTGTGTGTTGTGTGCGGTTAGGTTCGGAATCGGTATAGCGTTCCATTATTTCTCTCTCTTAATTGGGAGCGGCGAGAGAGTTTGTAAGTATTCTATGTGTTGATTTCCCAACTCACTCCGGGCCTCATGGCGGAGTCGAGTGGGGGAAATAGTATGGAGGAGGAGTCTGTTTTAGTTTATAGTCGCGCGATCCCTATGGAGGAAACTATTGTGTTAAATGATAAAACCCCACCTGAACGTAACCTTGCTCCCTCTACTAAAATTGATGTATCTGTTCCAGAACCTGAAGCACAGATATACGATGGTAGTCATACTGGCCCCTACATAGTCTTTGTGGAAGCCATTGAAGAAAGTAGAAAATTGGGCAGCATACATCCAATGGCTCTTGGAAAAAAAATTTATGACCGGAAATTTGAGGGTGTTAGCCAAATTTCTAGGTGAGGTTGCCATCGGATTCAAATCGAATTTCAGACAAGAACTAAGGCTAATCAGTTCTTAACAAATCTTATTTTAAAGGGAAAACATCTTAAAGCGTTTATTCCTTCAGCGTCTCTATATAAGGTTGGAGTTATCAGAGGGGTAGATAGGGATTTGACTGAAGATGAAATTTGCAACCTCTAGTCGGCGCTCAGCGGATGAAAAGACGCTCCGCGCAGGATGGACAGGTCACATATATTCCCACTGGCACCATTAACTTTTCGTAGCCAGACTCTACCTTCATTCATTTCTATTTATCGGATTCGTACCCGGGTTGAACCATTTGTGTTTCAACCTACTATTTGCCGTCGATGTCAACGCCATGGCCATACTAGAAAAAAATGTAGGGCTCAAAACCCTAGATGTGCCAATTGCGCCCACAATCATGAAACTCAAGAATGTACGGATTCTCGTAGACAATGTCTCAATTGTTCCGGGAACATTCAGTGAAATCTCTTCACTGCCCCGAACATAAGCGGCAACAAGAATTGAAAAAAAGCAGGCTCTGGAAGTTTCTACTTTCTCCTCAGAGTCTTTCTTCCCTCCGGCAGATAATAGATTCAGGCCCCTCTCGTCCCTGCAACAATTTCCTCGTCTTTCGAGAACTTCTCCGCCTAGTCATGATCGTTCCCCAGGTTACGATGTCCAGGGATGTCGTGCCACCCTCCTCCACGAGTGCAATACCTCCTACACCTTCTGTATCTGGGAAGAGCATACGGGTTACTTCCAGGCGGGTGGATTCTACTGTTACCTCGAAGCAAGAACGAACCTGGGCCTCGAACTCGGTAACTGCCACAATTACAGCTAATTCAGATAAAATATCTGCTTATGCAAGGGCAGCGGAAAACGACTCTAAATGGTCAAAGATGCTCCTCACCATGCAGGAGGAAGCACTGGCACTTCTCAATTCATTAACATTATCTGTCTCCTCAAATGATAATTATACAGTGGAATGCACGTAGTGTCGTACACAAGAGACACGAACTACTTTTACTGATTGATTCATATAACCCTCATATAATTTTAATTAGTGAAACTTGGTTGGCTCCGGCCAAACGATTTCACATACCCAATTATACCTGTATTCGTCATGACAATTATGGTTATGACGGGGCTTGTACTTTGGTAGCTAACAACCTACAATTTTATTCTCTTCGACATCTTTTACTTATAGCATACCAGGTACACAGGTAGTCGCCATTGTGGTCGCCAACATACATTTTATTTCTATCTATTGTCCCCCGCGAATCCAAGGTACATATTCTAATTGGACGAATTTTTTCGCAACTTCCACACCCCTTTATCCTCGGGAGAGATCTAAACGGGCACCATCAGAGCTGGGGATGCGAAGTTTCGTGCCCTAAAGGTAATGAAATAGCTAAAATTGCGGCATTATATCATTTACGCATTTTGAATGACGACTCACCAACTCGAGTGACGTCACCGCTTGTAAATAAGAGTGCTGTAGATTTATCTATATGTTCTAGCGATCTGGCACACCGCATGGAATGGGAGGTCGTCAAGGACACTCATTCCAGTGATCATTTCCCCATCTTTATTGGGTTGGCTGACTTTCTACCAGCCGCTCTGTCCCCGTTTAAAGCGAGCAGACGTATGCTCCCCTTCAATACTTCACAGTTTCAACAGTTTTTGGTTCAAAAATTATCTGATTTTGACGCTCAACAGGTGTTCTATAATTCCTTCACGGCAATTATCAATGAATATTTAGATCTATACCATCCTATACAACCACATTTCCGACCTAAATCTATTCATTATGCACGCTAGTGGGGCGCAAAGTGTGCAGCCTTAATATCACAACGGAAAGCAGTTCTGCGCTCCTTTCGCCGTTTGGGTACGTTCCAAGCGTACTTACACTACAAAGTCCTGGTCGCCCAAACTAAGAAGGTCTTTAACGACAAACGCCGACTAGCTTGGAAAACCTTCCTTGCATCCCTAAATAGACAGTCGCCGTCCAAACATATATGGCGAGCAATAGCCGGCCTATCCAGCCGTCTAATTAGTACCCCATCTAAAGTAAATTTCAATATGGAGGCTCTGGCAAGCTTTTTTCAGCAACTTACGCCGGATTTTGTAGCCCCACATTATAGTTTCTTTATTCCTTCCAGCTCAAATAAAGTTTCGTCACTCATGAGCCCATTTGATATCCAAGAATTAAACCTGGTCATCAACACATCCCATAATTCGACACCTGGACGGGATGAGATCTCGTATTCAGTCTTAAAGCAACTTCCCCCTTTAGCTCGTCAGCACTTACTACAGATTTTCAATCGCTGTCTCGAGTTGGCTCACATCCCTTCCACCTGGAACGAATTTTATCTGGTCCCTCTGTTGAAACCAGGCAAAAACCCTGTCCTTCCCGATAGGTATAGGGGCATTTACCTGGGACAATGCCTTAGAAAACTTTTCCAAAAAATTATTCTGGAACGCCTCAAATGGTCGCTAGATTTTTATCAGTTGTTGCCCAATTATCAATATACCTCCCTACCGGGTGGATCTGCCTCTGATGCCATTAACTTTTTGGTAACAGATATCAATCTAGCACGTTGTCGGAAAGAACCCTTGCTGGCTATCTTTTTTGATTTACGTGGAGCTTATGATCATGTTGACCTCAAAGTGTTACTCCAAAAATTGCTCAATTAGAATTTCCCGCCTCTTTTCGTTAATATTTTATTGAACATGCTGAAGCACAGAACGCTTCAACTAAAACACTTTCCTCAGATTCAAGCACGTATGACGTCTACGGGGCTCCCTCAAGGGGACATTCTCAGTCCGATTTTATTTACACTATTCGATGTCCCTAGAGAAAACTATTACACGCAGTGCACGCATGATACAATTTGCCGATGATCTAGTGATATATCTAAGTCTCCCATCACTTGAAGAGGTTTACACGTCATTACATAAGACTCTACTGGATCTCGATACTTGGTTTCACGATCATCACCTCGACGTGTCCTACGACAAATGTCGAGCGGTAGTGTTCTCTTGGTCTCAGCGTACGGATCATCCGCCCATACGCTTCCAAGGATTTTCGATCCCGATTGTCCAGTCGACTAAATATCTAGGTATTGTTATGGCACGCCCACGTTCAACATTATTGTTTGCCCTACGACAGAGATCTTGCGGATCGGATCCCAGTACTATGCTCCTATTATATCGCAATATTATTCGTTCGACCTTAGATTATGGCTCGGGGATCATCCATACGGCGGCCAATCAAAAACTTGCTCAATTGGATTCGCTTCAAGTACAGTTTATTAAACTTTGTATTGGGGCTCTACAATCTTCCCCCAACAATGCAACACTGGTTGAGGCTTCGGAATTCCCATTAAAACTGCGGAGAAAATTAATATTGAATTTTCACGACCGCATGGTAATCGAAACAGACTTTCAACGTATTAGGTCGTGTTACGTACATGTAGTACGCGTTGAAGAGATGTTAAGTACAGAACAAAAATGGCCAGCCGGACACCAGTGGGATCCGAACCCACAACCTCCCGATTTCGCGTCGGTTGCTCTACCAATTGAGCTATGGTGGCCTAGGCCATCTTTGTTCTGTTTGAAAGGATCTGAGCTACAGGTCTGGCACTGCTGCTAGCACATGCCCCACAACGGGCCACGTAAACGCACTCTACAGTGTGCTAGCAGCAGTGCCAGACCTGTAGCTCAGATCCTTTCAAACAGAACAAAGATGGCCTAGGCCACCATAGCTCAATTGGTAGAGCAACCGACGCGAAATCGGGAGGTTGTGGGTTCGGATCCCACTGGTGTCCGGCTGGCCATTTTTGTTCTGTACTTAACATCTCTTCAACGCGTACTACATGTACGTAACACGACCTAATACGTTGAAAGTCTGTTTCGATTGCTGAGAAAATTGCTTGCTACAAGTTTATTCTAAGGACCCAACCTCTTAACTCACACCCAACCCTCCCTAAATTATCATTACTAGTACGTTACTATCAAGATAAAGGTATACCTCTACACCGTTACCCTGCCCTGGCATGGGCATATTGTAACTTTAGTTACCTTCGCACCCGTCCACAGCTAATTACATTCTTCCCTTTCACGCAAACTATTATGTCCCTGACATCGGGAGGCCCGACCCGGACCAAAGCCTACTAGATACTAGAGGCCTGGACAGAGAGCCAATTTCTTGCATTAAAAGCGGGGTAGTGGTTTTTCTCATTTCCACCGCTAGGTTCGCGGTTATGTTCTATTGTTTGGCGCGAATCCTATGTTTACGTGTGTTACTGCAGCATGTTTTATGAGAAGAAATAACATATTAAACTTCAGTTTATAAGGTAAGGCCTTACCTAACATGATATATGAAGAGTTTTGTCGTTTTTAAATTTAGTTGGTCTCACGATTTGCAGTATATGGATGGTTGCTGAGATGCATTTAACATTTGTTTGGTTATGCGCTTCCAAATTACCGTCAAGTTTCTCTTTCCATTCTGTAGGTTAAGGTGGTTTATTGTTGCGTGCCTAACTGCACATCTAACGCAGCGAAGAAAGACACAAAAATAAATTTTCATATTTTTCCTAAAGATCCGAGTTTATGGGGGAAATGGAGGGTTGCTATTTCTCGACAGGGCAGCAGAAAAGGATCTCTTTGGGCTCCTAATGATAGCTCCAGAATATGTAGCTTGCACTTTGTCGAATCAGATTACAGTGTAAGTACTGTGAGGAGAATTCTGCTCCCCAACAAAGTGCCGACAGTTTTTAATAATTTCCCTGATCACAAGAAAAAAATTCTTAAGCGTAGGAAAGACCCCGGTGTGAGGGCATGTAGTTCACCGATTAAACAAAAGAAAATAGACTGCAGACCAGTGGACGCAGATGATCAACACCCTTCTATAGAACTCGAAAACGTGTTAAACTCTGATGTAGGCACCCAAACGCCTTCAGTATTTGACTACAAAGACAAGCACAAGAATATCAAAAGGAAATTTGTTTTAAAATATAAATCAAATTGTAGGCTAAGAAAAACTGTAGTAAAACTGAGAAGTGAAATTAAAAAGCTGAAATCTAATAAGAAACAGAAGTCTCCTCTAGAAGAGAAAATCCAGAAAATTCAGAAAGATGGAGAAAATGGGGTGATAAAAGCACTGTTTCTAATCGAACAAATTGAAGCTTATAGTAAAGCACACATTACATACGGCGAAACAACTCTTAAAATTTGTACACTTTGGCATAGGAAAGCTCCGACAGGATACCGTTTCATAAGATCTGTAAACTGCCTCAAAATTCCTCATCCGAAAACACTAAAAAGGTACATTGGCTTCTCTAATGGGGAAACTGGAGTCACATCTTTAATAAAAGAAAGACTACAGCACGAATACAGTAATTTGGAATGTCCAGAAGAAAAATTGGGGTCTCTCGTTATTGACGAGATGGCAATTAAAGCCAGAGTGGGATATGACCGTAAAATGGACCAGTTCCTTGGATTTTCGGAAAATGAAATAGAAGACTTGGGCCGAGGTGAAGCCGTGGCTAACAGGTTACTCTGCTTTTTATTCCGTGGCATTTTACTTCACTAGGCAGTTAACTGGCAGCCAGCTGTTAACACTGACAATGAAAGTAATTAGCGAAGTAGAAGAAACTGGATTTTTAATCCTACGCTTAGTGACAGACAATTGCTCTGTGAATTCGAATATGATGAAAGAGTTGTGTGGAGGTCCAATCTTGCCTGAAATAAAACATCCTAATGATGAAAGCAGACCCCTGTTCCTCAGTTTTGATTCCAGCCATGTTCTGAAAAATATTAGGTCTCAGTTTCTAGCAAAGGATCTTCGTTATAGAGAAACTTTGATTTCAAGTGAACATGTAAAAAGACTGTACAATATGCAGAAAAAATCCATTGTTAAACCAGTCCGTTGTTTAACAAGGAAGGTTGTGTACCCCTCCAACCTCGAAAAAATGAATGTTAAAAGAGCAAAGTATTTATTTTCCCTTAATGTCACTGCAGCACTAAAAACACTGCCTATTGTCGCTCCTGAGTCAGTGTCTGATCATGTAAGTCTGAGAGAAACAATTAAATTTTTAGAATATGTAAGGAAATGGCATGACATACACGATGTGTGCAACATAAAACAAAGTTACCATTCCAGGAACACAGGCAAGAAAATTTTCACCGAATTGACTGACGATAGGTTTTTGTGGTTAACAGAGGAATTTCTGCCGTACGTTGACACAATTCAAAAATCTGGTCAGAAGTTAAATACATTCAGTCAAGAAACATATGAAGTTCTTATGATCACAACACATTCAACGGTAAAGTGTATAAAGTATTTACTTTCAAATGGATTTCATTATATTCTCAGTAGAAATCTTTCCAGTGATGACATTGAACTGTTATTTAGTCATTTGAGAAGGAATGGAAGTTTCAATGATATGATGGACGCCAGGTCGTGTTTATATGCATAAGAGACGACTTTGAAATGTGGTATGATCAATCCTTCTGACACTTCTAATGTAGAATCTCAGAAGTTCAGGTTAATGGACACCATTCGGCGGAGAACAGCCAGTGATATTTCCACCTCGGTTGTTATTCCCGGAAGTGTTTTGGAATTACTCGACGTGCCTATTCGAGGTAATTGCGTTATTTCAATATCGGTTACGCTGTATTATGCATGTTCGTTTAAATGATCGCTGACACTTTCACATTTTTTTTCTCATTTTACAGGAGAACCTGTTTCCATGGAGCTATCTGCATTGGCTATGGTCGGCGGTTATTTAGTTAGGGTCGCAGAGGAGAAGACAGATTGTGGATCTTGTTTGGAACAGCTGTCGTCTTGTGTTACGGACAGTCCACTTATGTGCTTAATAAGGGCTCAAGATCGGGGAGCTTTGCGCTACCCTTCACGCAAATTCGTTTTTTTCTTAAAAATGTGTTAATATTTACAACGCGGGCGTTAGGATATCTCGGAAAAAGTAACCTTGTCCGAAAGCTGAAATTCCTTACCGCTCCAAAGTTTAAAGAGACGTTTCATTGCCGCGACTGTGATCAATCACACATCACAGACGTTATACTTACAAAATTTTTTCAGACCTGTTCTTGATAACTAAGCAATGAAAGTGACTAATGACTGTGATTTATTAAACAAATTCAACAGCAAGCCTCTGAGCAGAAAAGTGTTGAAATTATAGTAATAGGGAAAAATCGGGTGAGTACTTCTATTTATTTCCCTATTTTTGTGTGATATACAAGTGCAAAATGAAAGAAATCTATGAAGTATAGTGTGTTTTAAGTTGTTTTATATATTTATATCTGATTCACACCGGGCATAATGATAAAAAATGTATTATTTCGCGTTATTGTATGAATCTTCAATGCAAGGATGTAGACAGAACATGAGAACAATAGAACATAAACGCGATCCAAGCGGCCATTGCGTGAACTAGTTTGTTCGCCCAGAAATGTGTCGGCTTGTCCAGGCCTTCTATTATAGCGTAGGCAACGCCCGGACACACAGTGTCCGTCTAACTTTGTCCCAGGATGTTCATTCCTTTGCACCTATATTCTATACTGATGGGTCCAAAACTTTCACCCCTCCAGGTGTGGGGACGGCCTTTTTCTCACCAGATTTATATATTTCAAAGCAATTTTCACTCCCATCGGATACTTCTATTTTCACGGCGGAGGCTTTCGCAATCCGTCAAGCCTTACTATACGTCAAGTATTCGCATCTAGTTAATTCGTACCTCGCCTCCGATTCCCTGAGTGTGCTTCAAGCCTTAAATAATCCCAGTTTCCGGTCAAATTGGTATGTTCAAAATCTTCGTAAACTCTGTTTCGATCTTCAACACCTCGGTAAAAGGATTACCTTACTTTGGGTTCCGGGTCATTCAAATATCACAGGTAATGAACAGGCGGATGCCTTGGCTCAGGGGGCAGCTCAAGGACAGGGTGTTGCGTTTTATTTGGCGTTACCCTTAATGGAGTATTGAAGATAAGACAGTTATGGCAGAATGAGTGGAGCAACCCCGCGTGTCGTACAGGACGGAGCTTGTTTACCATCCTTCCGAACGTCCCACGTTCTCCGTGGTTTACTAATCATTCTTATACTAGACGTCGCATTACTAATATTATCCGTTTGTGGCTTAATCATATGTGCACGCCGGATCAATAATTTCGTATAAAGTTGGTCGAGTCTAACCTCTGTAAATGTCGTACCTCGGTTGCTACCATTAATCATATATTGTTTCAGTGCCCGTTGCTCGAAGTTAGTAGGCGAAAATGGTTACAGCCGTTTTTCCGGAAGCAATTCGCGTTACCCACCCAAGTGTCAGTTTGGATACTCGATCCCACGCCCACTACGGTAGTTGATTTATCGAATTTCCTTTCTGACACCAACTCTTTCCTATAATTTATGTCCCTTTGTCACATCCTTATGTGTTGACCAGGTAATGTGCGTGTGTGTAGAAAGTCGCCAAGTATGGGTTACTCTGACGTGAAGCTTTGTACCTTGTGTCCTGGTGTTACTTCAGTGTTTGTAGATTTGTAGTTGAATTCATAACCTCCCTTTTACATTTTATCTTCTGTGTTTTCGCCTCCTCCATACTTTGAGTTTTATAATAGGATCTGTGACTGGGTAGACCGCTTTCACGCGAAACCCATTAAATTATCAAGACAAGACAAGATATTACATATTGGCACTGCAAAATTGTTAAAGTCACTAGTTTTACATTTGCGGGTATAATTAAAACATATTTTCTTTTTCTGTGTCTAATGCCACGTAAGTAGAATTGTGGCATCTTCGAATAATGCATTTAATAACGTAGTTTGTGTGAAATAATGAACCCATCATTAAATTAATTATGGTCCTGTTTCGTCCAGTATTGGTACTTACGAACAGAATTGAATTAGGATGTCTAAGGAGCACGAAAAATGATCAAGAACTCCTACGAAAAGGAAAGAAACGTTATCTCGTTCACAAAAATCAATTCAGAGATTGCTACGAGGTATTGGAAAAGGAAGACGACGAGTTATCACTCGTAGTGATATGGACCTTACGACAAGAGTTTCACAATTAATTGGGGTAAGGGCTCATTTAATTTTTAATTTTATTTCTATGATAAGATTCTGACAGTGATAATAAGTTAAAATGGAAAATATTTCGTTATGAGCCTAACCTAAGCTAAACATGTCTTGTCTCGACGTCAATACGGTTTACAGACCCAGCCTTCGTGTATTCTTATTGCAATTTCATAGAGCACACAATTTGTGTATATAAAGCGATTACATGTCATTTAAGCATAAGCCTATTATAGGCCTATTTCGCTTAGAGCATTCCACAACATGGTAACGAGGACAAGTCGAATCACACAGTGCACACACATAACCATCGTGAGGTTCATGAAAGATCGTAGTTTTGCAGAGTTTATAGCAGTATCCATGAATTGCCATAGAATTGACAAAATGTCAGAGATTCTGGTTTGTAATGGTCCAAGTTCTATTCGTCATTGCTTCAGTCGAACAGAATTCAGTACAAATATAATTACTTTTGGCCAATCATTCATCCAAGAGTTTCTTCCAAGGTAGAGCGAGCTTGAATCTCAAATCTTCTATTAAAAAAGGCTCCTTTGCAAGTCCATAAACTAGTCTTGATCTAGTAAATCTGGACACACAGAGGGTTGTCTTTAAGAATCGGGCTTTGATTTTTCTAGAGTGTGTAAGACATTCTTTGTTAGCTTATCCCAAATGATTTCCAGTCCATATGTTAAAATACGGATTATTTTTTGCGTCAAACAAGATCATGGCCATCTTAAGAGATAATTTAAATTCTTGATGTCAAATATAGCTTTCATAGCTGCCGCAGTACGTAGCCTAATATGAAGTCTAAGGGAGTTTACTGTCATCTGCATCGTCAAGCCCAGGTATTTAAAACTGTTTACGTTGTTTAATGTTCCCACTTGATGATGTTCATCCTCCCTTCCTGAAAATCATGTAGACAGTCTTTTCAATGTTCACTTGCAATTCATTTGTGTCTGTCCACTTCTCCAGTGCATTCAGTGCTTTTGTAGGTCTTTAACATCGTGTGATCCTAGAGCCATATCATCAGCATATAAATACGTGTTTACTTCGTTCGACACCTCTTTTATCGCTTGAACCACATCACAGATAGCTACATTAAACAATAAAGGACTGAGACAGTCGTCCTCTAGAGCGCCATTTGTCTGCGTGATCTCCCTCGATGAAGTTATATTGTCTGAAATGATGACAGTATTATTTCTTAACATGTTATGGATTAGAATAGTGAGAGCCTTGTCCTCAACAAAAGACTCAAGCTTCGACGATATATTGTTTCTTTTAAGATTATCAAAGGCCTTGGAAAAATCTACGAACATTGTGTGAAATTTACCGCTTAGAAGTCGTAAGATGTTATGTATATCGTCCAGTAGATTTCTTCAGAGTACTTCTTCCTCTTCTAAATCCAAATTGCTCTTCAGGAAGTTTGGTTTCAATTTCTTCCGTCAATCGAGTGGTTATTAACTTGGTGAGTATCTTTAACAAATTATTTTCCAGAGCAATCCCTCTATAGGAATGTGGATCAAGCAAGTTACCGTTTCCTTTTTATAGAACCTTCAATGTGGAGGTTTTCCACGCTTTCGGGATGTCTCCTAGTAACAACCATAGATTCATAAAATTCGTTATGGATGGAAATAATACATTTGCTGAAGCTTTAATGTGTTCACTGAAAATGCTTTCAGAACACGGTGCTTTTCCATCTTTTACTTTAAGTATAGTGTGAGAGACCTCTTTCTGGGAGAATAGAGTGATGCCTGCCCTGTCTGTTTCAACGTACTTTCTTGAATAGGCTGTTAAGGATCTTTGTTGACTTAGGGTGAGTGAGAAGTGTTTCTCTCAGGTATTCATATCTGTTTTACTAATTGTTGGAACTTTACGTGGTTTTAATGCTAATGGCAACGTCAGCCATCTTCATTGCTTCAAGTTCAATATATTTGTTTCTAGAAGTCGTCAGTAGTTCATTGTATTTACTTCTGAGCAGGCTGTAGTTAATTAAGTCTTCCATATTCAGTATTGTTTTTGCCACCTGAAGAGCCTTAAGAACTTGTTTTCTTTCCAAATAGCAGGTCTGATCGAACCACTTTTCGGATTTTCGCGGAGTTATTGTGATGAAGGCAGATTCGAAGATATCTTCTAAAGCAGAAGCTGCAGTATACAATTCATTTTTCATTTTTTGTGGTTTAAGTCAATGATCTTCTCAGTGCTTTGCAGGAGGACACTCTCATTAAGTTTTCGAGCTATAGGCTTCATAACGATTGGTGGGTGAGAGAGAACATCCAAATCAAAGATCGCTGAGACTGGAGAGTGCTTCTTTAATATTTACTCTGGAGCTGAGTAGCATACCTTACAATCAATTAGTTTAAGTCCAGCACATTTGAAAAAAAAATTGTACTGCTTCCATTGTATGCAAAGTATGTCTTGTCAGATTTGCTGTTGACAAGAGTGAATCCTTCTTCTTTCAACGTTTGAAGCAATTCATGACCTCGATTTTTCTTGAAGAGTAGAACGCTGTGAATCACGTGACCGTGAAACTGTGTATTATAAGTTAGCAAGTGAGCCTAACTCTGATCTCAGAGATTTACTAAAATTGTCTTCTGAGGTACATTATTCGGTAATATAATGCTAAGTGATACAAAATTGCATAACGACAAAATAAGTAAAAAGTGCTGTGTATTTGAAATTACTCACAGGCTAAAGTGAGGTTAAGTAGTAAGGTAGTAAGAAACAGAGTGTGCATTTGATTGTGCAAGGAGATCTCAAGATGCCGCTCACCACAGAGTTTACTACCGTAGAGGACAAATGTAACATTTGCTCCAAAATAGTAACAAGTAAGGACGAAGCAGTTGAATGTGAGAGTTGCCATCAGTGGCAGCACTTTCATTGTTCAGAACTAACTAAAAGATAATATGATATTGCAAAACGGAAGAATTGCAAACCGACATGGCTGTGCATAGAATGTAAATCAAAGATCAACTTTTTGACATTGAAAGGAGTTTGTTGAATAAGATATCAGAACATCTCCAAAATTTGCTAAATGATTTGAAAATTCATATCACAAATGAAATAGGGAAGGAAATTCACAACGCGAACGGAGAAGAATTTGAAACATTTACCAGATCCTCATTTATAAAATATAAAGGATCAGCCCTGAATGTGTCCAATAAGGTTAACTCGGTAGATATTGATATGCTACCAGACACAAACTCAAGAGAGATGACATGTGAAGAAGTGACGCGACATAAAGCAACGCGCACGATCGATCATAACCTTAAGCCCAAGAGGGTCTTGGAAATAACAAATATTTCTTCCCAAAGGATCCAGCGAAGTGTAGGTGGTAGAGAAGAACTTCCTCATTGCAGTAAAGATACTACAGCATTAATAAGATCTGAGCAACAGTCTTCTGATAACGCAGAATGGGTCGAGGCCATCAAAAATCGACGGAGATCTTACATAACATCAATATTCTTATTGACTTACATATGTGTATGAAATATATTTGCGGACGGACGGATCATTTTAACTTACAGCTTCAGTCTGCATTTAGGGCAGTGGCACATTCCCTATCTGTTGTTTCACTGCATTCTATCAGTGGTTCTTGAATTTGATTTCTCCACTGTTAAGGGGTCTGTTGGTTATTAAAAAGACCTGTAGTTATTCACTTTAGGCCAACGATTAACTTTAGAGATGCACTTCAATTTAAACTTCTCCAGTGTATGTTCATGTAATATTACTGGATATTGGTATCAGCAAATTACTTGTACTATAGGCCTCTTTATTAGGTTCATTCTGTACTGACAATCTCCACGTGAATCAGTATATAGCTGACTATTGCACACCTTCTAAGCTTCCTATTTCTTAGTGCTTGATATAGGTTCGGTGTTCATAACAGTTACATTTCTTCTAAAATATTAAACATTAGTGTTTATAGTAATGTCATTAATACAAGTAATCTTGGACTTCTACCCTGAAAATTCTTACAGGTGCTGATTTGATAATTGCCACAAATTTGAAGAAAAGTCAAGATTATCATGGTGCTATGAACAGTGAGAACTCTCAGATGTGGGTAGAAACACAGTTAATTATAGGATTAAAAAATATAGGACCCTGTGTATTGTGATGGATAATGTAGCATATCACTGTAAGCTTGTGGAGCATCAACCGACAACGAAATGAAGGAAGGACCAATTAGTGGTAATTATAATAGATTGAATATTTTCTACTACTGAATTATATTTAATGATGTTACAGAATTTTATTTTTCCTTTACTTTATAGTCGTGGGTGAGGCATATTAGGGTGGCTCCCCAACAAAACTCAACAAAGATGAGCTGCAAAGGTTGTGTCATATGAATCAAAGTTAGGTACTTAAAGAGGTACAGTAGCATCTAAACATAACTTTAGGTAGGCTAATGTTGTTTACTTTCATGTATGCATAACAATATTTCTCTTTTTTTAACCAGGTATATTGTTGATGAGATTCTGCACAATGAAGACCATACTGTGAATCAGAGGAGGAAGAAGAAATAAGAAGAAGAAAGCTGAGGTGTTAGCTGTACCGTTGTAAGAGTTATTCCATGAGATGAAGGGTTTCTCAACTTTGCTGGGAAATAATACATTTCTAATTGCCCTGTCCTTTCGGATATAACAGCGTTAAATTTGAAAACTTTAGGGAGATATTTTATGCTGGTACCGCAGTCTAGGTGTACTATGTCTGTTTGTTATTAAGTGTTATGGTACTTTTAGGAGATTTCCACAGTTACGACACAAATTAACTTTATTCCTTTCAGAATAACACTAAACCATGTTTCGTCCTCATTGGAAAAAATCTTCAGCCATCAAAGTTCATAAAAAAGGAAAAGAACCGGGCAAGTTGGTCAGGCGGTTAGGAGCGCGCAGCTGTGAACTCGCATCCGGAAGATAGTGGGTTCGAACCCCACTGTCGGCAGCCCTGAAGAAGGTTTTCAGTGGTTTCCCATTTTCACAATTGGCAAATGCTGGGGCTGTACCTTAATTAAGGCCATGGCCACTTCCTTCCCATTCCTAGGCCTTTCCTGTCCCATCGTCGCCATAAGACCTATTTGCGACCATTTACTTCTTGCAGTTATCACCCCACCATCTGCATAAGCTAAACCTTGGATCAGTCTATTGTAAATATTACCACCCGGATTAGTTTGTTATTGATCTTGCAGCGTTCTCCAACATTATATTAAATAACACTGATGATAAGGGATCTCCTTGCCTTAGGCCTTCATCGGTTCTGAAAGATCTTGACAGATTTCCCCATACTTTTACCTGATTTCTGCTGTTCTCCAGATGCATCTCAGTCATTTTCATTAATTTCTGTGGGAATTTAAAGTACTTCATTGTTTCCAATAATGTCGATCTCTTTACTTTGTCATAGGCTTGTTTAAAATATATAAAAAGATGCCCTAGTCGAACGTTGTATTCGTATGTATTTTCCAGAGTCATACGGTCCGTCGTCGATCTTCCAGGTCTGAAACCAGCTGGGTACTCCCCTATAATAACTCTTTGTTATGGCTGTAGAGAGGATTTCGTACACTATACTCAGTAAGGATATATCTCGATAATTCTTGCATTGCATGGGTGATCCTTTCTTATGTATAGGGCATATATTTGCTAGTGTCCAGTCCTCTGGCATTTTACCTGTTTCCCATAACTTTTTAATTATCTCATGACCAAGCTCGATAGCTGCAGTCGCTTAAGTGTGGCAGTGTCCAGTATTCGGGAGATAGTAGGTTCGAACCCCACTGTCGGCAGCCCTTAAGATGGTTTCCCGTGGTTTCCCATTTTCACACCAGACAAATGCTGGGCCTGTACCTTAATTAAGGCCACAGCTGCTTCCTTCCAACTCCTAGCCCCTTTCTGTCCCATCGTCGCCATAAGACCTGTTTGTGTTGGTGCGACGTAACGCCACTAACAAAAAAAAAAGGATCTCTTGTAATTTTCTCATGAACCCTTCTCCAGTTTTACCATTTCTGCAGTTATGAGGTATTTCCCTGGGGCTGTACTGTACTTCAATTGTTTTATAATTTCACTTATTTCTTCAACCGATCGTGATCCCACATCATCTTCATCCTCATCTGCATTCTCATTGTTCCCCTCTTCCCCCTCACACTCATCTCTCTATCTGATCCTTCTTTTTGTTCATTTGTTGGTCTGACAGAAAGTAATGTTTGCAAATGTTTTGCCCATCTTTCTCAAATTTGTTCTTTTCCAACAATCAGTTTATCAGTCTCATCCTTAAGCATATTTGCTCTAGGTTGATATCCCTTTTTTATTTGTCCAACCCCAGGAAGAATTTTCTACCTTGTTTGTTTTCAAAATTCTTCTGCACTTCATCTAGTCTCTCCCTTTCCTCTATTCTTTTCTTGTTCCTTATCAATGTCTTTGCTATTCTCAGTTTCTCTTTAAAAACTGCCATATAATTTCGAGTAAGTCTCTGTAGCATTCTTTGTCGGGCCAGATTTCTCTCTTCTGGGAACCTTGCCGACTTCTTCATCATACCATTTATTTCTATACTGTTTCCTTCTCTCTCCAAGTACTTCCTGCGCTGTTGTATTTATTGCTAGCTTGGTTTCTTCCCACATTTTATTGATGTCCACATTCTCGTTTCTGCCCATCTGTAGTTTTCTTTGCAGCCGGTCTCTATACTCTTCCTCCTTCTTCTCATCCCTTAACAGCTCTACATTATAGACCTTGCTCTGCTCAGCTCTGTCCCTGGGTTTAATTGCCAGTCTTTCTTGGAACTTGATCCTCACTATTGTGTGATCTGAATCACTGTCTGCACCATGCATGCTTCTCACATTGATAATACTGGAGGCATGTCGCGCATCTATCAGCACATGGTCTATCTGGCTCTTTGTCAGACCATCCGGTGATATCCATGTCTCTTTATGGATCGGGAAAAATGTGCTTTTAATCACCAGCTCCTTGCTAAAGGCAAAATCAATCAAATTCCATCCGTTCGCATTGGATTCTTAGTATTTACTGCAATATCCTGCCACTGGGTAGTTTTCTTTCTCTTTGTCTACTTTGGCATTGTAATCCCCTAGGACAACTTAACATCATACTTGGGCACTTGTCATAAGCTTGCTCCATTTTTTCATAAAACTGTTCTTTCTCTTCCCCTTCTGCATCCTCTGTTGGGCCATGGACACTAATTAGTGCTATGATGGCAGATCTCCCTCTCAATCTTAACCGGCATAGTCTGAGGCTTTTCAGTCGTATTATGACTGATCGATTTCTTCACCATAAACCCTGTTCCTATTCTATTTTCTTCCTCCCCACTATTGAACAAAATGTAGTGCTGTAGATCTGCCACCTTGATTGTCTTCCACCTTATCTCCTGTAATGCTGCCACATCTATCTGATATTTAAGTAATTCCTCCTCCAATTTTCTACTTGCCCCAGCCTGAAAGACATTTCTCACATTCCATATTCCAATATATCCATATCGTTGCCATTTAGCACGCTTTAGTCATTGTAAGTTTAGGACTGTCCGGTCATCTCTATTTGGTTATTGAACAATATGTACTTTTCTGGTGGAACCTGGAGGACTAAGATATCACTCTTAGTCTGGATCATCACCTTAGATCTGTCCGGCTTGTGTGCCCTACCAGGAGCATATACTCCTGCCAGCGTAGCTCTAATTATCATTTAAACACGCAAGCCTCCAAAACACCCAGCAAAATGTATTTTGCCTTTGTCTAGGTCGTGATACCATCAGCAGGAGGGAGATGACTTTACTTTCTGCTTTTTTAAATACTAGTAATCATGTTTATTGTTACCGTGTTTTTGTGGTAGTTAGAGGTGAAAGAAGGTGCGGGGTGGTGAACAGGTCTCAAGCTACGAAAGTAAAATTAATTTAAAATTTAACAAGGTTATATTTTCTTTTCAAACTCAGAAATAACAAGAATGGCAGGTACAGAGTAGCAAGGCAACAAAGAGCAATAATAGTATTTACAGGTTTTGGGCTTCGGGCCCCGAACTTCCAATTCTCGAGCAGTTAGCCCGAATTTACATGTACATAAGGTTTAGCAAAGGGGCAGAAAACCCCAATCATGCCCAGGAGCACTTGCTCTGAATTACATAGTAATACCTCCTAGAGGCACGCAGAAACAAATTGCAAAAGAGCGATCCGCTCTCAAAGTTTTAAGCCTATCACAAGGCCACACCTAATTCTACTTTCAAGCTGTCCTCTAAGGACGTAAGCACAGGGGTAAAATACCCAACCTACTGAGGTCTATTAGGCGATAAAAGGATAATTACATGACCTCTAAAATAACAATTTGAGAGGAGGCGATCTGCGCTCCTAATGTATTTGTTTCAAAACCTAATTTGGCTCTAGGCCACTGATGCAAGGGCTAATCCCATACTAAAGAGGTGACTTTAGAAAGAAACGAATTTACATAATGTTAAGGAAGAATAGGTTGAGAAAATAAGTTCACCTCAAAACAATATGAGTGGGAGCTCGAGAGGGTTAAGCACTCTCTATCCCAATATGTAGTTTAAAAGATAGAATAGATACAAGTTTCTTTACATTTTAAGGAAGGTTACATAATGGAAAAACTTCGGACCCGCCCCGAGAGTTAAACTGCTGAGCAAGCAAGAAAAGAAGTAATTAATCGGCCATTACCTGGTTGTTGACTGCCGCCGAAGAAAGAGGCGATTCCCGCCCCCTGCTATGTACTTTACACACGAAAAGATGGAACAGAAGTGGCGCAGAGACCCTAAAATCAGCAGTTTATATACTCTCGCGGAAAGTTCGAGGCGTTTTAGGAAGGAAAACACCCGCCCACAATCTTTTATTGGTGGTTAAAGAAAACCCCTACACAAGATGAAGAAGAAACACATCATTGGTGGAAAATTAATTTAAGAAATTCGGGATTGGCTAAATTCAAAACAAGGGGAAAGAGAGGGTTAATATTGCCAACTTAAACAATGACTGAAAGAAATTTAGCAAAGAACAAACTTTTGAAATTAAATTTTCTCCAAAAAAACAGTTCTTTCGCTCCGCACTAGGGTGCACTATTGTTGATCTTCAGTAGTGTCCTCTAGAAGAGAAAGTTCACACTTCTTACTACAAGCAAAACAAAAATACGTCGAAAATGACACAGTTCAAAAACTCCAAAATTTCCAGGTAGTGACATCTTCTGAGAAAGTAGAAAATTAATACCGTAGATAAAGTTCAGACTTCCTCCAGCAGAGGAGTTTCAACTGGCGCAAATTTTAAATAAGCGGCATGGAGGTGTACCGCCCGGTACAGACCTCCCCCCCCCCCCAAATGTTCCTCCAGGGGTGACACATGAAATTTGTTTGAAAACAAGGTCCAAGTTATGATGTGGATATGAAGATTGATTGCAGAACCATTTATCGAAATGGTTGAAATTTAGTTTGATTCAGTTTCAAAACTTCTTGTAGTAACAGCGGAAGTACTGTCTTAATGTTTGTAGAAGGTTGAATTGAGAAGGAAAACTTTAGTTTTAAAGTTGAGGAAAAATTTTCTAAGTCCACCAGATATTGTTGTTGAATTCTCAGGTGTAGTAATTGCTGATAGTAATTGTCCATGTAGTTAATTAAATTGGATGGCCAGACCGGCCGCTGCAGCTTGTGTCCAGAGGAGGCCGCTCGGACCCCTCAAGTACCCTGAGATACCGCTCGCCCGCACTATGAGAGGAGTAGAGGTGTTGAAGCACGCCGCGCCCGCGGTGAACATATACAGGCTGCGGGCCAGTAGCAGGTCGTGCGCCGCACATCAGCCTTGGCCGGGAGGAGGGCTCCGGCTCGCCGTGCACATGTCGTCCTCGCTGGGGAAGGGGGGGCCCTTCCTCTATCCCAGTCGCAGCACGGCGCCGCGCGGCTGCGGGGGCACTGAAACATTAAATCTAGGCGGCAGAATTGTTGGACCATCATCATTTTTTGAGGGCACAGGCTTTGTGGAGAGGTTGAGGGGCCAGCGGCGTGCAGAAATTCATTTCAGATGCGAGCCACTGTGTGTAGTGGAGCAGGAGACGGGAGCGTGGTAATGGCCGTGGCAAGGATAGGATGGCAGTTTAACCGTGCGGGGAAGGTTTACAAAAAACTTACATATGAAACAAAATATTATAGAAGGGGCAGAATGCCTTAAAAGTGAAAACTCAAAAAAAATATAACCTTCATATTCCTTTCACGATTATATGAAGCAAGTTAACACAGAAATTACACCGGTTTCACCTGTGACAGGTGAACCCTAACTATCCTCTCGGTGGCTGGATTGCTTAATAATAATGTGACCGGCGTAAGGAAATATAGAATGATACACGGCCCATGAAATCTGGGGGCAAGCTTGCCCGCGGGAACAAAATTCTTGACCATCACCTGGTCACCTACCTTCAAATGGGTGGGTCTCCGTCCACGATCATATCTTTCCCTAACCTTTTCATGAGAGACTTTAAGATTGGCTTTAGCCTTCTTCCAAAGATCTTTAATATTATCCGGATCTATTGTCTCGGGTAGAATGTCACTCAGAGACCAGAGGTTAGAGAGCGGCGTGTTGGGAACGAACTTGAACATCAAAGAAGCTGGAGTAAACTTGTGAGATTCATGAACCGCCGAATTCAAAGCAAAAGCTAACCAATGCAGGGACGTGTCCCACCTGGAATGATCTTCATGATGATAGGCAATAAGCGCGGACCTGAGATTACGGTTAACCCGTTCAGCCAGAGATGGTTGAGGGTAATAAGCAGAAGTAGTTACATGAGAGATGGACAAGTCTAAACAGAATTTACGAAAAAGATTTGATGTGAACGCCTTAGCATTATCAGACACAATATATTGGCACGGACCAAAAGAAGCAAAAATAGAATTTAGGCAAGTAATGGTGGACTGAGCGGTAGCCAGCTTAGTCGGAAATAACCAGGAAAATCTAGTAAAGCCATCTACGCATACAAAGATAAACTTGTTAGCATTTCCCTTAGACTGGGGGAAGGGTCCTACATAATCAATATACAGGCGTTCCATGGGGCGCGACGCTTGATGTGAAGACAAAAGGCCTACCTTGGTGGACATGGTGGGTTTACTGAGCAAACAAGATTTACAAGCTTTTACAAGTTCACGGATTTCACCGTCCATACCCTTCCAGATGAACCTTTCACGAATCTTTTCACGAGTTTTAAAGATTCCAAGATGCCCCCCTAATGGGGTCTCATGATAGTACTTGAAGATCATAGGCACAAGAACAGCTGGAACGACAACCTTCATCATCTTATCATGCCTCGAAGGGCAACATAGAACACCATTCCTCAGAACATAAGGGACAACATGTTCCCCAGAAGAAAGGGTTTCCATTATCGGAGCCAGCGTCGGATCTTCACGTTGGTATTTCTCGATATACCTAAAGAGCATGGGAGCATCTGTTAAGATGGCATTAACATCAGATAGCATGGACTCGGGAGGAGATGAACTATCGACCGGTTCATGGTTCTCAACGTCGTTGGAAAACATACGGCTGAGTCCATCAGCAACAACATTTTCGGTACCTCTGATATGCCGGACATCGAATTGGAAGGCAGAAATACGGATGGCCCAACGGGCTATACGACCAGTACGACGCGGCCTACCTAAGACCCAGCTTAAGGCTTGATTATCTGTCTCCAGGTCGAATTTGACATGTACAAGATAGAGACGGAACTTTTCTAAGGCAAATAAGACTGCCAAACCTTCGAGCTCATAGATAGAATACTTGGCTTCTTGAGCCGACAAGGTCCTAGATGCATAGGCGATGGGTCGCCTCCCTAGTTCAGTCTCTTGAAGAAGGACTGCAGCTACTGCTGACGACGACGCGTCGGTTTGGACAATGAATTTCTTTGAGAAATCAGGCATAGCAAGGACAGGGGCATTACAGAGAGCTAATTTAAGATCTTCAAAAGCGGCTTGTTGAGAAGGTCCCCACTCGAATTTGATGCCTTTCCTACGAAGAAGGTTCAAGGGCGCCGCTCTATTAGCAATGTTAGGAATGAACTTCCTGAAGAAATTCACCATTCCAATGAACCTGGCGATACCTTTGATGTCCTTAGGTGGTTTAAAATCACGGATGGCCTGTGTTCTCGAATGATCGACTGCTACACAATAAGGTGACACAATATGCCCTAGGAATGACATAGAGGGCTTAGCAAAGGCAACCTTGGACAACTTGACAGTTAACCCAGCTTTACGAAGGCGATCGAGAACTTCTCGCAGATGATCTAGATGTTCTTCAAAAGTCTCTGAAAATACGACGACATCATCCAAGTAGTGGTACAAGTACTCAAATTTGATGTCGGAGAAGACCCTATCTAGCAGCCTAGTGAGTACAGCTGCTCCCGTGGGGAGCCCGAAAGGCACGCGGTTGTATTCGTATAAATTCCAGTCCGTGGCAAACGCTGTAAGATGTTAGGCTCTTCGGCTAGAGGAATTTGATTGTAGGCCTGATTCAAGTCCAAGATGGTGAAGAACTTGGTCTTACGGAACCATGAAAAACAAGAATGAAGGTCGGGAAGGGGCACAGATTGTAACACCACCTTCCGATTGAGAGCCCTATAATCAATGACAGGCCTGAAGCCCCCCTGGGGTTTCGGGACTAGAAAAATAGGTGACGAATACGCCGACTTAGAGGGCCTAATAATACCATCCTTCAACATCTGATCGATGATTTCTTTCAGAGCCTTCATTTTAGGTGGAGATAGCCTATAAGGTGGAAAACGGACAGGGATCGAATCCGTGACCTCAATTTTGTATTCGATAAGGTCAGTAACACCAAGAGTATCAGAGAACACCTCTGGAAATGACTGACATAATTTACGAATACTATCAGCCTGCTCCTCAGGTAGATGTCTAAGGTCTAACAACATCTCATCCTGGGTAGGCGAAATAGATGAACATGATACAGAATTACACTTTAACAAGGGAATTTTACAATTGGACGCAAATTTGAATGTGCACGACCTACTCTGAAGATCGAGCACAAGACCAGTGTAAGAAATGAAGTCCGCTCCCAATATAATGGGGCAAGACAAGTGCTTAGCCACAAACAATTTGATTTTCCATGTAAATTTAAAAATACGAATTTTGACATTTACAGAACCTAGGATTTCCAATGGGGATGAATTAGCCGAAACATATTGAACAGGAGATGAGATATAGTCAGGTAGTTTACAAACAGATTTCAATTTTGAATACCATTGGTCCGAAATAATTGAACAAACACAGCCTGAATCTAATAGAGCTGTTATAGGCTCGTTATTTAACTCAATCTTAAGAAAAGGAACAGGTGCGGGGGTATCCGCCGCAATCCTAAGACATTCTTTGGGGCATTCGAAAGATGAATTTGAAGATAGAACATTCCCTGAATTTTCGACCTGTTTACCAGGGGCTGAGCCTCGGGAAGAGGGATTAGTCGACTCAGCCGAAGCCACTAGTCATTGTTTATTATTGGCATTGGTGGAGTTTGCACCAGAAGTTGAGCAGGAGGGAGTGCTATTTGAATTTGGGCAATTTTTGGCGATATGTGAGAAAGCCCCACATTTAAAACAGCCTTGTGATGAACCAGCTCCATTATTTGCCCTACTAGATTTGACCAATGGACACTTGTTCCGCAGATGGTCAGGCGACCCGCAAGCGTAACATTTACGAGGAGTGACTGATCGGCGAGGTGGAGACCGAGTATTACTAAAGGAAGGTGGGGGTTCTTTCGCGACACGCAAGGAATCGGCGTATCTAACCCCTTCCGCTGAAACGGCCAATGCTTCAAGTTCCGAGAAGGTTTGCGGGCACGCCGCGAAACACAAATATGACCTATAGGATGGTGAAATTCCTTCTACAATAGCCTGTACAATCTGATCTTCAGGAAAATGAAGGGCAAACACCCTAGTATAGAATTTAATATCTTGGATGAAGTCTGCCAAGTTTTCATCCAAACGCTGTACACGATAATAGTACTTCTGAATAAGGGAGGACCTGGCCCTAGCCGGGATGAAGTTAGCTAGCAAGTGGGCGTGGAAATCCTCAATAGATGATTGCTCGGCAATGGCTCTTACTATTTTATCAGAGAGAATGCCAATTGCACAGGGATAGATAATTTGCAAAATTTGACATGGAGAAACAGAAAACACAAGGGCATGATCCTGAAATTCAACTAAAAATTTTAAAAAGGAAATTACTTCACTGGTGGTATTAACGGAAAACTTAGAGATACCTCTGAGCAACATTGCCAATGGATGAGGCAAACTACTGAACCCGGGTGACATAGTAGGTAAAGGTTTCAGTGGCAAGGAACTTAATTCAGAACGTACATTATTTAATGAGTTACGGCGTTCAGACTCGTCCAATGGGGCAGAGGTTGTTTGAGCAGCGATGGTTTTCCTATTTACTTCTCCCTTAGGAGGCTCTTCCTCGCTACCTACATTCACTGTGGTGGGTAGATCGCTTTTGGGAGGAACCTCCCCAGTTAACAATTGAGTGACCTTGCTAGATAATTCAGAAATATTTTCAAGCAGCGTACTAGCTTCCTTCTTCTGAACGTCATTCAACTTTAGAGACAACAGATCGTTAACTCTATTTGAAAAATGAAACAGCCTGGCTTGCACACGCTTAATTTGATTAGGAGAAGGATCATTTTCATCAAAAAAACTAACTACAGATGCTAGCCCAGTAATATTCTCGACGATCGTGGAAAGAGAGTCGTCAATTCCTTTCTCTCCCAAGGTGGGGATGGAAATGGGCAAATCAAGGGACTCTCTAAGCTTATTTGTGTCTACTGCAACCGTGCCTCCAGATTGCACATTTCTGATAGTTAACTCATAGATCAACTCCTCTTTGCGCAAATAGTTAAGATGGAGAACATCGCGAGGGCCGGGCATGATGACGGAACAATTTTGAAAAACTCAAAAAATTCCAGCAACTGAAAAAATGGTTAGAGTTCGGAACAAAGCAATGTTTAGCCGTCAAAAGGGGCTAAATTGAGACCCATTCAACCACGCTCTGCTACCATTTGTTACCGAGTTTTTGTGGTAGTTAGAGGTGAAAGAAGGTGCGGGGTGGTGAACAGGTCTCAAGCTACGAAAGTAAAATTAATTTAAAATTTAACAAGGTTATATTTTCTTTTCAAACTCAGAAATAACAAGAATGGCAGGTACAGAGTAGCAAGGCAACAAAGAGCAACAATAGTATTTACAGGTTTTGGGCTTCGGGCCCCGAACTTCCAATTCTCGAGCAGTTAGCCCGAATTTACATGTACATAAGGTTTAGCAAAGGGGCAGAAAACCCCAATCATGCCCAGGAGCACTTGCTCCGAATTACATAGTAATACCTCCTAGAGGCACGCAGAAACAAATTGCAAAAGAGCGATCCGCTCTCAAAGTTTTAAGCCTATCACAAGGCCACACCTAATTCTACTTTCAAGCTGTCCTCTAAGGACGTAAGCACAGGGGTAAGATACCCAACCTACTGAGGTCTATTAAGCGATAAAAGGATAATTACATGACCTCTAAAATAACAATTTGAGAGGAGGCGATCTGCGCTCCTAATGTATTTGTTTCAAAACCTAATTTGGCTCTAGGCCACTGATGCAAGGGCTAATCCCATACTAAAGAGGTGACTTTAGAAAGAAACGAATTTACATAATGTTAAGGAAGAATAGGTTGAGAAAATAAGTTCACCTCAAAACAATATGAGTGGGAGCTCGAGAGGGTTAAGCACTCTCTATCCCAATATGTAGTTTAAAAGATAGAATAGATACAAGTTTCTTTACATTTTAAGGAAGGTTACATAATGGAAAAACTTCGGACCCGCCCCGAGAGTTAAACTGCTGAGCAAGCAAGAAAAGAAGTAATTAATCGGCCATTACCTGGTTGTTGACTGCCGCCGAAGAAAGAGGCGATTCCCGCCCCCTGCTATGTACTTTACACACGAAAAGATGGAACAGAAGTGGCGCAGAGACCCTAAAATCAGCAGTTTATATACTCTCGCGGAAAGTTCGAGGCGTTTTAGGGAGGAAAACACCCGCCCACAATCTTTTATTGGTGGTTAAAGAAAACCCCTACACAAGATGAAGAAGAAACACATCATTGGTGGAAAATTAATTTAAGAAATTCGGGATTGGCTAAATTCAAAACAAGGGGAAAGAAAGGGTTAATATTGCCAACTTAAACAATGACTGAAAGAAATTTAGCAAAGAACAAACTTTTGAAATTAAATTTTCTCCAAAAAAACAGTTCTTTCACTCCGCACTAGGGTGCACTATTGTTGATCTTCAGTAGTGTCCTCTAGAAGAGAAAGTTCACACTTCTTACTACAAGCAAAACAAAAATACGTCGAAAGTGACACAGTTCAAAAACTCCAAAATTTCCAGGTAGTGACATCTTCTGAGAAAGTAGAAAATTAATACCGTAGATAAAGTTCAGACTTCCTCCAGCAGAGGAGTTTCAACTGGCGCAAATTTTAAATAAGCGGCATGGAGGTGTACCGCCCGGTACATTTATTATTATGTTTGTTTATTCATACCCCCTGCTTTGTAATTCAGTGACCATGGGATGGCTCTTGAAGTGTACATTACTGTATATTTATTTTATTGCATACTTTCATTATTATTATTATTATTATTATTATTATTATTATTATTATTATTATTATTATTATTATTATTATTATTATTACTACTACATATCCCTTAAATATAAATAAACTAATATTTAATCTAGTAAATTATGCTTATCCCTTTGGATTCATTTATTTCATTGCATATTGCTATTGCTATGACAACATGACTTATTTATGATGTAGATGCAGTATAAAAGTATTTATTCCTAAACAGATTTGTTATACAACCCCTGTAGATGAGGGACACAGGTGAAGAATACACCTATGGTATCCCCTGCCTGTTGTAAGAGGTGACTAAAAGGGTTAACAAAGGGATGATTGTGTTACAACCATGAAACTACTTGCGATTAGTACCAGTATGTTAGGTACACAATACGTTTTTGATTAGTAGCAAGATAAGATGAGTATGGGTTTTACAGTACCCGTGATTAATGCCATTGTGAGAAACACCACATGTCTAGGCATTGCCTGTGATTAGTACCATTATATTAGCGGCACCATGGCAGGAACACCATGGTAATACCGGCGCCCGTGATCTACATGTAGATGAGGAACACGATGGGTTTGCATGCCTATGAGTGGCGCCATTATGTGAGAAAAACCATAGGTCTGCGTTACCTGTACAAAGTAGAATACTTGTGAGTAGTACCATCATGTGTTGAACACTGTGAGTCTACACTATTTCTGATTAGTACCGCAACATGACATATACTATGGTTCTACTTTACTAGCGGTAAGTACCATTATGAGCGGCTGTTGACCTGGATTTTGGACTCCTTCAGACAACACGCATCCTCGATTCAGGATTGTGCTTTAGAAGCAGTCCCTTGGTCAGTAATACTACTGTTTATGATAGTTTCTGAGTTGAATCCACTGATTGTTTTAAATTCATATCCATCCATTCATTCTTCATCATCATGCTTTTTAAATTCTGGTCAGTGGATGATTTTGAACTTTTAAATCATCATTACAATTTGTCTCATTTTGTACCATTAGGGGCTGCCGACCAAGATGTTAGGCCCCTTTAAACAGCAAGCATCATCATCATCATCAGATTTGTTATACCCACTCCAATCAAACTACAGACTAGGGAAGTATCTTGTATTAAGATACATAATGTTCTTACATACATGTATAACTGAAGAACTGAAGATCCATATACAGGTAGGTGGGTAGCCCTAAGGTAGAAGTCCAAACTGTGTAATTTGGGAGAGTGAGGGCCCATGTGGTAGGTTTATTATGCATCATAAGAAACTGAGTGAACTGGCTATGCAGTTCAATCACATTGCTGTGAGCTTGTTTTCAGGAGATGGTGGATTCGAACTCCACAGTCGGCAGGTCTGAAGTTTTTGTTTTGCGGTTCCCTCATTTTCATTTTAGGCTAATGCTGTGGCTGTAGGTATCTTTACTAAGGCAACGACCGTTTATTTTCATTTTAAGTCCTAGCCCACTTTCCTATCCCATTCTTGCCTTACAACTTGTTTTCATGTGATTTAAACCAATATATGTGTAAAATGATATTTGACTCATTAGTGCTCCTGTACCTTTCCTGGTCTTCCCTAATGTTTTAAGCTTGAGATACACCAAGTTCCAATTTGAAAATATGTTTAAAATGCTCCCCATCCCCTACTGCTTATTGAAGAAAGAAGAAGACAACTTCGAAGCAAAAGGAAGGACACTGGATGATTGGCTCAGACGGCTGTGGCACTGGCCTTCTGACCTCAACTTGGCAGGTTCGATCCTGGCTCGGTCCGGCGGTATGTGAAGGTACTCAAATACATCAGTCTCATGTCCATAGATTTACTGGCATGTAAACGAACTCCTGCAGGAAAAAATTCTGGCACCTCGGCTTCACCAAAAACCATAAAAGTACTGATCAGACACTACTGATCTGCATTTAGGGCAGTCGCCCAGGTGGCAGATTCCCCATCTGTTGTTTCCCTAGCCTTTTCTTAAATGATAAAGAAATTAGAAATTTATTGAACATCTCCCTTGGTAAGTTATTCCAATCCCTAACTCTCCTTCCTATAAACAAATATTTGCCCCAATTTGTCCTCTTGAATTCCAACTTTATCTTCATATTGTGATCTTTTCTACATTTAAAAACACCATCCAAACTTATTTGTCTACTGATGTCCTCCCATGCCATGTCTCCACTGACAGCTCGGAACATACCACTTAGTCGAGCAGCTTGTCTCCTTTCTCCCAGTCTTCCCAGCCCAAACTTTGCAACATTTTTGTAACGCTACTCTTTTGCCGGAAATCGCCCAGAACAAATCGAGCTGCTTTTCTTTGGATTTTTTCCAGTTCCTGAATCAAGTAATCCTGGTAAGGGTCCCATACACTGGAAGCATACTCAAGTTGGGGTCTCACCAGAGACAAATATGCTCTCTCCTTTACATCCTTACTACAACCACTAAATACTCTCATAACCATGTGCAGAGATCTGTACCCTTTATTTACAATCATATTTCTGTGATTACCCCAATGGAGATCTTTCCTTATAATTATACCTAGGTATTTACAATGATCCCCAAAGGGAACTTTCACCCCATAAACGCAGTAATTAAAACTGAGAGGACTTTTCCTATTTGTGAAACTCACAACCTGACTTTTACCCCGTTTATCATCTTTCCATTGCCTACTGTCCATCTCACAACATTATCAAGGTCATTTTGCAGTTGCTCACAATCTTGTAACTTATTTATTACTCTGTACAGAATAACATCATCTGCGAAAAGCCTTATCTCTGATTCCACTTCTTTACACATATCATTGATATATATAAGAAAACATAAAGGTCCAATAATACTGCCTTGAGGAATTCCCCCCTTAATTTTTACAGGGACAGATAAAGCTTCACCTACTCTAATTCTCTGAGTTCTATTTTCTAGAAACAGAACCACCCATTCAGTCACTCTTTTGTCAAGTCCAATTGCACTCATTTTTGCCAGTAGTCTCCCATGATCTACCCTATCAAATGCCTTAGATAAGTCAATTGCAATACAGTCCAACTGACCTCCTGAATCCAGGATATCTGCTATATCTTGCTGGAATCGTACAAGTTGGGCTTCAGTGGAATAACATTTCCTAAACCCAAACTGCCTTCTGTCAATCCATTTATTAATTTTGCAAACATGTCTTATATAATCTGAAAGAATGCTTTCCCAATGCTTACATACAATGCATGTCAAACTGACTGGCCTGTAATTTTCAGCTTTATGTCTATCACCCTTTCCTTTATATACAGGGGCTACTATAGCAACTCTCCATTCATTTGGTAAAGTTCCTTTATGCAAACAAAAATCAAACAAGCACTTCAGATATGGTAGTATATCCCAACCCATTGTCTTTAGTATATCCCCCGAAACCTTATCAATTCCGGCTGCTTTTCTAGTTTTCAACTTTTGTATCTTACTGTAAATGTCATTGCCGTCATAGGTAAATTTTAATACTTCTTTAGTATTAGTCACCTCCCCTATCTGGACATTATCCTTCTAACCAACAATCTTTACATACTGCTGACTGAATACTTCTGCCTTTTGAAGATCCTCGCATACACACTCCCCCTGTTCATTAATTATTCCCGGAATGTCCTTCTTGGAACCTGTTTCTGCCTTAAAGTACCTATGCATACTCTTCCATTTTTCACTAAAATTAGTGTGGCCACCAATTATACTTACCATCATGTTATCCTTAGCTGACTTCTTTGCTAGATTCAATTTCCTAGTAAGTTCCTTCAACTTCTCCTTACTTCCACAGCCATTTCTAACTCTACTTCTTTCCAACCTGCATTTCCTTCTTAGTCTGTTTACTTCCCTGTTATAATATAGTGGATCTTTACCATTCCTTACCACCTTTAAAGGTACAAAGATATTTTTGCATTCCTCAACAATTGCTTTAAACCCATCCCAGAGTCTGTTTACATTTTAATTTACTGTTTTCCACCGATCATAGTTGCTTATTAAAAACTCCCTCATGCCTGTTTTATCAGCCATATGGTACTGCCTAACAGTCCTAATTTTAATCTCTTCCTTTCTTTCACATTTATTTTTAATTACCACAAAAACAGCTTCGTGATCACTAATACCATCTATCACTTCGGTTTCTCTATAGAGCTCATCTGGTTTTACCAGCACCATATCCAGAATAGTCTTCCCTCTAGTTGATTCCATCACTTTCTGAATCAGGTGCACTCCCCATATTAATATGTTTGCCATTTTTTTGTCATGTTTCCTGTCGTTCGCATTACCTTCCCAATTGACATTTCGTAAATTGAGATCACCCGCTACGATCACGTTCCTTTCCTTACCGTTTCCAACATAGCTGATTATCTTATCAAATAATTCTGAATCATCATCTGCGCTATCCTTTCCTGGTTCACTCCAAAGACATCTAGTTGCCTATTATCTTTAGAAATGAGCCTAGAATTTCGTGCTTATCATCTTTAACTTTTTCGTAGATTACAAATTTTTCTTTCACGAGAATTAACACTCCCCCTCCTACATTTCTTATCCTATCTCTACAATACACCCTCCAGTTCCGAGAGAAAATTTCTGCATCCATTATATCATTTCTCAGATATGATTCAACTCCTATTACAATATCTGGTAAGTATATATCTATTAAATTACTTAATTCTATTCCTTTCTTTACAATACTTCTACAGTTGAGCACTAACAGTTTTATGTCATCCCTACTTGATTTCCAGTTCCCTGTTCCCTTAATACCGCTGCCTAGCGCACCCTGTTTCCCTGAATGTACCTCCCTAAAACCCTTCTAAACAAATTTCCTAACTTATATGTACCACTGCGGTTTAATTGAAGGCCATCTGAGCGCAGATCCCTACCTCCTACCCACCCATTAGGATCTAGAAATTTCACTCCCAGTTACCCACACACCCACTCCATAGTCTCATTTAAATCCCCAATCACCTTCCAGTCAATATCCCTCCAACACAGTATTCCACTAATAACAATCTCCGCTTCCTTAAACTTCACCCGTGCTGCATTTACCAGATCCCACACATCCCCAACTCTGTTGGTACTTATACCTGCTTGTCTTACGTTGTTAGTACCAACGTGAAACACTACCACCTTCTCCTTTCCCTCCTCCTTCTCTTCTACTTTCTTTAACATGTCCCTTAACCTAATTCCTGGATAACACTCTACCCTAGTACCCTTTTCTCCACACACTTTCCCGACATGTCTAACGATAGAATCCCCCACGACCAGAGCCTCAACCCTACCCACCTCATTTGATCCCCTCCCCTCCTGGTCAGTCCTATCTTTCCTGACAGCTGCAGAAGCTACTTCCTCGTCACTTTTCTCCATCCCATGACCCTGTTCCACCTGTATTTTCCTATCTACTACACATTTGCCTTTCCTACCTCTTCCCTTTCTCCAACTTCCAAACTTCTCGGCAAGAGTTCGCTGTTCCTCATCTTCCCTCGGTTGTTCTACCTGCAGTGACTCGTACCGATTTCTCACCGACACCTGTCCTGAATTTTGATCCTGAATGGAGCCCTTAGCCTGCAATCTCCTTCCCCTTAAAACATTAGACCACCTGTCTTCCACAATTCCGCCATTTCCTTCCAATCCCTCTATTTCACCTACTGTATCCTGTACATTGTTTGGGGGTCTTTTTTCCTTCCTGTCCTCTGAGAGAATCTTAATTATCTCCCTCAAGCTCTCCAACTCCTTCATACTCCTTAGCGCCTGGCCACACCCACAGTTCCTACACTCGCACTGCTTAGGCACTTTTTACTAAATAATGAAAAGAAAAGGAAAAATAAGATAACTTATTCTGTGCAAAATAAAATGAAAGGAAAGAAATATTGTCTAGATTAGTTCACAAAGAACACACGACAGTAAGTTATTTTAAATAGGCTACTACTATACTACAATACTACTTAATTGTACTATTTTTTTATTCCTACAATACGCTAACACGATGAAAATTGCTGTTAATTACTGGAAAATGAATACACAAGAATTACACAATTCTTAACTGCAGTTAAGTCTACCCTAATTATAACAACAGAATTTAATAAGAGAGTTACTACAGATACCACAGAAACGGTACTATACTATACAAATATTTCACAGTAATAGAATAAACACACTACCGGTACTTTCTAATAAAATGCTATAATACACTACAATAATTTTAAACTACGTTCAGACTTAGTGGGATGTAAAGCTATTAGCATTATCATTAAAAGGAAGGACAGATATGTCCTATGTGGTAAGCCCTTGAACATATAGAAATTGCAGTGAATTATACAATCTACATTCTCTCTCTCTTCCCCTCCCCCCGCCCCCTACCAGTCCCTTTAATAATACAGTGTTAGTAAAGTGTACATCAGAATAAAGGCAGGAAATGTTTAAAATTAATTTAAGCAGGTGAAGGAGAGAATATATGAGTAGCTCAGGTTGGTGGGTTCGAGTCCGGTGGTATTTGAAAGTGCACAAATACGCCAGTCTCATGTCTAGGTCTACCGGTACATAAATTAACTTGCGGGACGAATATTATTATTTTCAATTCCGTAGTTAGCTTGGAAGCTGAACTAATTTCCGTGCACGTAGCTTCACATGTTTGTATATAGATAAGCTTGAAGATATAACCAGCCTGCAAGCTGAAAATATGCCCAATAATCTCTCTGATTTATTGGTTATTGAAGAGAGAAGGAAATGTTCGCGCAAAAGAAAGGGAAGTCATTAATGTCTGGAACTTTCGAAAATCCCACTACAAAGACTTACATCGTTAAACACGATCTTCTTTTCAAGAATACGGTTACTGTATATCAAAATAAAGACAGAAATATGAGTTTATTTCCTCATTGAGCGTGGAAACCTTATTTCATCTTAACTTTTATCATTTACTAGGGTAGGGAAACATTCATAATCAATGCTTACATTGCGGTTATGCCTGATGATTTTAATATGTAACTAGGCAGGTTGGCAGCAGTGATCAGACTTTACAAAACAGAGAATCGGGCAGCGATATGTATGGCCTTACGTGACGATAACGGCGTGTGACTCCTATTGCGGAGCATCCCTCTGTCCAAAGTTAGGTTTTAAGGTCCATGAGATTTCAAATTCTCGGAGTGGACTGGGTGTTTATAGGAAACAGAAACATCAAATATACCATACCCGCATGGATGGGAATCTAACCTTGATGGAAATCCACTCATGAAACATTTTTCTCATGTGCAACTTTTTCGATAGGATGCATAGTAAGGGAGTTATAATTAACGATTGTTTTGCAGGCTAAGTCCAGTCGACACAACCCTAAAAGTGTTCTACGTGGAGGAGATTCCTTATATTAATAAGAAGGTGCGCTCAGTCGAGCATGGTACATAATCTTAGTCCTTACTTTAGTCTGTGATCGACTACGTTCTTTTCGTGCATTTAATACGTGGTACTGGGACCAGTAGATGACATCTGCCTTCAGCCATTGCACCAGTAGTTGGCAGTTTGTTTATAAAATGTTACTAACTTTTGAATATTCATACATAGAAAACTTTAAATAAAGGGAATACAAAGCAATCGTTGAACCAGATATCTTAAAATGTGCGATACCGTATTTATTAATTTCTGGTACGGTATTCGATATTGTACCGGTTACGACCTGTACATAAGTATTTTTGAGCATAAGTTACGTTTATTTACCACGCGTAATGTTCCGAGCGCGCCTGGTTTGTTTACCAGCAGCGAGGACCAGCTAGCGAGTGTATGACGACTGTGAGCTGTGACGTAGCCACAGGGGCTAGCTAGACCGCCCGCTCGTCTCAACACGTGTTACCAGCCTTGACTGGTATTTTCTGGATTCCACGTCACTTGTTCTAGAGAGTTCGATAGAGAAAATTTTGAAATTTCTATAATAATGATGCTAGCGAATCGAGCGATATGTCATCTTGTTTGGGATCACCTAAACGTCCCAGTGCTCGAGTTTCAAGTAAATCCACCGAGTGATTCGGGAGATATTCAATCAAACCGTATTATGACGTAGACATCCCAGATTGAATAAAAGGAGGACCTACTGTAGCCTATTCACACAGTCTCAGCTGAGTAGTCAGCGGGGACACTCTTGCTGCTGCTATCATCGTGGAACTCTGTCATTATACAAGTGTGGGAAGACGATTCTTCCAAGTACTATAAGTGGACTCATAAGACTTCGAGTGTTGTAGAAAATTTTCTAAGTCTTCGTAATATTTACAAGTGTTAATTAAATGGACTTGTATTATTTACATGGGTTCGAGACTGAAACTTTTCTAAGTGTTCATTGAATGGACTTGTATTATTTACGTGTCTTCGAAGCTGGAATTTTTCTAAGTGTTCGTGAAATGGACTTGTATTATTTACATGGGTTCGAGACCAGAATTCTTCTAAGTGTTCATTGAATGGACTTGTATTATTTACGTGTCTTCGAAGTTGGAATTTTTCTAAGTATTCGTGAAATGGACTTGTATTATTTACATGGGTTCGAGACCAGAATTCTTCTAAGTGTTCAATAAATGGACTTGTATTATTTACGTGGAATATTTGCGACTGTTGATTAACATTGCTAGTGATGAACTTTAACTTTCCAACGGCTCTAAACAAAGCTAGGATTTCACTTGCATTTACTCAAAGACTTGTACATTTGCCAGTGTTGGTTTAAAGGACTTATAAATTTCGTCAGTGATTTTATTTATGTGGAAGGACTTGTGTTTCCGTCAGTGGTCACTCAAAGACTTTATGAATTTCACCAGTGATTAACTTTAGATATATTCAAACTTCCAAGTGAATGGACTTGTGTTTTCATTCGAGTTTAGACAAAGACTTGCACCTTCGCCAGTAATGAACTTTGAGTTTAACTATAATTTCACAAGGAGGGACTTGTGTTTTTTCGTTGCCAAAAGTTATACAGGGAAGGGGATTTTCCTAGTGATGAACTCTAAAATTATTAATACCACTCATATCGTTTTAGGAGTGTTGGAAGTCTTGATGTACAATTATCAAGAACTCTGCTTATAAGTTGAACATCCAAGGTTTTCATGGACTCAGTGCTACTAGTGACCTTGGGAACATCAATCCTCTCAGTCTCATTGCCTCATCGCCTGGATCACCGGGGTTCGACCCGGGCCTCAGAGTTCGAGACATCTCTACTTACCGTCAATCCAGACAGTCCAGCTGCCTCTGTCTGGAGTATCTGGAGTCGCTGGAATCCCTGGAGTCTTCTGGAACGTGCTTCAACCAGCTTGGCTTGGTGAGCTGGAGAACCCGAGCCATACTATTGGAATACGAGGAAGACAATCCAATTCTACTTAGAGGTGATGTGCCAATTCATGACTTATTTGAATAAACTCTTGTGCAATCAGAGTCAAAGTTTTTCTGTAGATAGGACCTACCTCCTGGACCGAGCCCTAGCTACAATTAATCCAGTTTTTCGCCCTGAGAACTATAGTCATGCTACTTTAACATTTAATCTGAGAGTCGGGCTCTTTTGCCGGTACAATACGTCCTCTGTTTGTGTGCAATTTGCGGCGTGAAATCACTTCCTTTATATCTTCCTTATCATACCAACACACATCGTTAATGTATGGCCACTTCCATGCCTTAATTCCTGCTACGGCCCTGACTTTGATATATGCCCGATTTGTGTCTAACATCAAAATAATTCCAGCATAATATTCACCCTCATAATGGCATATCAGGGAACCTCCGTGGCTCAGACGGCGGCGCGTCGGCCTCTCACCGCTGGATACCGTGGTTCAGATCCCGGTCACTCCGTGTGAGATTTGTGCTGGACAAAGCGGAGGCGGGACAGGTTTTCTTCCTGGTACTCCGGTTTTCGCTGTTATCTTTCATTCCAGCAACATTCTCCATTCTCATTTCATAGCACCTATCACTCATTACGAAATCACTTTGGGAGTGGCGACCCCATCGTACTAATAGCCTATATCTGATTCATTCATTCCATCCCTGACCCGGCCAATGACTGGAAAACAGGTTGTAGGTTTTCATTTTCAATGGCATATCACATAAACTCCCTTACGTAAATTCATCGGGGGCACTGGTTAAAACACGTTCTTCAGATCCACTGTCATTTTCCGGAATTTCAGTCAACTTAAGCCTCTTCTTGGCTTTTATCATTTCTAATTCAGCACATTTTTCTTCATACTCTCTTCTCTCTCTCTCTCTCTCTTTGCTTTACGTCGCAACGACACAGATAGTTTTTATGGCGATGATGGGACAGGAAAGGCCTAGGAAGCGGACGTGGCCTTCATTAAGGTACAGCCCCATCATTTGCCTGGTGTGAAAATGGGAAACCACGGAAAACTATCTTCAGGGCTGCCAACAGTGGAGTTCAAATCCACTATATCCCGGACGCAAGCTCACAGCCGCGCGCCCCTAAGAGCACGGCCAATTCGCCCGGTCTCTCTTTCTTTTCTTAACCTTGCTCTTTCTTCTTTCAATCTTTCTGCTTCATTCTTTGCTTTTTTCTTCCTTTCCTGGAACAACTGCCAATAATTTGATACCACTCCACTAGGAGTGTTTTTTTTCTTTCTTTTTGGCATTGTTGAAGTTAGTTCTTTAGAGTAAAATAACGCTCGTGTGAAGGGAGAAGGGACATTGCTTGCGGAACATCCTGCACCAGTAGCATTGGTACGATGATACCTATTGTCCTCAAGTGAAGGTTGCATTGTTGGAGTGATTAAAATATTTTCAGTTGGATTTAGATTTTGTGTTGATGTTGAGGGGATTGGCTGAAGATCTGATGATGATCCTTGAGTTGTGGACGGTGAAACTTCTGAAGCATATGTGTTGTGTTTTCATTTGCAAATGCCAGAATAGTAACTTGATTCATCACAGCAGGTGAGGTTTTTCCTTGACGGGCTGTTCATCATGGGAGGTGAGTGGATAAATATAATTAGTTATAAAATATTTTATTCCACCTATTCAATACCATACATTATTTGCGGTGCCTATAGTTATACCATAATGCACTGGTAGGTATTAGTTTCGACCTCAATTTAGGTCATCACCAGGCTAAATAATTACACTTTTCTATCGAATGTTCTGGAAAACTACCCTTTTATGAAGTAATAATATTCATTATAAAAATGTAGTTGAATACATGAATGAGAATAAATAGATCGAGATGCCGGTGATGAGATAAAACAATCAATGAAAATGTTTAAGTTTAAAGCAAAAAATATTGTCTATGAATCTGTAAATTAAAATGTACATTACGTCAATTTTACGATGATATTAGAGTATTACATAAACATTAAGTACTGCGCAAAGATAAAAGCATATAAATTTCATGGCATTCTGATTACAATGTCCAGGTTGTTCTGGTGAGTTCTATGGCTATTACACTTTCTTAAAAAAATTGTGGATCAATTGTACATTAGATCAATTTTATTATGTTAGGACATTGTATAGACATTGAGTATTGCGCAAATATAAAAGCATAAGAAATTTTCACAGCATTCTGATTGCGATGTCCGCACTGTTTCTAGTGAGGTTTTAATTTTGTACATCACTGGCGCAGATGGTATGTATAACTTGCTTAGAATCCAATATTACTCAGTTTAATAGTTCAGGTGAAACATTTGTAGACCATATATAAACTACTTCTTGAATAGTGCTGCTTGTGGTGAGAGGTGGAATTCCCAGTCCAAGATGGAATCGAATGGAACCTGATGATGAAAGAAGAACTATGTTAACGCAATGTTCTCGAGAGAGAAAGAAAATAATAATGAAGTAGAGCACTCAGCTTGAAGGACTTAGCCGGTAATGGGCAACTAGCAGTAGCGACATGTGTCCTTACTCAACACACACAAGTAAACAAATGCATACTCGTCTTTCTTAACCTGATCGTTATGTTTGGCGGTAAGCAGGATCCAGTCGAATCGCCATACTCCTATAACTTATTCCAAGGAATTTTCGTGTTTTTATTTTTTTCATTCAAGTGTTTAAGATCTATTACTCCAGCTCCTCTTCAAGTAGTTCCAATATCATGCGTGGAAAACATAAAAACTCATTTGGTAATTGACTCCTACCCACACACATATTCGTGTCTCGATACAACCCTTGCTGGAATTTACCCCGATATTCCCACCTTTATATTGCCCCACTAGTTCTCATTTTAAATGAGCTGCTGTATCCGCACACTGTATACGACAGATTCAATAATCACTACACCACATTAAACATCATGTGATAGGATATTGACTAATTTCATTAACCAGCATAACACGTTTCTCAGACGACAGATTTGCAACGCTTGCATTTGAAACACATATTGGACTCTGAGCGATAACCCTTCATGTATTTCCGTTAGCAGGGGCTGGCTTCGTCAGTGCCCTAATCTCCCATTCTCTGCATGTTAAGAAATAGTAGGTTCTACGCAGGCGCGAACCAAACTTACCCAGGAAAGTGTCTACAGAGAAGGGCAGATGCTCAGCATGAACGGCCAGAAAGTTAAAGGAAGTGAACTACGCGTCAGATGAAAACATTCCCCACTAGCTGCATGCTGCGGCTAGTACTAAAACTGAATGCATTATCATTCATAGTGTTAGTATGTTTTAAACCATCAATAATAGTTCCTTAGCTGGAGGGGCGCGTGCCCATTAGAGCCAGGCGCTACTGGTAACTAGTGTGAGCGAGAGTAGGAAACGACAAGGAAAGAAGCAGGAGAAGTGGAGAGGGGCTGTCTGGTGATGCGAGCCGTGTGGGATAAAGGAGAAAAGAGAGGAAGGGAATGGATGGCGACTAACTTAATGCGGGGCTGAAGGGCGTGGGAGTGGTAGTAATTGTTTCGGCGCGCTGCCCTTAATTAAATTTAAGAACGAATTTGGGTAAGCTAAATTATTATTTCTGAGAAATTGTTGGATTTCTCCGTGATTTCGTTAAGGTTGTTTTGGCATTAAAATACTGATCTACGTGTATGTAGTAATTTTCCATGATATACAGTAAAGGACCCTTGTTTACTATTGCAATAATGTACTGGTCCTGTTCAGTGTTCGTGAAATCATGGTTATAATCAACCATATGCTGGCCGTTGGCTGAAAATTTTGTTGTATCTTGTTGCATTGATACGCTCTTGATATCCTCTATTAAATTTCTCCCGGTCTGTCCTACATAAGAAGTACTCCTACAGGTGTTACATTTGAGCCTCTAAACGCCCGATTTTGAAAAACTACTAACTTTGTTGATATGTGACGTATTATATAAGATGTGCTCGTTATTATTACGGGTTTCAAAGGCTAATTTAACTCCTCGCTTCTTAAAAATATTCTTGATTTTGTAAATTTCGTTATTGTAAGTGAAGGTAGATAATTTTTTCTTTGCTATTTGCTTTACGTTGCACCGACACAGATAGGCATTATGGCGACGATGGGATAGGAAAGGCCTAGGAATAGGAGGAAAGCGGCCGTGGCCGTAATTAAGGTACAGCTCCAGCATTTTCCTGATGTGAAAACGGGAAACCACGGAAAACCATCTTCAGGGCTGCCGACATTGGGGTTCGAACCTACTATCTCCCGATTACTGGATACTGGAATTAGAGAAAGATGCATATCTTGGTACTGTCTTCTTTAAGTATAGTTTTTGGGCGATGTTTGTGTTTATTAATTATTCTTTCTATGAAGAGGCTGTCAAAGCCGTTGAATTTGCTATACTGCGGATTATATTCAGATCGTTTGACAGATCCTTCTTGGATATGGATACGTTGAAAGCATGGTAGACTAGGCTGTTTTAAGTCGCTCTCTTATGGGACTGGGGCGCATTGAGTCTTGACGTATAGTAGAGGCAGACTCAGTGGGTTTCCTTAATATTTTATAAATTAAAGAATCTGAGTGTCTTGTGATAGTTAAAGCTAAGAAATTTATTTTTGGTCTATTTCTGATCCTAATGTGAATTTAATATGAGAATCGATACTATTGAGCCCAAGAAGGGTGGTGGGGGCGTCAATTGATCTTTCATCAATGATTGCGAAGACATCATCAACATATCTGGCCCAGAAGTGAATGTCGTCAAATTTATTGTAAATTTTGTTGTGTTCGAGAAAATCGACATAATACCTGAGGCAGCGATCCCATTGCCAAACCATCCTGTTTATAAATAACGTCATTGAACATGAAAAATATTGTTTACAACTAATTTCAGTAAATTCATGAAATCTTGAAATTCTAATTTACTTAAGTGCCCATTTTCGTTTAAATTACTTTCAATTAGCTTTCGCTTGTTCAGTAAATAGAAATGATGTGTTTTTCGAAGTTTGATTTAGGAGCGTTTGGACTCTCTGTGTGGAATCCTTTTTAATTACGGAAAAATAATTATCTTTTAAAAAGTTGGTTGTTTTACTAATATCTTCCTTTTATCGATAATCACTGTTATGTTGCCTTTATCGGCTTTAGTAGCGATGAGATCGTTATCTTTGGTTTTCTTTTTTAGGGCGTGTATATATATTTTTGTTCGGCAATTAATTTCTTACTATTGGTGTTACGTGATAGGTGAGACACATTATTACAAGAGAGGATATTATTCAATTTCTTTTTTGCTTCAAATTTCAATTCGTCTTGTGCGTCTATTAGCACTTTTGTAATGGCTAACTCTGACTCTGTCATCGTTGTAATAGCTAGATTGAGTGTATTCAAATTTGGCCAATAGTGCTTGGGTCCTTTAGCCAGGATTGAATGTTCGTTTTCACATAAGGGTGTCTTGGTTAAATTTATGACGGGCGGATGGAACTGTTTGCAATCATCCAAAGCTCTACTATTGTGTCTGATATGGTTATTATAAGGTTTAGAGCTTTTAATCTATTCAGTTTTTCTCTAAGATTTGTTGCTTCTTGGATAGTTCGTGAAATATTATATTTACAACTTGTTGGTAAAATAGTGTCCAATGCGCATTAAAAAGTAATTTTGTTGCTGCAAAATGAGTCTGGTATAATTTGTCATTTAGAACTGACTTCTTCCTGTACAAAAAACTATTTTCGTCTCTTAACCAAATTTTGTTAATTTTATTTTGAGTTTTGACAGTTAGTGGTGAAATCCGATGTTTCTTTTATTATTATCAGAATGCCATGAAATTTCTATGCTTTCATCTTTGCGCAATATTTAATGTTTATGCAATATACTAATATCATCGTAAATTGACGTAATGTATATTTGAACTTACAGATTGACAGACAATATTTTGTACTTTAAACTTAGACATCTTCATTGACTGTTTTTAGTTAATCTTCGGCATCACGATCTATTTTAAACTCATTCATTTATTCGAGTACATTTTTATAATGAATATTATCACTTCATTAGAGGACATCCAATAGAAAAGTTAATTATTTTAGGCTGACGTCGAAACTAGTACCTAGCAACGCATTATGATGTAAGCATAGGCACTGCAAATAATGTATGGTATTCAATAGTTGGAATAAAACATTTTAAAACTAACTATATTTATGATCTCAGTTCAAGACGGAACCGAAACCAATGAGGTAGTGGACTTCAACAATTTCCACCAACTTCCTCCACATTAAAAAGAAGTTTCTGTCCTCTTCTTCAATGCCTTCTATCCAGTTGCCACAGTTTTTTCCTGCTTGAAGTATTCAATTTTACTTCCACTAATTTCTTTTTCCATTACTTCAATGGCTACTTGGTATTCATGCCACATGCTGCTGGGTTGCCGAGAATCTGTGACTCCTTCCTTCCCCTCTGTGGAAGGAATCTTAGAAAAACCAGCTGCGTTTGGATCCCATGATGACAGTCCACACTTTCTAAATCAACTTTTGACTACTTGTAGTGTCACAGAAGGTATTATAGCCTCTTCTTCAATATAATTGTGAGAACCCAGTAATATGTGTTCTTTGTGTTGTATACTTCCTTGAACTTGGTTATGTACTCATTGGAAATGTGGAACTCTGGGAGTGTGTGAAAAGGTAAATGGTGTGACTGTTTGTGGTTTGTAAATGTCTGGAGAATTAATCCTTGTGTGAAATTTGTCCTGTGTTGTGAACTGTTTTTACATGTGTAGATGACGTCCTGTAGTTATTAATGTTGGTGCAAGGATCTGTGAAACGGGTGGTGCGAGAGTGTCTAACCCAGCATTTAATTTGGTGACCCCGACGTGATGAGTATAACTGTACGTACCACAGTGGAGAATTTGTGTAAGAAACAATAAACTGTGAGGATATCATTCTCGAAAACCTCCCGACTTTTACTAGATGAGCTAAATAAAGACCCGATAAATGACGAAGATGTTAGGTTAATGTCCGTAAAATTGTAACGGTTATTTCAAGAACTTTCGATGTTAGATGAGCAAATACTGGATTTGGTTTTGCAGGAAGAAGGAAGTGATAAGAAATATAAAGATGAGTATACCAATATTGAAGAATATAGGGATAAGATAGACACTGTGAGATTCAAAATAGAAGCACACACTCAGCGGTTAGGTGTAACCCGAGGAAACGATAGGTTTGAAATTGTATATTCTGTTGAGTCACATAGAAAGAAGATAAATTACCAAAAATAGAGTTGGTTAAATTTAGCGGTGACATAAAGGACTGGCTTTCCTTTCTGAGTCAGTTTTGCAGAATCCATGAAGATGAAGACATAGCAGCTGAAGACAAATTCCAGTACCTGATCTATCCGACAATTCCAGGAACAAGGGACGAGAACTCATCGACAGCGATCCCCCGACTGCAGAAAACTATCAGAAGGCAGTGGACGGACTGACTGAAAGATTTTGTAAGAAGGAGTTGCTGACAGAGTTCTACATCAGAGCGCTCCTAGGTTTGGTCATAAAAAATGCCACCAGTGTGAAATGTAAGGATCATACTTTACAACTGTACGATTAGCTTGAGTGTTACTTAAGAGCGCTGGAATCCAATTAAGTGACTTTCGACAAGCATGCGGCAATTTTGCTTCCACTTATTGAATCAAGCATTCCAGAGGAGCTTTTGAGAATCTGGATGAGGAGTAATTCAAGTGTGACTCAGGCAAGTGATTACAGTGAAAAATTGAAGATGTTGGTAGAATTTCTATGGGCTGTTGTAGAAGGGGAGGAGAGGATAATGCTAGCTAAAACTGGGTTTAAATTGACTCATAGATCAGTTAAAACACCCAATGAATGGAAAGAAACAGAGGATGAAGGTGTAGGCTACCTACTGCATACAATCTGTTGGCTGGTGAAAAACAGAATATGCGATCAATTGTTTGTGTACTTTGTGAGAAGTTTCATGAGAGTAAGGAGTGCTTTAAAGCGCAAAGGATGTCTTTTAGAGAAAATACAGACATGTTAAAATCTAAACGGGCTTGTTTCATATGTTTAAACCCGAACACAGGAATGTACGGTGTAAATCGTCACTAAAATCTGTGGGAAAATACATTATCCGAAAATGTGTTCTGATCTGCTTATCAATAACGAGAAAGGGAATAGGAGGGAAAACACGAGTGTCATTGGTGCAAACCACTGTTGTTCTCCAGATGTCCTGCTGCAGACTCTAATGGTAGTTATCACAGCTAAGGGTTGTCAACGTGTGGTAAGGGCGATAATAGATACTGGATCTAACGAAATACAGGGCATGGTAACGCGGCTAACCAGGTAACATCCTTACTAACACTTAGTGAATATCTGGCAAGACTCTGGAGGTTAGATGTGCTCGGGATTACATATCCAGCAGACAGGAGAAACAGAGAGGAGGTGGAGTTAGCAGATCTCAATCGTTTCAAGATAACAGTCGCTGTTAACGAAGAGAGTAGATATGAAGTCTGTCTACCCTGGTGTGAAAAAAGAGAGGATCTCGAAAATAACAGAATGGTGGCAGAGAAAAACTTGCATCGATGACTTCAAAACTTGTCTCCGAGAACAGACGAATGATGTCATTCAGTACTACTAGACTGGCTAAAAGAAAATATAATTGAAGAAGTTGATGATGACATTGGAAACAAGCAGAGATACTTTATGCCTCATCCTGGAGTTTTCAAGAGTAATTCAACTACGACGTGCAGACCCGTGTTTGATGCTTCCAGTAAACAAGGAGGAAAGCTGTCCCTAAATGACTGTTTGGTGTAAGGCGCTAACTTGCAGGAACTTCTACCATCCATCCTGTTGCGATTTCGAGAATGAAAAATAGGATTAGTGTCAGATATAAGGAAGCCCTTTCTGCAAATCTCTGTGAATGAAGTGGATCGTCATTATCTGAAATTCCTTTGGTGGAATGATTACGCGACCAGGAAGATTAAGATTTTCGCCACTGCCGCGTTGCATTTGGGGTAAATTGCAGCCCTTTCATTCCAGGAGCTGTTATGGAGCATCATGTTGATAATTGTCCTTTTGGGTAACGTGAAACTGCAGAACAACTCAAGGATTAATTTTATGTGGACAACTATGTTGCTTCAGTCCGTTCGGAAGAAGAATTGAACTATTTTATTCAGGAGGCTTATCTTTTGATGGGCATGGCAAAGTTTGAGTTAAGAGTTTGAGCGAGTATTGCACTAAAATAAAGCGATGTGATTCAAGAAACAAAATATACAAAATATAGAGCCACCTGTAACAAGAAGAAAGATTTTGTTTATCTGTCAGGCAGTATTTGATCCTGCAGGGTATACACGTCCTGGCACTTTTCTACCGAAAAAACTATTGCAGGAATGTTGGAAAAAGAAGGCAAGCTGTGATGCTGAGGTCTCGGAAGATCTGCAAAGGAACTTCGAAAGGTGGTTAGAAGAATTGCATTGTTTAGTTGATGGTGAAATTCCTAGACGTTTACTTCAAGCAGCGATCGAACATCATACACTTCACATGTCTTCTGTGATGCTAGTGCTTCAGCCTATGCTGCTGTTGTATTTTTAAGAAGTGAAAGTAATTGTGGGACGACAGTGCAGTTGTTGCTAGCGAAGTCACGAGTTGCACCGGTGAATAGAGTAACTATGCCTAGACTAGAATTGTTATCTTGCTGCATTGGTGTCCGACTGCTAGTCACTGTCAAGAACAGTTTACAGTAGGTCTCATGGAGACTCCTCAATATTGTTGGACTGATTCGACTATTGTATTGACTTGGGTTAGGAGGGATGGAAAATGGGGAACCTTCGTAGAGAATAGAATAAAGGAGTTACTAAACTTCACACAAAGGGACGAGTGGAACCACGTTCCTGGAAAACAAAACCCTGTTGACTTGCCGTCACGAGGTTGCTCGGCTAAATAACTCGTAGAATCTGCCTGGTGGGAGGGACCAGCATGGCTAAGGCTACCTGAGGAGGAATGGCCCAGTAATATGGTGTGGACACAGTGTCCTGTTGTTAGGAAGAGGAGAAAGGGGTAGTGATGACAGTTGGTAGTTCTGCCTCAAGGTATATGGAGTACTTTTCGATCTATACCAAGATAAAGAGTATGGTGGCATGGATATTCAGATTTGTGAAGAATAGTGCAAAACAAACAAATGAAGGATATAAAGAGAAGATAACAGTGCAAGAAATAGAAAGGGCTGAAAATAAGCTTATACAACTGGTACAAGAGGAAACGTTCACCAAGGAAAGGTTTTCTACACTCATGCTCAGAAATTAAGGATAATGCTCATACACGGTGAAACAACGCCATGGCGGGTGGTTAGCGGTTTTAAATCAGCTCAGGGTATGACCATTTGGTGCATTTGACCTGCGGTCATCGCACGGTGGCGCTGGCAGCAGTCCAAACACGCAGAGGTGTGTTGGTGCATGTCAGAGTACGGTGCAGCGAGTAAGTGTGCGGATGTTTTCAGACGTGCTAATGGTGACTGTGTGGTGAAAATGGCTCAACGAACACATATTGATGACGTTATGAGGGGTAGAATAATAGGGCGACTGGAGGCTGGTCAAACACAGCAGGTCGTAGCACGGGCCTTCCGTGTTCCACAAAATGTGATCTCAACATTATGGCAACGATTCCAGCAGGCAGGAAACGTGTCCAGGCGCTACAAAGCGGGACGTCCGCAGTGTACTACACCACAAGAAGACCGATATCTCACCATCAGTGCCCGCAGACTGCAGGTAGGCTTGCTCGGGAGCTTGCCACAGCCACTGGAACATTTGTCTCCAGTCACAAAGTCTACAGACGACTGAACAGACATGGTTTATTTGCCCGGAGACCTGCGGGGTGCATTCCACTGATCCCTGTTCACAGGAGAGCCCGTAAAGCCTCGTGTCAAGAACACAGTACATGGTCATTAGAACAGTGGTCCCAGGTTATGTTCACCGACGAGTCCAGGTATAGTCTGAACAGTGATTCTCACCGGGTTCTCATCTGGTATGAACCAGGAACCAGATAACAACTTCGTAATATCCTTGAATGGGACCCGTATGGAGATAGTGGTTTGATGGTGTAGGGTGGGATTATTATTGTTGCATGTACACACCTGCATGTCTTTAACAGAGGAACTATAACAGGTCAGGTGTATAGGGACATCATTTTACACCAGTATGTCAGCCTTTTCAGGGGTGCAGTGGGTTCTACCTTACTCCTGATGGATGAGAACGCACGGCACCACCGAGCTGCCATCGTGGAGGAGTACCGTGAAACAGAAGATATCCTGCGAATGGAGTGGCCTGCCTGTTCTCCAGAGCAAAACCCCATCGAGCACGTCTGGGATGCTCTCGGTCGACGAATCGCTGCACGTCTTCAAACCCCCAGGACACTTCAGGAGCTCCGACAGGCACTGGTGCAAGAATGGGAGGCTATACCCCAACAGCTGCTCGACCACTTGATCCAGAGTATGCCAAACCGTTGTGCGGCCTGTATACTTGTGCATGGTGATCATATCCCATATTGATGTCGGGGTACATGCGCAGGAAACAGTGGCGTTTTGTAGCACATGTGTTTTGGGACGGTTTTCTCAAATTATCACCAATACCGTGGACTTACAGATATGTTTCGTTTGTGTTCACTATGTGCCTATACTGTTAGCACTAGTTTTGTGTAGTGCCACGTTATGTGGTACCACAATATGCAATTATCCTTAATTTATGAGCATGAGAGTAGGTTGAAATCTCTATATGTCTTCAAGGATGTAGAAGGAATCCTGCCGGTGTGGAAAGGAAGGGCGGTGATAACTTCAAATGCCCCGTTGTATTGCCAAAGAAGCATAAACTAGTTCATCTTTTGATTTAGGAGGAATATGCTTCATAGTGGAACTGGTAGTATAAGAGGACAGTTCTGGAACCTCCTCCTCCTCCTCAGAACTTCCTCGGAGGCCTCCTGCCCCGCCTCCTCAGGCTCTCGGTAGAGGCCTCCTCCTCCACAGGCTCTCGGGGGTGGCCTCCTCCTCCACAGGCTCTCGGAGGAGGCCTCCTCCTCACCGACCTCTCTGGCTAAGAGCGCGACCCTAACCTCACATTTGCCATCTTGTAAGGGATTAACCTACATTTTTATGAGTAAGAGAGCTAGCCTAACCTCATGGAAGGACTTAACCTCAGTTTTACAGCCGGATGCCCTTCATGACGCTCAAGAGAGCGAGCCTAACCTCACATCCGCCATCTTGGAGGGGCTTAACCTAAATTTTAATGCGTAAGAGAGCTAGCCTAACCTATTGGATGAGCTTAACCTCAGTTTTACAGCCGAATGCCCTTCCTGACGCTTAATAGAGCGAACCTAACCTCACACCCGCCATCTTGGAGAGGCTTAACCTAACTTTTATGCGTAAGAGAGCTAGCCTAACCTCGTGGAGGAGCTTAACTTCAGTTTTAGAGCCGGATGTCCTTCATGACGCTTAAGAGAGCGAGCCTAACCTCACATCCGCCATCTTGGAGGGGATTAACCTAACTTTTGACGCACAAGACAGCAAACCTAACCTCATGGAAAGGCCTAACCTCAATTTTACAGCCGGATGCCCTTCCCGACACCTAAGAGAGTGAGCCTAACCTTACATCTGCCATCTTAGAGGGGCTTAACCTAACATTTGACGCACAAGACATCAAGCCTAACCTAATGGAAGTGCCTAACCTCAGTTTTACGGCAGGATACCCTTCCCGACGCCAACTGCACAAGATGGCGGCTATACATGGCTCCTTATGAGACATCTTAACGGTGCTTGCACAAGATGGCGGTCGCAAGATGACTGCTGCTCTTATGAGACTCCCTAGGTATGCTTGCGCAAGATGGCGGCTATACACAGCTCCTTATGAGAAGCCTTACGGGTGCTTGCGCAAGATGGCGGCTATACATGGCTCCTCACGATACGCGTTAAGGGTACTTGCACAAGATGGCGGTCGGAAGATGGCTGCTATACATAGGCTCTTATTAGATGCCCTAGGGACGCTTGCGGAAGATGGAGGCTATACATGGCTCCTTCGCGTGCTGACGTAGTATACCACGTGACCGTGACGTCACGACCACGTGCTCTTGTTGGTAAACAAAGCCACGTGCTTTTTTGACAGCTGTCATCTTGACGGTCCCTAACCTCACTTTGAAGCACAATAGAGCATCGCTAACCTCACTGCTGCCATCTTTACGGCGCTAAACCTCAAGGATGCCACCTTATGCATGTCGTAGCGCGGAATTTAAAATACAACAACAGAGCATCGCTAACGTCACTGCTGCTACCTTGACGGGGTTAAACCTTACTGTTCCTACCTTAGTTATCCGCTTTTGTGTTAGCTTACTGTTAATCGCTAAGCTGTTCGCATCATCGAAGTAGAGAGTAACAAGTGTATAGTAGATTTAAAGAAGAATCTGTTAGCAGAAGATAAAAGTCCTTCATAGAAAACCCTATTTCTAGGCATATTTACAAAGAGTGTGGAAAAGCATTTTCCCGAAGCTATCACAAGAGACTTTATCAGATATCATGTAGGACAATTTTTCAATGCAAACATTGTAGAAGAGAGTTCAAGAACGCACATAACTCTCAACGTCATGAAGCCGCGTGTAATGTAGCTACATCGAGAACAAAATACAAAGAGCTCAACCGTATTCAAGCGAACACTGATTTATTTTTAAAAAGTACACCTCTGCGAGAGATTTTTAATTCTCCCTTGGTGTCTAGGCCTGCTACAAGTTCTATTACTAAGCACAAACTTCAAGATAAAGAGAGGCAAGATCATGATTATGAAAATAAGGATAATGAAGTTTATCAAAACAGTAGTAAAGGGAAAGTAGAAGAAGAAGAAGAAGAAGAAGAAGAAGATCTTAATGTTTCATTGCCATTACAGCTTGATGATTTTACTTCATATCCTAAGCCTACTACACGTTCTGAAGCAGTGCAAACATCTCAAGAATAGATGCAAGGTAAAGAAGAAGAAAATTTCAACGCTTCATTGCTATCGAAACAAGTTAAGTTTGTACCTAGAAACGCTACTGCTGAAGCACGTATTACATCAAAACAAGTCCCCACACATCAACTGTCTGCATATAGACTCAAAGTTCACAACAAGCCTCTGTTACCCTATGTAGACAGAAGATACTCTAAAGAACCCAACGTACTCGTAAAACGTTTGCAACTGCTAAGAGCCTATCATGATGCTGGTTACACAGTACAAAGCAGATAATTTTGAAATAGAGCATGAATTACGTCGTGTAGGTATTAGTTAGTAATAGCTCTCTGTCGACAGTACAACAGCTTAAACACCTAAGTCATCCTTCTGTAGTATATAGTCGATCGAGTAGCTATATTCGTATAGATTATTTTCCAACATTCTCCCTTCCTTAGGGTGTTAACTCCGCCTCTAGATGTAGAGCCGGTCTCAAGCCCGGATAAGGAGAGGAGAGGCACCCCCAGAACATTAAGCCTTTAGCCCTTTAGCCCTTTCGCCCATTGGCCCTTTAGTCCTTTTGCCCATTAGCCCTTTAGCCTATTAGCCTATTAGCTCTAAAAGGAATGTGCGGTAATCTCATCTTCTTAGAACAAAGGTATTCCCTGACATGTTCTAAACACATGTTGTATCGAGTACAGTGTTCTATTTTAGTCTTGATTACATATTTAGTGTTCTGAATACATCAATTAATGTTCCGATCACATGATAAAGTTAACAACTTCGAATGCAGTGTTCGATTCTAGTCTTGTTATGTTTCAATCAATTCTATTGTGATTTTCAAGTCTAAACATGCATAATGATTTTATTGCAGCACACTCTTGCCTTCGCGATGCAGGTTTAAACTTGTGCGATAGAGCTATGCCTTGACATCACCGCTATTGTTTAAAGATGGCTGCTGTCGAAAATCACGCAAAATTTTTCAAATTACCCGCCACCACATTTTAAAGGCATGAGGTTTAGTGCTGTCAAGATACCAGCACGATGCTCTGTTGATTAAAGATGGGAGCTGTAAAAAAACACGTAGAATTTTACGAACAAGAGCACGTGGAATTTCAAATTGCCCTCCACCGTATGCATAACAGCAGCCGCCAACTTGCGCAGTAGCCTCTAAGCTAGCTTTCTTCATAAGAGCAGCCGCCATCTTGCGCAAGCAGCCTTAAGGAGTCTTATAAGGAGCCATGTATAGCCGCCATCTTCCGCAAGCATCCCAAGGGAGTCTCATAAGAACCTATGTATAGCAGCCATCTTGCAGCCACCATCTTGCGTAAGAACCCTTATGGTGTCTGTTAAGGAGTCATGTATAGCCGCCATCTTGTGCAATTAGCGTCGCGAGATGGCTCTGTAGAATTTTTCAAATTATGCGCCACCACATTTCAAAGGTAAGTAGCTAAAGAGTGCAGCATGAGGTTTGCGATGCAAGATGGTGGATGACAGCTGTCACGTGGATTTGCCCGCCATCACATTTCAAAGGTAGAGCCGTAAGGAGGGCAGCACTGAGGTTTGCGATGCATGATGGCGGATGACAGCTGACGGAACTACATTTCAAAGGTAAGTAGCTAAAGAGGGCAGCACGATGCTCTGTTGATTAAAGATGGCTGCTGTTAAAGAAAAGCACGTGGGTTTGTTTCCAAACAAGAGCACGTGGAAATTGTCGCCACCACATTTCAAAGGTAAGTAGCTAAAGAGTGCAGCACTGAGTTTTGCGATGCAAGATGGCGGATGACAGCTGCCAAAAAGCACGTGGATTTTAAATTTCCCACCACCACCATGATAAGGTTTAGTACTATAAAGAGGGCAGCACTGAGGTTAGCGATGCGTTGTTGTTGAGATTTTGTGTGTCGTTAAGATAGCAGCTCTGAGGTTAGCGATGCAAGATGGCGGATGGCAGCTGTCAAAAAAGCACGAGGCTTTGTTTACTGATTCAAATCTCGCGCTAGTAAGGTTTAGTTGGTGGTACTGAGGTTTAGGCCCGTCAAGATGGCAGCAGTGAGGTTAGCGATGCGTTTTTGTCGATGACAGCTGTCAAAAAAGCACGAGGCTTTGTTTACTGATTCAAATCTCGCGCTAGTAAGGTTTAGTTGGTGGTACTGAGGTTTAGGCCCGTCAAGATGGCAGCAGTGAGGTTAGCGATGCGTTTTTGTCGATGACAGCTGTCAAAAAAGCACGTGGCTTTGTTTACAAATTCAAATCTCGCACCAAAATTCAAATTTCCCGCGGGAGGAGGAAGAGGCCACTGAGGAGGTCCCCCCGGGAGGTGGCGGTGGAAGAGGCCCCTGAGGAGGCCCCCTGGAGGTGGCGATGGAGCCCTCTGCGGAGAGCCGGTGGTGGTGGTGGTGCCAGAACTGTCCACTATATCCACTGACGTGAGAAACCAGTAATATGTGTTCTTTGTGTTATTTACTTCCTTGAACTTGGTTATGTACTCATTGGAAATATGGAAACCTGGGAGTGTGTAAAAAGGAAAATGGTGTGATTGTTTGTGGTTTGTAAATATCTGGAGAATTAGACCTCGTGTGAAAGTATGTCCTGTGTTGTGAACTGTGTTTACATGTGTACATGACGTCCTGTAGTTATCAATGGTGGTGCAAGGATGTGTGACACGAGTAGTGCGCGAATGTCTAACCCAACAATAATGTCTTGCCTCTTATGCCGAGCACTTTTCAGTGTCCTAAACACAGCTACATCCATCGGTTGTATTAGATGCGTTCCATTAGGAAACAGAGTAACCAAGATAATACCATTTTCCTCACAAAACTTGCTCAGGTGCAGGAACAAATGCGATTAATGTCCATCTACAAAAAACAAAATTGGGAGGGAAATATTCTCCTACAGAAGCCAAGGATGAAACACATTTGTAACATTTTCAAAAAATGCTTCGGATGTCATCCATCCATTGCTTGATCTTCCAATGGCCCAATCATTTGGGTCACTTGTAGAGACATCCGAGGGCATACAGTACCACAGGTGGTGCAATTTGACCCTCTTTCCTTCTCGTCTGTGTTCACAACACTGTACACATTTCGTTCACCGTTTGGAAAAAGCACTTTAGAGCCTTTGGGGTTCAAGAAGAATGCTGCCCCCTTAGGGTTGAGAATTCTGTTCTGAGGGTTGAGAATGGACTCACACCTTGCAGTAATTAAAAACTGAAGGACTTCGGTAAACCAATTTTGAATCTGTTCTTTGGTTGCCTTTGCTCGAGACATTGCTACATTTTGAGGAGTTCGTATGCTTATTTCCTGGTGTCTCTTCATGAATGATGTGTACCAGGATGTGCTAGTTTTACCATCAGTAAACGGATTATCACGCGTTAATTCGTGCACTAATCGTTGCACGCTCACTAAGAGTTCGTCTTTTGTTATTGGCAAGCCAGCTTTTCCCGTTTTCATTATCCAGTCACACAGCATATGAACACTTGGTGGGCCCATTTTCCTTCTGAAAGGCTTTTCTTCACTCTTGCATTTTCTGCAAATGTTAATGTTGTACGTGGAACACCAAATCTAGTAGCCGCAGTGGCATATAGTGCACCCTTCTTAAGTGCATCGATGGCATTTTGCATTGATATCAAGGAGTATTTAAAAAGATATCCTTACTCCCTGGCAGGCATGATAAAATAGATAAGAGGACTCCGAAAATGATAACAGAAGCAATGTTTAGCTCAGAGCATAACCCGCAAACTGAACATACCTTCAACAAATTGAAGTAAATGAGCTATAACATTACTTTGTCAGAAATATATATCCGGAATGCACTCAAACATACATGTGCCTACATTTTATAATGTTTAACAAATTCTGTTAATTCTGACTGAAGTTAAATAAATCAAAACGGGCCATAACGTGTGTTATAAGTGCGCTTCTTATAACCGTGTTATGATTTATAGGCGTACCGGTACATAGACTGCTACTTATCACTACTGTAGTATTGTATCACCTGTAAGAGTTCCTTTTCTTCCAACAAAGTAATTTACCAACTATAGATCAAAATGAACTACTGTATTCATCAGAATTTGCTATCACATTGAAGTATACAGGTTCAGGCTGTCATGTCAACTACTAGACACATGAGGTCTTGTGGACGGGTTGAGAAGATGGCGTACCCTGCCAACTACTAGTCCACTAGCTATAGGAGGGTCCAGTAGATGACAAGAACAATATATTCCTTCAGGCGAAGTTATAACTTCTGAATATGGTAATATTACCCTCCCCAAAGAGTATATTTGGAAAAAATAAATCAAGTGACCAAGGTAAAACAAAACCCTGCCCACCAACATACTTGTGTTATTACCTCCTCGTTAACAATAACTTTTAAGCAGACGCCATTTTACATCTAATGCTCATACAGCTCTTTATTAAACCTCTTTGTAAATATGTAGAATGTACTACTATATTTCACTTTATATCATATGCTGCACTCTGGAAACATAGAAGGGAACTATTGATTGAAATCGGTTATAACTTCCCTTACACGCTTAAGAATTGGTTTAACATCTGTAAGTGCCATCTACTGGTCCAATGTCACAACTTTTACCGCACACGCAATCTATGTCTTGTTAATACACAGCTTGTAATGAAAGCCGTGTACTGAAAGTCTGCCTATTACATGTTTTTGTTTCTGGCTTTTTCTGGTCCAGGACTTCTCCACCATAGCTGGCGAACTGCAGAAATCCGGCTGCATTTCTTCTCTCTTCTCATTTCGGTTCCTTAGTAGCTCTTGATAAGGTCCTGTTGATGGAAGGTGGTGTCGGATCCTGATGTCCTCTATGAAGTAGGTTTCTGCCGTCATCTCGTATAGAAGTCGTGATCAATCAATCAATCAATCAATCAATCAATCAATCAATCAATCAATCAATCAATCAATCAATCAATCAATCAATCAATCAATCAATCAATCAATCAATCAATCAATCAATCAATCAATCAATCAATCTGCATTTAGGTCTGTCGACCAGGTGGCACATTCCCTATCTCTAGTCTCCCTAGACTTTTCTTAAAAGATTGCAAAGAATTTGGAAGTTTATTGAACACCTCCCTTGGTAAGTTATTCCAATCTCTAACTCTCCTTCCTGTAAACGAATATTTTCCTAACTTTGTCCTCTTGAATTCCAGCTTTATCTTCATACTGCGATACTTTCTACTTTTAAAGACGCCACTCAAACTTATTCGTCTACTAATGTCATTCCAGCCCACGGCTATACTGACAGCTCGGAACATACCGCTTAGTCGAGCAGCTCGTCACCTATCTCCCAGGTCTTCCCAGCCCAAACTTCGCAATATTTTTGTAACGCTACTCTTTTGTCAGAAATCACCCAGAACAAATCGAGCCGCTTTTCTTTGGATTTTTTCCAGTTCTCGAATCAAGTAATCCTGGTGAGGGTCCCATACATTGGAACCATACTCTAGTTGGGGTCTTACCAGACAGTTACAAGCCCTCTCCTTTACATCCTTACTACAACCCCTAAACACCCCCGTAACCATGTGCAGAGATCTGTACCCTTTATTTACAATCCCATTTATGTGATTACCCGAATGGAGATCTTTCCTTGTATTAACGGTGTTTACAATCATTCCCATGAGCAACTTTCACCCCATCATCACAGTAATTAAAACTGAGAGCACTTTTCCTATTTGTGAAACTCACAACCTGACTTTTAACCCCGTTTATCAACATACCATTGCCTGCTGTCCATCTCACAACGTTATCGAGATAATTTTGCAGTTGTTCACCATCTTGTAACTTATTTATTACGGTACTCTATACAGAATAATGTCATCCGCAAAAGGCCTTATCTCAGATTCCACTTCTTTACTCATATCATTTGTGTATATAAGAAAACATAAAGGTCCGATAATACTGCCTTGAGGAATTCTCCTCTTAATTATTACAGGGTCAGGTAAAGATTCGCCTACTCTAATTCTCTGAGATTTATTTTCTAGAAACTTAGCAACTCATTCAGTCACTCTTTTGCCAGTAGTCACCCATGATCCACCCTATCAAATGCCTTACACAGGCAAATGGCGAGACTATGGAGCTGTCTTCCCTACTCCCATTGCTCTTTTCACGTACATCACCTATTTTTAACTTTTTCCAGATGATCTGTATGCCGTAGTGCCATCACTGTGTCGCTGTCCTTTCTTCCATGCGAAAGCTACAGAATGATGCTAGGTATTTGAAGTTGTTAACTCTATGTAGTGAAATGCCTGATAAAAAACGAGTTTGTCCTTTGATGCTGATTTTCCACTCTTCCTAGAATTCATGTGCCAGTTTTCTCTTGGTTTATAGTGACATCGTTTTCTTCTTCTTCATGTGCCATGTCCTCGCAGAACATTGTCGATCACTAGCATGATCTGTTGTTTGTTCATAGCTGTTCTGAACAGAATAAGTTTTGTCACCCCAAACCACTGGCTCTAGTTGCCGAGCCATGATGTCCTACTTCTCCCCGGACCACGTTTTCCATTAATTTTCCCTTGGAGTATTACTTGCAGAAGGTGGTATTTAGAGTTCTGCATCATATGACCAAAGTATTCTAGCTTCCTTCTCTTGATGGTAGTGAGAATTTCTGGTTCTTTGTTCATACGGTTCAAAATGTCTATATTCGTCATTTTAGCTGTCCAAGGTATCTTCAGCATCCTTCAATACGTCCACATTTCAAAGGCTTGCAACTTCTTGGACATGGTCTCAGTTAGTGTCCATGCCTCAACGCCGCATAACAGAATGCTGAAAACCTAGCACCGGAGTAGTCGTGTCCGTAGTGAAATGGAAAGGTCACGGCTTGTCAAAAGTTTTCTAAGTCTCTGAAAAGAAATTCTGGCCTGCTCAATTCTGCATCGGATCTCCTGAGTTAGGTCCCAGTCATCATTGATGTGACATCCCAGGTATTTAAATGTTGCCACTCTCGCGATCTGTTCCTTTGCTGTTTTCCCTGGCCCAATTATCCAGTTTGTTAATTGCTTCTTGTAGTTCTGTCCTGATAAGAAAACCGATCTCCATGTCTCTGCATACAGGATTACACTTGTATTAGAGTTCTCCTTAATGATTTTCATGACGTCTGCTGTATATATGTCGAATAGCCTAGGACTGATAGGGTCCCCAGCAATACGCCATTCGTTTGAGTAATCCGTTTCGATGTTTCCGCGTTGTTAATTATACGTATTGTACCAGGAAGGCCTAGGTCCTGGTCCATATTAATTGAAAGAAATGTTATTTCCAGCATTAAAGATCCGACCGACGTACGAACATCCATGTAAAGAATGTTCCAGTATGTGCCAGACCCTACGAGTACGCTAGGCGGAGTCAAGTGACGTCACCTGTCGCTCGAAGCTCACCTCCCCTAGAGATATTTCTCGAAAGAATTTTTCTTTTAACAGCTTTTTAACACCTTAACCAATTTCAACGGGACAAACGCTGAATTATAGCAAACATCATAAAAGTTAATCCCTGTAAATTTCAAATTAATTCATCAAACGGTTGTTGAGTTATAACAATTTAAAGTCTCAACGAAATTACGTAATTACGGTCACATGGCCGAGAGAGAGCTGCCACCCCTCCCTGCGCTGGTATCTATATATGTCAAGGCCAGATAGCCCGCAAACCAGTGCAGTGCAGTGCAGTACAGTACAGTACCGTACAAGGACAAGCAGACAACTGTGTGAGTGAGATAGTGAAGAGACCGGCCCGCGTACAGTATGTTCGCGCAGTCACGGTAGAAGTACTTTCGTCGTATCTCCAGAACGCGAAATTCTATCGCCGATAAAGGACGTCGCACTGCAGTTAGTATGTCGCGTCGCGATTACAATATAATCCTAAAAAGACATTTAAGACTGTAACACGAGTGAACTTATTGGAGTACAAATATTAACTATTTCATTACGTGTGGACTTAGGCAACGTCAAGTAACATTAAACTTCTACAGAGCCTAATACTTAAGAATCACCAGAACTTATTTTTTTTCTTCTCGAGTATTGCATTATATTTTGAATGAAAAAGTAAGAACTTTTCTGAGTTAATATAACAGGATTAGCAGAAAATCTAACTTAATGACTGTGTTCACAGACTGTGCTTATCGACTTGCTTTCTTTTTTTTTTTCTCTTCAAGTGTGAACTGTGTGATTAAGAACGTTTCAATAACGACTGTAAATAGTATTTAGTACAGAAAGGACTGTGATTCTTCATACGCCATAAATAGTGTTCAACAGCGTAAGTGATAACCAGTCGCACTAAATGAATTTTCGTGTGCGAAACTCAACAGTTCCAGCTGTCATCACCTCATCGGGAACGTCAACATCGCCGATCCTGATTCTACATGGAACATTCCAGATGTCCATCTTTCGACATTTGGTAACAACAGTTCTTGTCATAAGTGAGTAACAAACTGACTAAACTTTTTCATTTATTTTGAACAGTGAAACTTCAGTGTCGCGTGTGAACAATTTCCATAATTTCTCAAAAGTGATAAATTTATTTTTCAATTTCGTTTCTCGTAGAAAGACTGTAGGATTTCAAGTGTGCTGTATAACGAGGTTGACGAACTGAGAACTGAAAACTTTTAATAATTTCTCATATCCATTTACCATTATAAAAGTGTGCTTAGGTTTAAAAAGACTTTAGGTGGAAATTCACACATATGAAAGACTTTGAAACCAATGATATTTATGCCATTTTTTTTCAAGAAGATTATTTTCAACATTTAATTTCAATATAAATTTTGAGTCAACAATCATACCGCAGGGTGAGAAATTAATAAATTGTTTAAAAAAAATTATTTACCATCTATTATTCGCTCCGCGAGACTATCCTTCTCTGTATCGGCTCCAAAACCCAGTTCCACTCCCTGAGGTCCTACTCATGCCCTTTGCCCACAACTTTTCCTGGTACAGAGAGGATAGTATAATAATAGATGGCGCCCCAACTTCAAGGGCACGATTTTGGAGCCATACTATAATAATAGATGACATCGCAATTTCAAGGACTCGATTTTGAAGCCGTGCTATAATAATAAATGATGCACTTGTAATAGTCGCAACATTCAGGGTTCGATTCAAGTCATTATATCTCGAGCACAGGATTTGACTGCAAAGAATTTGTTGTATTTGACTTATTCGAAGATTCCGGAAACATGGATAACTTACTTGCAGCAATCGAAGCTCTCAGGCTTAGCATTAACGATCAGAATGCTAAGATTGATAGGTCTAATAACCAAATGCAGGCACAAATAACCGCACTACAGTCACAGATAGTTGACTCTAATTCTCAACTACAGGCTCAAATGGTAGAGTCTAATAACCAATTGCAGACTCAAATGATCGAGTCTAATTCCCAACTACAGGCTCAAAATACTCAATTTCAACAACAAATGCAGGCACAAAATACTCAACTTCAAGCGCAGTTAACTGAGTCAAATAGTAAGGTTGAAGACTTAACTTCTAAAATTGACAGGACCTTGGATACTAAGTTTGCTGAAGCGGATAAAATCATTAACAAAAGACTCACTGAATCTAGTGCCCTTATCGAGCAACGATTCCGTGAAGCTGGAACTCGCCTCGAAAAGAAACTTACTGATTCTAGTGCACAAGTCGAAGCTACATTGAAAAACATGCGGGATCAGTTTGTTGAAAATTTAGAGTCTATTAAGGAAGAAATAAAGACAGAGGTCGTCAAGTCTTTAGACAAAGATCTTAGAAATGTTCTTCCTTCCGTTCAAGCATTTTCTACTGAACTCAAAGATTTACGAACTGAATTTCAAGAATCCCATGGTAACATCTCACAAACTCAAGCAAAGTTAGCTCAGGTGCAGGAAACCTTGCGAGATGCATTAAAGAGCGACGTGGGTAAATTACGAAGCGAGATAGGATTAATTAAGAGCACGCAAGGAGAACTCGACAAGCGTATTACAGGACAGCTAGATAGCACGCATACCCAGATAGCTGCTTTCTGTAAAGACGTACAAGTCATTAAAACTGACTTGAGAAATGAAATAAAAAGTTTAGACACCTCAATTAATTCTAAAATTAAAAATTTGTCCGAAGAAATGAATCAAATTAAACTTAAAGAACATACAACTGACGTCACAATTCCTGGTTCGTCGAGGGAAAAACACAATACAACAACCCTTATTAAAGTACCAGATGACAAACCAGTCAAATTTTCAGGACGTGATGAATACACTGCTCGAGAATTTTTGTTAAATGTCGACGATTACCTGGAGGAAAATAGGGTAGAGGACGATAGGAAACTTCGAGTAGTATCCAAACTTCTAGAAGGACGAGCCTTATCATGGTTCATAGCTTTTAAGAGCAACTTTAAAAACTATGACGACTTTAAACAGGCACTTCTTAAACGCTTTTGGGATTCAGAAAGACAGCACCTTGTAAAAATGCAACTTTACTCTAGCAAATACAATACTTCAGTCAATACTTCCCGATATTCAGACTACTGCCTAATGCAATTAAAGAAGCTCCAGTTTTTAGATCCACCTTTGCCAGATATTGAACTTATTCAGATCCTGACACTTCAATATCCGCCTCATGTGCAAGAAATACTAGTCGCTGCCAACATTAGAACATTGGAACATTTTGACGCTACTTTGCGTAGGTTAGATACGGCTAATACCCAATCTAGTCCGAAAACTAACAGGAGTCGAGAAGTAAATACGAATTCTGCGGAAATAAAACCGCCGGAGAGAGAGGAACCCAGGACACGTGAAGAAGGCAGATTAAGCCCTACTAACCCAACCAGATTCCGGAATTTTAGACGTCAGAGGAATCAGGATAGACACCCTTACCAACCTAGGAATACATGGAGACAGCGCGAAAGCACTCCTGAAGGAAACCGTGAGGCCAGACGACGAGAACTCGAAAGTAGATGGAAGGACACACGGGAATACATCAGGGAGAGAAACCGTAATCCTGATGAGCCTGGAGCTACATCCCTGGAATATCAACGTCAATTCGGACCAAGAGAACAAAGATCACCTGATCCTGACCCAACAGGCGCTATAAAAAAAACGCCGATCTCGCAATAGGGAGATTGACTACCGAACACGGTGAGGTCGAAACGTCAAATTATTGTACTGCTGTTATCAATTACTGGCATATTGACGATTCCGAATTACTATTCGAAGACGCACAAACACTAAGGCCAATTATTACACGTTCATTACCTGTCATAACAGTACGCACAGGCAACCTACAGGTGATTACGCTCATCGATTCTGGAGCGCAAGCTTCTTTAATTTCTGATAAGCTTGTAGACTCGCTTAAAGATCAGAACAATGTTTTGTTATTACCTGCAGCTCAAATTAAAGTAAGAGGGATAGTTCCTGATAAGATTGTTAAATGTAAATCCCAGGCATTTTTAGAGTTTGAAATTAACAGTCAGATGTTCGAACACATATTTTTGGTAGTATCACGTCTTAACTTCAACTTAATACTTGGATCAGATTTTATGATCAAATACAAAGGAACCATTGACTATGATGCCAACCTCGTAAGATTACAGAATAATTCCGTAGAACTACAGCTGGTAGGACGAGGTGACCTGGAAGTTCAAGAGAAGGGAGCCCGTTTTGAAGCAGCCGGTGGTGACATTATTAAGCCCGCTGTGAGCGAGGTTGCGCCAGCCGTAGCAGAAAGTAGAAAGGGTGACCAAAGTGAGGACGATGCAGAGTCCATATTCAATGAGAACTCCATTATAGGTCCGGATTATATAATGTCAATAGCCAGTGTGGTTGAAGACCCGGAAATTAAATTAAAATTGGAGGAGGCTAAAAATGACGTTCTACAGAAATTTGCATGTGTATTCGATGATAAGCCTGGAGAGATAGCTGACTATGAATATCATCTTGATATAAATGACTTGTCTCCGTATCAGAAGAAACCATATCCCGTACCCGAGAAATATCGAGAAGAAGTTCGTAACTTAATTCATAAAATAACAATATGTACCACAGGAAGAATAAAGCCTGGAAAAGAAAATCCTGCGTATTTTCTTTTCGTCCAACCAAGGGGAAGATGTACCAGGAAGGCCTAGGTCCTGGTCCATATTAATTGAAAGAAATGTTATTTCCAGCATTAAAGATCCGACCGACGTACGAACATCCATGTAAAGAATGTTCCAGTATGTGCCAGACCCTACGAGTACGCTAGGCGGAGTCAAGTGACGTCACCTGTCGCTCGAAGCTCACCTCCCCTAGAGATATTTCTCGAAAGAATTTTTCTTTTAACAGCTTTTTAACACCTTAACCAATTTCAACGGGACAAACGCTGAATTATAGCAAACATCATAAAAGTTAATCCCTGTAAATTTCAAATTAATTCATCAAACGGTTGTTGAGTTATAACAATTTAAAGTCTCAACGAAATTACGTAATTACGGTCACATGGCCGAGAGAGAGCTGCCACCCCTCCCTGCGCTGGTATCTATATATGTCAAGGCCAGATAGCCCGCAAACCAGTGCAGTGCAGTGCAGTACAGTACAGTACCGTACAAGGACAAGCAGACAACTGTGTGAGTGAGATAGTGAAGAGACCGGCCCGCGTACAGTATGTTCGCGCAGTCACGGTAGAAGTACTTTCGTCGTATCTCCAGAACGCGAAATTCTATCGCCGATAAAGGACGTCGCACTGCAGTTAGTATGTCGCGTCGCGATTACAATATAATCCTAAAAAGACATTTAAGACTGTAACACGAGTGAACTTATTGGAGTACAAATATTAACTATTTCATTACGTGTGGACTTAGGCAACGTCAAGTAACATTAAACTTCTACAGAGCCTAATACTTAAGAATCACCAGAACTTATTTTTTTTCTTCTCGAGTATTGCATTATATTTTGAATGAAAAAGTAAGAACTTTTCTGAGTTAATATAACATGATTAGCAGAAAATCTAACTTAATGACTGTGTTCACAGACTGTGCTTATCGACTTGCTTTCTTTTTTCTTTTTTTCTCTTCAAGTGTGAACTGTGTGATTAAGAACGTTTCAATAACGACTGTAAATAGTATTTAGTACAGAAAGGACTGTGATTCTTCATACGCCATAAATAGTGTTCAACAGCGTAAGTGATAACCAGTCGCACTAAATGAATTTTCGTGTGCGAAACTCAACAGTTCCAGCTGTCATCACCTCATCGGGAACGTCAACATCGCCGATCCTGATTCTACATGGAACATTCCAGATGTCCATCTTTCGACATTTGGTAACAACAGTTCTTGTCATAAGTGAGTAACAAACTGACTAAACTTTTTCATTTATTTTGAACAGTGAAACTTCAGTGTCGCGTGTGAACAATTTCCATAATTTCTCAAAAGTGATAAATTTAATTTCAATTTCGTTTCTCGTAGAAAGACTGTAGGATTTCAAATGTGCTGTATAACGAGGTTGACGAACTGAGAACTGAAAACTTTTAATAATTTCTCATATCCATTTACCATTATAAAAGTGTGCTTAGGTTTAAAAAGACTTTAGGTGGAAATTCACACATATGAAAGACTTTGAAACCAATGATATTTATGCCATTTTTTTTTTTCAAGAAGATTATTTTCAACATTTAATTTCAATATAAATTTTGAGTCAACAATCATACCGCAGGGTGAGAAATTAATAAATTGTTTAAAAAAAATTATTTACCATCTATTATTCGCTCTGCGAGACTATCCTTCTCTGTATCGGCTCCAAAACCCAGTTCCACTCCCTGAGGTCCTACTCATGCCCTTTGCCCACAACTTTTCCTGGTACAGTATGTAGTTATACTTTAAGAGATCTTCCGTTATCCTTGCAATTGGGTGGTCCTTTCCAGTCATTCCTGCAAGTTTCTTGATAAGCTTCCTCCTGTTTACGATGTCGAACGCTTTCCTGTAGTTTAGAAATACCACATATTACTTCTTCTAGGTGTCTAAGGGAGTCTTCTGTTTGCTGTAACATTCTGGGATTTGATTGCGGACAATTTACATTAGTCTTTCATTTAGAACTTTCGTGAACATCTTTAACGTAGCACTTTCTAATACCGCTCCCCTCTATGAGTCCAGGCTTCGTTTTCCTTTCCCTTTATGGAGAATCTTCACTGTTGCTCTATAAAGGGGGATTCTTAAGCTATATGAATAAAATCATAACGACCATGTGTCTGTACGTTGTCTATTTTGGCGAAATGTTTGTTATGTTATCAGTTTCAGGTGTCATCATCATCACAGGCATTTATTCGTCAACGAATATGTAGTATATAAATACAATGTCATTTGGACATATTAATTGTGTCGTCTCAGATGGCTGAACAGTCCAATTCTGGATGCACAGATTTTATTGCAGTGACAGCACACACTAGTAGTTGTAGCAGATGGTTGTGCAAGAACGCCATCCCTCGCATTCGCTCGTTCTTTCCTGCGGTTCCACCTCTCAGCTTCTAATCTTCTCCTATCTTTTCCTAGATGTTCAACTCCATTGTATACAATGCTACGCCATTTGGGCCTATCCTCGGCTGTAGTTTAACAGTTGATGGTATCAATATGACATATTTTAAGATTATACTTTAGAACATCCTTATAACGTTTAAGCTGCCCTCCATGGTTACGCTGGCCATTTTTTAGTTGGGAGTAGAAGATTTCCTTTGAGAGGCGTGTATCTGGCATGCGGACGATATGACCAGCCCAGCGTAGCTGATGCCTGACTATCTTTGCCTCTATGCTTGTAGTGTTGGCTTCCTCGAGGATGCTAATGTTCGTTCGACGATCTTGCCATTTAACTTTCAGTATTCTCCGCAAGCATCGTTGATGGTATTTTTCCAGGCATTTTAGTTTTCTCCTGTATGTTGACCAGGTCTCGCAACCATAGATAAGAGTAGGAATTACAACAGCATTGTAAACGTACAGTTTGGTTCTCACACTGATATAATGATTGTCAAACACTCTTCTTAGGAGACGACCGAAAGGCGCACTAGCGCATCTTCAACGGTGCTGGATTTTTGCATCAATGTTTGCACATGTCGAGAGATGGCTTCCAAGGTAAGGAAAATAATTTATGTTTTTCAGAGACTGGCCATTGATTGTAATAGTCGGAGTTCTCTTATTGGAATTAGGTGCCGGCTGGTAAAGGATCTTAATCTTATCAATATTAATTTTCAATCCGATACTTTCATATGCTTGATTAAAAGCATTGAGGATTGATTGCAGATCTTCCTCTGTGTTGGCTAAGATAACATTGTCATCTGCGTACTGAAGCTCTATAACTGACACTGAGGACACCTTGGTCTTAGCTCGCAGTCTGTTAATATTAAACAGATTTCCATCAGTTCGATACAGAAGTTCTACTCCTGATGACAGTTTATCATCCACAAGGTGTAGTATAGTTCCAACAAATAGTGAGAACAATGTTGGAGCAATTACACAACCTTGCTTGACTCCAGTAGAAATACGGAAAGGGTCTCCTGGTTTTGTGTTACAAAGAACAGTAGCAAACATGCCGTCGTGTAGCAGTCTGAGTATCTGTATGTATTTGTTAGGACATCCGATCAGAGCTAGAATTCTCCATAGAGCTTCTCGATTAACAGAATCAAACGCCTTGACAAGATCGATAAAAACCATGTACAAGGGTTGGTTTTGCTCTCTAGATTTTTCCTGCACTTGCCTTGCACTGAAAATAATATCAATTGTACTTCTGTTTGGCCTGAAACCACACTGAGTTTCTGGTAGGCACATTTCAGTCAATGGCAGTAGACGATTAGACAATACTCTAGCAAGATTTTTTCCTGCAACAGGGAGTAATGATATTCCTCTATAATTGTTACACAGAGTCTTATCCCCTTTCCTGAAGATAGTAATGATGGAAGCATCCCGTAGATCAGCAGGCATTGTTCCTATGTTCCATATTTTTACAATCAACATGTGTGTATGCTGAATTAGCAAAGGACAACCCTCGTTGAGGAGCTCGGCTGGAATTCCATCTTGTCCAGGTGCCTTTTTATTCCTCAGGTGATGAATGGCCTTCTCAATTTCTTGAATAGAAGGGACTTCACCTAAGTGATCTTGAATTGGCTGTTGTGGAATATCAGCAAACACATCTTCCTCGACATGTGAATTTCTGTTCAGGAGGTCTTGAAAATGTTATTTCCAACGGGAAGCTATCGAGTCAGGGTCTTTAAGATTTTCAGTACTGTCTTTGAATTTTAGACAATTAAGACCTTTGGTAGAGGGACCATAAATTTCTTTGGTAGCACTGAAGAAGGCACTAGTGTTGTTGGAGGCGATTAAATTCTCCATTTCCTTTGATTTACCTATCCACCATTAATTCTTGATCATCCTGCATCTCTTCTGCACTTCGGTTTTGAGCCGTTGATGTCTATGTTTCTTGGGAAATGAATTGGGATCATTTTGCCACGCGTTGTAGGAGCAGTAATATAATGACTATCTGCATACTGTTTGTCTGAGTTCTTATAAACTACTCGATATATTTCCACCAAACTTCGGATTTAGCATCCACCTGCCACTGAGTAGGTTTTAGAGACAATAATGTTTGTAAATCCCACAACTGACTGGGGTTTTATACGGAACCGAAACCGCGATTTTGCACTCCCACAAAATATACACAATCAAACCTAATAAAAATCTACGTGGCTTAATGGAAATCAATTTCTAAAACATTTTTCTCATGTGCGTCAATTCGATATGAGGATTAATAAGGGAGATATCATTAACGGACTATTCTACAGTGTGTCATGTCATTTCAAGGTAGATTAAAGGGTTTACCTTTAAAGCTATTTTACTCTTTTCAATACAGCAGATAATGAGAGAGGTTGTCGTCCACTATTGGTCTTATGAGTCTTCAGTCACACTGCAACTGCCGGTTTCTGATCCTTCGATGTCGGCTCTTCCTATCATTGCGAAGCAGAATTCGCCAAGCGTTGGATTGTTCACCCACTAATAGGGAACGTGAGTTGCGTTTAGACCGTCGTGAGACAGGTTAGTTCTACCCTTCTGACGACTGGTCGTTACGATAGTAATCCTGCTCAGTACAAGAGGAATCGCAGGTTCGGACATTTGGTTCACGCATTCGATCTATCGGCCGGTGGGCTTAAGCCTGAACGCCTCTAAGGCCGAATCCCTTCTAGCCAATGTTGGCAACGATATCCCTCGGGAGTCCCGTGAGTCGAAAGGCTCCAAACAATGTGACTTTACTGGACGCGTATCGCCAGTGGGGCGCGCCTTACAGGCCCTGTGACTTTGCCGAATGGGGCAATTCGGGCGGTCGTGTCGAGATTTATGCCTTCGGTCCGTCTGCTCGTAGTGGTCAATCATGGGAATACCTCTGTTCGATATCGGGACTGGGAATCGTCTGCAGACTACTTAGGTACCGGCCCGGTAGAGCAGTTGCCACGCTGCGATCTGTTGAGACTCAGCCCTAGCTTGGGGGATTCGTCTGGTCGGATGACGACCCCGGAGAGACGGCCGTACTGCCCTAAGGAGTAGAAGGTTTTGGATATGTGTGTACTGAGTGGTTCCCTTGACCACCCTTAGTGTCCTGTCCTCAAATCTTAAAAGTTAATCTCTAAATTTTATCTCTTGCAGCTTGCATTGTGATCCAGTCAGCCGTCTCTCGGCCCAGGAGATCTGTATCGGTGAAGGTGAGAGGGCCTATACTAGGAACTGTCCCGGTATTCAACTTAGTGCAGGAGAATGGAAAACCACAGAAAAGCATTCTCAGGACAACTGACGGTGTGGACCAGCTCATCACATTCTCCTGAATACAGAGTGTAGAACCACGGTAGAGACGTGGCTCGGTTGGTCGGCCGTGGCTACCTGTGGGCCGAGACCCACTCTGCACCCACCGAGGTCCTAACCGCTAACAACTGATACTGCGTTGGCAATTTGTCTTTAAATTGTGTCATGAAGAGGCCAACTACGGCTTCATACAGGTTAATATTACTGGTGTAATTTACGAGCTTCAGTGAAAATATGACTATACTGCGTAGTATTTTGTAGGCTGTCGTCATAATTATGCGTTAAGAACTATGTCGCAACCAATTCGCAAAAAGGGTCGCATAGGGCAGGCAGGATAGCAGGATCGAGACGGCGGTGGTAACAGAGATACCGATCAGCTGATGTAGTGTGAAATATTGTTCTTGGATTAGCGTTCAGAAGAAGATGATGATAACACGAAACTAGTGTATGATGGAGGCTGGCAGTGTTCGTACCTACTGTTCCTGGTAGACATAACTCCTCTCTCTGTGTTGATAACACGAAACTAGTGTATGATGGAGGCTGGCAGTGTTCGTACCTACTGTTCCTGGTACATATAACTCCTCTCTCTGTGATGATAACACGAAACTAGTGTATGATGGAGGCTGGCAGTGTTCGTACCTACTGTTCCTGGTACATATAACTCCTCTCTCCGTGTTGATAACACGAAACTAGTGTATGATGGAGGCTGGCAGTGTTCGTACCTACTGTTCCTGGTACATATAACTCCTCTCTCTGTGATAATAACACAAAACTAGTGTATGATGGAGGCTGGCAGTGTTCGTACCTACTGTTCCTGGTAGACATAACTCCTCTCTCTGTGTTGATAACACGAAACTAGTGTATGATGGAGGCTGGCAGTGTTCGTACCTACTGTTCCTGGTAGACATAACTCCTCTCTCTGTGTTGATAACACGAAACTAGTGTATGATGGAGGCTGGCAGTGTTCGTACCTACTGTTCCTGGTAGACATAACTCCTCTCTCCGAGATGATAACACGAAACTAGTGTATGATGGAGGCTGGCAGTGTTCGTACCTACTGTTCCTGGTACATATAACTCCTCTCTCCGTGACAACATGAAACTAGTGTATGACGGAGGCTGGCAGTGTTCGTACCTACTGTTCCTGGTACATATAACTCCTCTCTCCGTGATAACACGAAACTAGTGTATGATGGAGGCTGGCAGTGTTCGTACCTACTGTTCCTGGTACATATAACTCCTCTCTCTGTGTTGATAACACGAAACTAGTGTATGACGGAGGCTGGCAGTGTTCGTACCTACTGTTCCTGGTAGACATAACTCCTCTCTCCGTGTTGATAACACGAAACTAGTGTATGATGGAGGCTGGCAGTGTTCGTACCTACTGTTCCTGGTAGACATAACTCCTCTCTCTGTGTTGATAACACGAAACTAGTGTATGACGGAGGCTGGCAGTGTTCGTACCTACTGTTCCTGGTACATATAACTCCTCTCTCTGTGATGATAACACGAAACTAGTGTATGATGGAGGCTGGCAGTGTTCGTACTTACTGTTCCTGGTACATATAACTCCTCTCTCTGTGATGCTAACACGAAACTAGTGTATGATGGAGGCTGGCAGTGTTCGTACCTACTGTTCCTGGTACATATAACTCCTCTCTCTGTGATGATAACACGAAACTAGTGTATGATGGAGGCTGGCAGTGTTCGTACCTACTGTTCCTGGTACATATAACTCCTCCCCCTGTGATGATAACACGAAACCAGCGTATGACGGAGGCTGGCAGTGTCCGAGGACAATTTCGTATCTACAGTCCCTGGTACATATAGCTCTTCTCTGTCATAATAACACGAAACTAACGTCTTCAGCCCCTAATTTAATAAATCAAACCGCTGTTTCTAGCACGGCACGTTATAATCTATGCCATAGCAAGAACAGATCAAGTTACGAGAAATTGCTCCAAGACACAACGTAAGAGGCTAAAATAGACCAAATGCCAAAGGGCCTAAGTAGGAACTGAACCGTTGATCTCATCATTAGACTACATTTTTCTTATGCTATCATGTTCCTGACAGAGTGTACCTGAGTATTCGGCAGAAAAATTTTGCCCGTTTTTTTCTACGATGCATCGTTTTCAAGATATTTAATATTTTGCATTTAAGCTCCAAATTTAATAAATCAAACCGTTGTTTCTAGCATGGCACGTTATAATCAATGCCATAACATGAACAGATCAAGTTACGAAAAATTGCTCCAAGACACAACAAAACAGGCTAAAACAGACCAAATGCCAAAGGACCTAAGTAGGAAACGAACCGTTGATCTCATAATTAGACTACATTTTCCTGATGCTATCATGTTCCTGGCAGAGCGTGCCTGGGTACTAGGCAGAAAAATTTGGTCCGTTTTGCTCTACGACGCACCGTTTTCGAGTTATTTAACATTTTCCATTTAAGCCCCAAATTTAATGAATCGAACCGTTGTTTCTAGCACGGCACGTTATAATCTATACCATAGCAAGACCAGATCAAGTTAAGTTACAAAAGATTTCTCCAAGACACAACATAACAGGTTAAAACAGGCCAAATGCCAAAGGGCCTAAGTAGGAACCGAACCGTTGATCTCATCATTAGCTCCCAGGAGTTAGTCGCATAAGAGCCCGTGTATAGCCGCCATCTTGCCCATTAGGCCCTGGGCCAGCTCCGGCATTTTTCCCTACTGTTCTAGCGGCTGCATCGATCTTCGCAGGTGAGTTCTGACTCTTATAACCGCTGATAATACTACCATCGCGGGAGTGGGGAACATTTACATCGTCATATAATAATACTGTTATTTGCTTTACGTCCCACTAACTACTTTTATTGTTTTCGGAGAGATCATGATGTTTGCGCTCAATATCAGCAAGTGTCCCGAACACACAAAAATAGAACAATTATTTTAAATAACTCTAGAATGTGGTACAGCACACAAGTAATAACATCAAACCAGAAAAATCAGAACTCAATAATGTTCAATGATGAAAACAAGTCCCCAGTCACGGAAGTTCTGTCTTTAACCACGAGGGAAGCAACACAGGAGTTACTATTTATGCTGGAACAGTTCCTGTATTTCAAGAACTTTCCAGGAAAAAATACTAGATAGTGATAGTGTACTACAATTAGTTCGTAATTTCAGAAGTTGACATTTTAGTGCTGTCAAACGGCATCCTAAGGTTGGTTCCTTATGAAAGTCCTCCAGTTTCTTCACACATGGATAGAAATTAAATATTTTAGGTGAAATGACTCACAAATAAGAAATAAGGAACAGTTGTGCAGGAGAAGTGAATTGCTGCAATGAAGTTAGAACACACGGGACAAAGCATGGCTCCACGTACAACTTCTTACTTCAGATGGAAACAGGTTTGAAAGTTTTCAGTCTCTCATTGCTAATACCTGCTCACATAATACGAATAAGAAAAGGTTGAACAGAAATAGCAAGTCTTGGCCGCAGCATGCTAATTAGGACCCCGCCGGTGGGAGGATACACGACATATTAGAGCTCAATAAATCAGAACAATGAGAGCTCATCCAGTTATTAGACTAGGGTCAGCTCAGCTGAGAATAAGTAAACGTTAAAAGTGAAGTATGTGTACAGAATCTGTCCTCTCCATCTGACAGTGAGGAGCAACGTCCTTATATTATGAGTCATGATGTCGTTGTTCTGAAATTAATAAGTTATTTGCTGTGTTTGTCGTTTAAAAGGGCCTAACAGTAGTCGTGATCGTTGACTTGTTCACCTCCTATCTAACCAAGCCATCTTACAGCTTTTCCTCTGTAGCCCAGTGATGAAGTGTCGGCTTCCGAATCCCAAGGTATCAGCTTCAAACCCGGCAGAGGTAATCAGACCATGTCGATGTTGACACATCACCCGACAAGCGATAGACACACTGCTTGCACGCGGTAGCTGAGGCCGTGGGATTATTACTACTGATTCGCTTCACCCTCTTAGGGGTAGGCTGAATCAATCATTTCTCTGTGTGCCGTTCTGTTCTTAGTGCCCTCTAGTTTTTTATTCTTTCTGATCTTCGTTTCATCTCGTCTTCCGAGATGATAGGTTTACTTTTAACATAGATTTGTCTTGGAATATTATATTTTCGTCTTTAGAAACCACTTAAACTGTTCGATCGAACAGTGAATTTTCTGTAATTTTTAATAATTCTACTAGGTCTTTTTCAGTTGGGTTTTGTTTTCCGGTCAGGGAAGCAGTCAAAGATTTGTTTGGTTAATTTATTCGAGTTCATTCTGAGAAAATGGTCTAAGCCATTCAGAAAAATCATGATAGCACATGCCATAACGGGATGAAAAGGGTTAAATGTTTGTAGTGGAACCACTCACGTGTCGGGTTGTTCTAAGAAAAATTGCGAGTTTAAGGAAATAAATTGTAAATTTGATTATTCAAAGCATTCAGAGATATTGTTATAGACATTAATAAAAATGTATTACCTATGATTTCTCACCCCCGCCACCAGACACGTGACTGTGTTATAAATTCTCCTCTGCGTCTTGAAAGTGGATGTTCACAGACGACTTGGTGGGTAATAAGGCTCGAACGACTCTAATAATAGATATGTTACTGATTTTACGTAACTACTTTTGCGGTCTTTGGGGACGCTGAGGTGCTGGAATTTCGTCCACGACACGAGGCTGACGTAGCTCGAAGGCTCAAACTTGACCTCCACCGTTCTAAGAGGAAGTACAACTGAGCAACCATAGTCCCTTAAATGAGTGTCGCCAATCGTGAAGGAAACCTGGTCACAAACACAGGGGAATTCGGGAAAAGACCCAAGAAGACTGTATGCCCCATAGAGAACACAAAGTGAATCAGAAAGATCAATCATCAATGTGTGGCCGAGGTGGCAGATTATCTATCAGTTATTTACTTAATATCTCAGCTGGTAAATTATTCCAGTCATGATTCCTTTACCTATAAATTAATATTTGCCTAAATTTGTCTTCTTAATTTTCAAATTTGTCTTCATATTAAGCTCATTCCTGCGTTTTTAAACACTACACAAGGTTATTCGTCTAGCAATGTCGTTCCACGCCCTATACCCCCGACAGCTCGGGACATTCCACTTAGTCGAGCAGCTCGTCTCCTTACTTCCAAGTCTTCCCAAACGAAACTTTGTCATATATTCGTAACGTACTCGTATTTAACATAAGACACTTCATCTTCATTTACTCGTATTGAAATGAGATTAAAAATCTTGGAGGTTCCACGTTTTCAATACAAAAACAATGTTGTCAGACGTTCTTACAACATATCTTTAATTGCAGTACTAGTTTCGGCGCTAATTACGGCACCATCATCAGCTGCGTGACAGTAAAGAGAAACTTGGCAATACACATAAAATATACAACAGCATATTCATACAAACAACTCCTTAATATCTTGTGTTACATTGCGTTAAATTAAAATTACCCCAGGTTACTACAAGTTAACAACTCGTGGGTCAAAACATTAAACACACAAGTGAAAAATCTCATCTCAAGATAATGAGTTGGGTTCCATTATTCAGTAATACTTAAAAGACTTTCCACGCTCTGTATATCAGTTCGTTGCCATTGGATTCCAATGCGAGTTGAACAGTGTAGATCTAAATTCAAATTTATGGTATTGAAATGTTTGTAATCCTTTAAAAATCTTACGCCTATAAAACTCGCTGTGTTTCGTTATTTACGCTGTAAGTAGTAAAATACGCTGTTTTCTGAAACTTGGTGGCTGTATCAAAATGTAAATCTTATCTGATTCGGTAGAACTGTGACAATATTTGCCCTAAGCTTCTCAGTTCAATACCGCATCACAGCAATGATGAAAGCCCAATATTAACGAAGGGAGACTGGTTGCAAAACTTGTTTTTAGTAAATTCACCTCAGCGGCCGTATATTTAGCGCAGCGGCTGCAGCACAACGAGTGTAGCCTGTTCGTGTCAGATGTGTTGCGCGGAGTAGCGTTAAGGAGGGGTGGCAGGGGGAAACGCTTATGGATCGATAGCGGAGGAGGAGTCCGGAGGACGTTGTGGACGAAAATGATAATACGAAAAGCTATTACGTAGAGCTCGAATAACTGTAGACTTTCCTGAAAATCTTAACTTAGTAAGCAGCGTGATCAAGAAATCGAATAAGACTCTGGGTTTTTGTGAAATTTCATTTAAATTAAGATTAGCATTGTAATACTGGTCTAAATGTATGAAACACGCCTCTGTAGTGTCGAGCCTAGGCCCTTTACTTAGCGTATCCATACTCTTGTGCTTAGAATCTGTTATATTTCCCAGCATTAAGGTGTTCATTATACCTAACACTGAAACTACGTCCACTTTCCCCTGTATATCCGCTGCCACAGTCTTTACATTTGAACCTACACACCCCAGACATGGAGTATGGATTAATTCTATTAATTGCTGATGTGTTACGTAAAACTTCTGCGCTTCTATTATCTGTTTTGAAAGAGATCCCGACATTCCGTGTCTTAAAAATATTCGTGATCTTATAAACCTCTTTATTAAACGTAGAAGCTGCAACTTCTTTTAATTTTAGTTTATCTTTAATCTAAGTGGTGTGAGGGCGATGTTTAAATTTACTAATTATGCGTTCTATAAAGTCCCCTTTAGAACCATTAGCCTTGGCCATTGACCGGATGATGTTCAGTTCTTTGTCCAAGTGCGCTTAGACATTGGTACACTGAAGGCACGATTCACCAGGCTACTGTAGGTCGCGTATTTGTGAGCTTGTGCGTGTGTTGAATCTTGCCGTATTGTCATGGAAGTCTGTGTAGGCTTTCTATAAATGTTAAAAGAAAATGAGGAGTGCCTATTAATCTTCAGGTTCAAATAATTAATGGAGTTTTTTTTCCGATTCCAAAGTGAACATTATATGGGTGTCTATCGTATTGAGATTATTAAGAGTGGTTGAAGCGTCAGTCACACGTCCATCTATTATAACAAATGTGTCGTCTACATACCTGGACCAAAATTGTATATTCTTGAATTTGTCATTCCTAATTATTAGTGTATCTTCTAGAAAATCTAAACAAATTTCTGCCAGAATCCCCGAGGCCGGTGACCCCATTCAAAGCCATCTTGTTTATAGATAATGTGATCAAATCCAAAATATTTGTTATTAACAAGCGATTTTAAAATCCCAATAAAATCTTCGATTTCGAAACTTCTCAGATGACTACCGGTATATTTCTTCAAATTCTTGTTGATGATGGGAAGTAATTTATTGGTTTTGATGTTTGGAAACATGTTAACGATATCGAAAGAATGTATAGTACGATGGGCCTGTAATCCGAATTTATTTAATTTATTAATCAATTCTATGGAATTCTTTGTGGATTTACTGGCGGTAAATCTGTAATACTGTCTCACAAATGTTTGGATATACCGTGCCAGTTTATAAAGAGGACTGGGCTAATAGTTTATGATAGGCCAAACAACAAAACCAATAAATTACTTCCTATCATCAAAAAAAATTTGTAGAAATATAGTCATTTGAGTAGTTTCGAAATGGAAGATTTTATGACGACTTTAAAATTGCTTGTTAATAACAACTATTTTGTATTTGATCACATTATCTATAAATAAGATGCCCTTGCAATGGGATCACCGGCCGACTGTACGCCGAGGTGCCCAAATTTAGTCCCGCAGGAGTTCTTTTACGTGCCAGTATATCTACCGACACGAGGCTGATGTATATGAGCACCTCCAAATATCACCGGACTGAGCCAGGATCGAACCTGCCAAGTTGGGGTCAGAAGGCCAGCGCCTCAACCGTCTGAGCCACTCAACACGGCTATTACTATATCGTGTATCGTTATTAATTAAATTTTGAATAATTGAGCATGAACGTTTAGCATATCAGACCACGGGGTTTCATAATTACTCGAAGATTTAATTCTAAGTCATAACCATGAATAAATGAAATGAATCAATTATACGCATCATAATCAATCCACTAAATTTTTATACGATTTGGACATATAATAGTAATTATAATTACTAATATCCTAATAGCATTCCAGGATTTAATTTGAAGATTTAACTACTCGTGTCTTTATGACATCCCATTTCCTGTTTAGAAAATTAATGAGAAGAATTTCTAGGAAGACGTAATATCATTTGAAAATAATATATAGAAGAAATGAATGTTGGATAAAGCTTGACATCACAAAATGTTGCGATAATTCTCAGCCATGTAGTTACATTATATAACGTTATGAAAGTCGAGCTAATGCTTAAGTCTTAATATCACAAAATGTTACGATAATCTTCAGCCATGTAGATATATTAAATAACGTTATTAAAGTAGAGGCAATGCTTAAATGTACTAAATATTTAACAAATATAAAATAAATAGTGTGGAGCATGCTGAGCCGGCCCCGTGGCCTCTTACCCGGAGGCCTCGGGTTCGTTTCTCGGCCAGGTCAGGGATTTTTACCTGGACCTGAGGGCTGATTCGAGGTCCACTCAGCCTACGTGATTAGAATTGAGGAGCTATCTGACGGTGAGATGGCGGCTCCGGTCTAGAAAGCCAAGAATAACGGCTGAGAGGATTCGCCGTGCTGACCACACGACACCTCGTAATCTGCAGGCCTTTGGGCTGAGTAGCGGTCGCTTGGTAGGCCAAGGCTCTTCAGGGCTGTAGTGCCATGGGGGGCGTGGAGCATGCTGATCCTCTAGGTTAATGACTGGTAAGGTGTTATTCATCACATCCTGGTCGATGTTAGGGCCGGCTCTGGTTCCAATCAATCAATCAATCAATCAATCAATCAATCAATCAATCAATCAATCAATCAATCAATCAATCAATCAATCAATCAATCAATCAATCAATCAATCAATCAATCAATCAATCAATCAATCAATCAATCAATCAATCAATCAATCAATCAACTCTGATCTGCATTTAGTGCAGTTGCCCAGGTGGCAGATTCCCTGCCTCTTTTCCTAACCTTTTCTTAAATGATTGCAAAGAATTTGGATATTTATCGAACATCTCCCTTGGTAAGTTATAACAATACCTAACTCCCCTTCCTATAAAAAAGAAATATTTGCCCCAATTTGTTCTCTTTAATTCCAACTATCTTCATACTGTGATCTTTCTCAATCAGCTGACTCATGGGTAGCGCGAGAGTTTTGAACATTGTGTTATGGCGAGAATAGTGATCAGCGTTCTTAAAACTGACTTTTAGCTGTTGTTAATGAAGCGATGGTGCACTATTGCATAGCGTATAGATGCAAGAAGACCTCCAAAAAAGGATGTGGCATTTCCTTTCACGGGAAAGTAAATATTTACCTAAATATCTCTGGTTTCTTAGACAGTCAGAGACTATGATGATGTAAGGGGTTTCATACAGTAGTTGTTCTCAGGTGTCTGTAGAATACGTACAATTACATGTAATTTATTTTATTGGTGACAGTTCCAGTTTCCCGGTTACAGCAATTCTGAGTATTGAGCTTTAATTGATTTCAGTTTTCCTCGTGATGAAACAAGAAAAAAGGAATGGGTAGCTGCATTAAGAAAAGAGAATTTCTTGCCTGGAAAGCATTCAAGATTATGCTCTAAGCAATTTTCACTGGAATGTTTTAATAATGAAGCATTTGGTGTGGGAGTTAAACTGAAGCCAAATGCAGTACCAACAATTTTTAATTTTCCACCCCACCTTTTACCAGCTGAGAGGAGGAAAACCTCCTGTGAAGAGGGAACTTCAAGTGGATCCTGTAGCATCAACGAGTTGTGTGTGACCAGATTTTCTTATTGTTTTCCATAGATTTATGCAGGAATGTGGCTTGTCATTCTTACGTGGAATATTTGTGTTTAAGGCATTTAACATACAGTACTGTTTAACTGCAACCTCTATTGCAGCATATTAGGTTACTCTTATATTATACATAGGTAAGACATTCTTGTTGTTCACCCTTATCATTTTCATATTTTTTCTGAGCTCTTCAGGAAGAGGAGAATGAGTCTCTTCCTAAAACAAAGGTGTTCAGAAAATCTCATGTTGGTAGTTACACTGAGGAAATGGTAAAGTCACCAAGGAAAGCCCAGGCCTTCATGTAGGTTGCCAGGGAAGTTATTCGTAAATCCCAAAAAAGCTAAAATTGGAAAGACAGAAGTATTAATTAGTTGCAGAATGGGAAAGCCTTAGTAAACCATCTGAAGGGGAAAATGATGATAATTGAAGATGCTGCTTGCGCGCTTGAGGTGAGAAAACAAAAGCTTAAATAATTTTTTCGGTTTCATTATAACCGCATAGCCTTTGGTGGTTCCATTTGAGGATCCAACCAGTCTCTGGGTTGATGACCTAACAGACAGACAGACAGACAGACAGACAGACAGACAGACAGACAGACAGACAGACAGACAGACAGACAGACAGACAATTTGGAGCCTTTAGAAGTCTGTAATTTGTTCTTATTGTATCACAATCTCTGTTAAACGAATACTTCAAGAATGTCATACCATAAATTGACTCGTGAAAAAGCAAAATGTACCTTTTGACCTCCATTGTTCCAGAAATGTATTTCTCCAGCTGCTGATGTGAACAAAGGATGGTGATACAAGAGCAGAGTATCCTCCTGAACTATGCTGCTTTGCACTTACATTGAATTTTTATTCAAGTCATGCATACAGCTACTTGAGGATGGTTTGTCCCACTGCGGAACTGGTATCAGTCAGTGGATGGTAAGCCAGGATTCAGATTCAGAGGCCGCAACTGCTCTCATTTCGAAAGGGAAGGAGATGGCTATCAACGGAAAGCCCCTAGTGTGTGCACTGATGAAGGCTGAAATGTGTATCTGGAAGCACATTGAATTTGATGGAAAACAATTGCTTGGTTATGTGAGTTGTGGTACTGAAATTGAGGACCAGGATTTACTCGAAGCCAAGGAGGCTTTAGTGTTTATGGTGATCTCACTAAATTGACAATGGACAATTCCAATGGGTTATTTTTTTATTAATGGCTTAAGTGGCTCGGAGAGAGCAAACCTAGTGATTGAGTGCCTTAAATTATTAAATGACCTAAATGTAATTGTAGTGTCACTTACGTTTGATGGTGCTGCTTCTAATTTATCCATGGCCCGTTGTCTGGAAGCCTATTTTGATGAAAATAATATGGTAAACTCATGATATAAAATTAGTGAGGAATACTTTAGGAGCTAAGAGAACTTTTATCAGAGGTGATAACGTCATAGATTGGAGGTACTTAGAAGTGCTAGAGAAACTTCAGAGTATCGACGGTCTCCATCTAGGAATGAAACTTACCAAAAAGCACAATCACTTGGAGAAGGAACCCATGAAAGTAAAGCTTCCCTCACAAACATTCAGTGAAAGTGTTGCAAGTGCATTGACATATTGTGACAGAGACTTAAATCTTCCTCAGTTTCAAGGGTGTGAGCAAACTGTAAAATTTCTTAGCCTCATGAAATATACTTGATATCTTGAACAGCTGTAATCTTTGTTCAAATGGATGGCAGAAAACATTGAAATCAGAACATCCACATTACGAGGGCCTATATTCAGCAGGCTATTGAATATATGCAATCACAGCAGGAGATGGGTGGTGGTGTTTGTCTAGATAGATAGATAAAGAATGGGTGAGCCCTGCTTTCGCAGGGCTCCACACGTAGGTATGTGAAGACCCTTTGTGTCCCTTAAACGGGTTTGCCTAGCCCAGCCCTAGTGCTCCTATAAAGGATACCAGTGTCTGGATGTTGGCATTCCTGATGTCTTCCAGGCTCACGAAATGCGAGCCAAGGTATCGATGTCTAGTGCTTGCAAGAGCCTCGCACTGACATAACACACGCGCGGAGGTCTCCTCCTCCCTACCGCATCTTCTACACATCGGATCCTGACTGATTTTCATGATGTGTAGGTGTCTCTGTAAGGTATTGTGGCCTGTCAACAGTCCAACTACCATTCGCATTCTGGTCCTATTCAAATTTATCAGGACCTTTTTATAACTTTGGCTAGGCCCTTTGATAAGTTCACGTCCCTGTCTTGCTATAATTAACCTCTTCCAAATGTCTAGGTGAGACTGGTTTGTCCACTGGGATATTACCAGTTTCACGCTTCGGAGTGACACTCCCAGGAAGGGCTCTGGTCCTGTGAAAGAACCTTTTGAGCCTTGTTTCGCTAGTTTGGCAGCTTCTTCATTTCCACTGATACCTGTGTGCCCAGGGACCCATAATAGGGTAACTGAGCTAAGTTCACACAGCTAATCTAACATCCTTTGGCATTCCCATACCATTTTTGATGTTGTTTTAACTGCACATAGTGCTTTTAATGCTGCCTGGCTATCGCTACAGATGGCAATGCATCTTCTGTGTCCAGGCATGTTCCATATATATATTGAGCCCAATTGGCTCATATCATTGTCTTTAAAAATATTAGAAATTAAAAAAATGGCATATGAGGGAATAGCCGCAGTTACATTGTAGGCCGGATGTGTGGCGCCATTTCGCTTGCCCAGGTTTAAAGATAGTTCCACGTGTCAAGGTCATCTTGTGATGAAATGGAAAGCATTGGAATATTCCATGAGGTGTGATGACAAAAGTCACCAGATTTAAGTTGGCAACATTTTCAGGCAGCGAATCGCAGCAGAGCAGGTTTTGGAATGATGGGGGTAAACTAAAGATGGGTGCCACATAAATGACTTCTAAAAATATTTAAATCCACCAGGGGATAAGGTGAAAACAAGATTAAACCATTTTGAGAACAATAATTAAAGACGGCGTATTTGCAACAATTTATTGGAATAAATAATTGCAGGCATATGTGACGGGATGTTACATCATTGTTAATGGGGTTCCCCGAGCTCCATATCCAGAATCCGGCGTGCATGGAGAGGACGCGAGCCGCTAAGAACAGGCACTCTGCTACGGAAATTTGAACGTGTCGGACGTACGTGTATGTGGTTCACGAGAACCCTAATTTAGAGCATTTCCTATCAAATAACTAGCTGTCGAAGATACTACGGGTCCGATAGACTTTGCATTTAACTCAATAATGACCGAAATTTTTGTAAATTCAAGAAGGTGAATTTTTACAACATTAACTGAAAATTAGGATCGGAGCGAGATCAAACAAGGACGCATCGCAGTGCCACGTGTAAACTCGCGGAAAGCAGAGACAAAGTGTATATTACAATTGTGAATAAGTGGATGTGCTAGAATAATTTAACTATATCTGTGTTTTTTTAATATGTATTTTAGTGTAGTAAGAAGTGATGAGCGTGTGATTTCATGAAAGCAACGAGAGTGAAGACTATGGTTGTGGAGAATGGTATGGGTTCAGGTTTTGAGGCCGTTAGCATGATGGCTTAAGTACATCATGGGGCCGACCTGAAACCATGAGGCCGTGGAGCTGAGTATGGAGCGTCGCCGAGTCGATAAGTACCCTGATTCATTATCTAGCATGTGCATGATTAGCTGTTAACTGTAAATAAATTAATGCATGATTATTTGTTTATTTTCCTTTATAAGTACTGTAGCAAGGATAGTTAGGTTTTTTTTTTAGGTTTTATTTTATGCTGATGCCTAGGGGGGTGTACATATTGTGATATTAGCGTGTGTTAAAATATGGTCTTCGCGAGTGTGGAAATAATGTGTGTAAATAATGATTTTCCATTACGGGTGTGAAACATGGTTTTTTTTTTCTCAGTGCGTGATCTTCTAGCAAATATTAGCGTGTGCGTGTGTGAATATTTAATGACGTAGGAGGCATCAGTAAGGATTAGTTAGAGGGAATAGATAGATTAACCTGGCATGTCGCATGAAAAGTTCGTCAAGAAAATTTTCACTGACCCAAGATTCGAACCCGGACTGTCTGGCACATTACAGTGGGATTTTGGAAAATATATGTCATTAGTAAGTAACGTGCACCGTTAATCATGAGAAATTTTGTGCTATAGGGAATAATTGTCATCCTAAAATTTTTCCGAGAAGTAGTTAGCTAGTGTTGAAATAGGGACCTCTAAGACACAAAATGCCGACCGCAAGAGTCGAACCAATGATTGTGTAGCGCCATATATATATGTAAATACCGGCATAATGATATACGTGCTCCTGATAATGGAGTGAGAAATGTAGAATAATACGTGAAATATGAAATGAATAAAATATATTGAGAGTATTATATAATTAGTAACTGTTCGCACGGGCGCATGATATTGTGGAGGAACATATGGCTTCATTTAGAGTAGAGAGAGAGAGAATTTAAGTGGGTGCGAACATGTTAGAATGCCGTGTCAATGAAATGAGTCGGACGTGAGATAAGGCAGCAGACCAGGACGGCGCGTTGTGTATTAGAGAGGCTATGGCAGCTGTAGTAAGGTCTTATAAGTAACAAAATATCGCATTCATCCGTAGGAAAAATTCTGTTTGTGGAACTCAGGACAGCACAATTAGATTAAATAATGATAGCTAGACTTCGTGACAGATCATTGCGGCAAGTGTAATGATAGGTCACTGTAATGGTGCCATGTTGAGGGTCGGAGTTCGATGCCCGGCCGAGCCAGTGTATAATGATTTCCCCTGTGACTATATGATTGAAATTATGTTGTGTTTGTTTATGTTATATGTTCTTCAATATGTGGGCAATGCAAATTTTGATTTTGCAGTTGCAATATTTCTTGTGATGTTGAATTCAGTTCACGGTGGTTGTTTATACTTGCGGCAATGAGGTTCATCCCATTGTCTGTAGAATCAGTGTAGGTTAAGATGTATTTAACATTATAGTATAGGGTTTCTTGCTACAGGGTAGGCATATGTTTTGTGTATGATAAAACAGCTAATTAAGCATATGTGAGATATTTATCATTTTAATGAATCGGTAAATTAATTTAATTTATTTATGTCAGGGTTACTTTTCGATTTCGTGCGTGCGTTCCATATTATCAGTATTATATGAGGGGAGGATGGTACTGAGAAAGAATAAGTTAAATAGTTTCGGACTCAAATAATAATAGGGACTATTTTTTATATAAAATTTGTGATGAATAATTTTATGATAAGTTATATAAAATTTTGGATTGAATTACCAAATCTAACAAACGTGATTGGATAAATTTATGATTTTCAAGGTAACAATTATACCGACATTGATAACTGCGAATTGGTAAATTATAATGAATTTAATGGGTTTAATTAATTAAAGATGAGTTGTGAATTACACGGCGGATGTTGCTTAATGAATTTACACAGCCTCATACATTTCATTTTGAAGAGTGTATTTAAATAACTAATTTGGTATTTAGTAAATGGTAACTACAAGGTTTATAATATGGTGAGGAAATAACTTAAAGGTATGGAGAGCAAATACGAATTTGTGATTCAAAGAATGAACGGAAGAAGTTTTGGTTGTATTAACATTTTAAAAAGGTACTTTGACAAATTAACAAAGGTCATGATGATAGATTATTATAATATTTTATTATTGAAAATTTTGAAATATGGTGTTACCAAAATATGAGTGGAATGGAATTGGATTAAAATTTTTGAAGTACTGAAGTAGAGTTGATGAATAAGATGAAAGGGAATTGTAATAAAGATGAAGTAATGTGTTTAGAAGGATTTGAAATCTATGAGTCATGAGGTTGATATTTTATAGTCGAGGGTGATAGAGGTTGTGAACAATATTTGGTCCGAAGAGTTTATTGTTTGTATAGAAGTATATTGCTTTGCCAAAGTTTAGCTTTTTCAATAAATTTTGCATTCGTAAATGTTCTCATTCGGATTTTATTTAATTATTTTATTTCTTCTCTTTATCCTTCCCGCTTGATTAATTTAAGGTTAGTTTATAATATCTGAAGATATCTCTGAGGGTAGTACCCAGTCAACGACCCTGGGATGTCTCGAGCCGGCGCCACATTTCAAAGGCAGGAAGGGTAGAGGGTTGAGTTGTCGCCCGTGACGTGGGGCACGATTGTGTGTTTACTCATTAAGTGGAACCAAGTTGATCATGGTGATGATAGAAATTTTGGAAAATTTTTTGGAAAAATCCTAAATTTCGGGTTTCACGATTTTTGTTAGATATTTTATGAGTGACATGTAAATGTAGATTATTTTGCGAAACTGAATGAGAACAGATCGTGAGTACCATTGTTATGGACATAGGCTCATGGCAG